>NC_073304.1:152889145-153190812 GCF_027595985.1 Sorex araneus | reverse complement strand
CCTGGCTCTGCACTGAGGAATTACCCCTGGCGGTGCTCAGGGGACCATATGGGATGCTGGGAATCGAACCCCGGTCGGCCGCGTGCAAGGCAAACGCCCTACCCTCTGTGCTATCACTCCAGCCCCTTTCTTTTTCTTTTTCTTCTTCTCTTTTTCTTTCTTTCTTCCTGTCTATCTTTCCTTATTTCTCTTTCTTTCTCTTCCTTTCTTTCTTTCTCTTTCTTTCTTTCTTTCTTTCTTTCTTCCTTCCTTCCTTCCTTTTTTTCTTTCTTTCTCTCTCTCTTTCTTTCTTTATTTCTTTCTCTCTTTCTCTTTCTGTCTCTCTTTCTTTCTTTCTTTCCTTCCTTCTTTCTTTCTTTCTCTCTCCCTTTCTCTCTCTCTTTCTTTCTTTCTTTCTCTCCCCCTTTCTTTCTCTCTCCCTTTCTTTCTTTCTTTCTTTCTTTCTTTCTTTCTCTCTCTCTCTCTCTTTCTTTCTTTCTTTCTTTCTTTCTTTCTCTTTTTCTTCTTTTCCCTTTCTCCGATCTGCTGAGAGGCTATGCAAGCCTAGTGCATCATTTTCCCTCTCGGTTTCTTCCGTACCAGGCCTTTATCTTTGAGGCTCACGTTGAGTGCCAGATGTTGCGCTAAGGTTTGTTTAGGCGGTCTGAGGCATTGAGATATGCACGCGAAAGAAATAAAATGATTTATGGAGGATCACAAACTATCTCTGGTGTTGCGACCCAGAGCAGCCTGTTCTGTCCCTCTTTATTAACTAGCTTAATCATCCTAACCAATAATATTCAGCCACATAGGCAGAATATGCAAATTAACTTAGTCAACAGAAGCAGAATCAAAGTCAGTTACATAAACGGAAAAAACATAGTCAGTTATAGTAACAGAAAAACAATTTTTACATCCAAGCCTAACTAGGCCTGAGATAGGTGAGATGTCATACACCAACAAAGAACCTTTAAGGATTTGGGGTAAACTTACATATGGTGAAAGGAATGATAGGTCCTGGGATCAACATTCTAAACACAGACAAAAAGGGCTGGATAAAAAGAAGGAAGTTAATCTTTAAAAGCAGAGAAAGTGATTTGATTTAACATTAGGCACCACTAACTTGTTCTCTGGGTTCTTCTTTAGTACCCTGAAGGGTACAAAATAAAGCCCCTTGGGTTCTCAGTCTGGTGAAGCAAACAAATTATATCAGGCAGATGAGTAGGAGCAAAGGAACAAACTTCATTATGTACCTCTGTAGAATTTATATAACTGTCATTGTAAAACAATTAGAGGAATCTATTTGTAAGCTGAAAAAATGGAATAGAGCTGAGGTTTCCATGTGGATTTGACCTACACCCTTTTCAGGATTAAATAATTGGTGTTAAAGAGATAGAAAAGGCAATAGGAAAGGCACTTGTCTTTCATGTGACTGACCGGGATTTGATTTCCAGCACCCCATATGACCCCCTTTCCTAGCACCACCAGGAATGATCCCTGAGCTCAGAGCCAGGCATAAGTCCTGAGCACTGTTGGTATTATAGCCCCCAAAAGTCACTCAGTGCCCCCTGGAAACTAAACAAAGCAACACCCAGTTTCACCTGAGCCTACTGCCAGCCCTTTAGGAGATGGTAAGGTCTCCACATCACTTGAGTATCCAGGAGAGCAGGCTGACTTGTGACAATGTTTAGTGGTATAGAGAAAGTTTCTAGGGACTATCTCTCTGTAGGTCTACGGACAGGCGTCGGTAGAGGACCTCAGCTCAAACACGCCCAGGTGATATAGATGGGAAAGGCTATTCTGAACAGAAGGTCCTTCACACCAAGACTTTAAATGTGGTGTGAAAGCAACACTGACACCTTACTCAGGCTTCTTTAGAGCATTTATGAACTTTTTCAGTACAGCTGCGCAAGGCGTCATATTTTGCTCCAGGATGGAAATAAAGCATGCTGGGTATGTAGTATTAAGTAGACTACAGAAAGCCCTTGTCCACAAGAAGCTATATTCTGGTTGAAGGACGCTGAGAAAAAAAGAGTTTGTGTGTGTGTGTGTGTGTGTGTGTGAGAGAGAGAGAGAGAGAGAGAGAGAGAGAGAGAGAGAGAGAGACCTGTAATAGTCTATTTCAGGGATGCTATGAAGAGTGTATGGTGAGGTTTTGAGGTGTGACTGACAGACCCCCATCAGTTAATATTTAATCAGAGACTTGAATGAAGACAATGAGTCATAGGATATAGTGAGAAAAGTATTTAAATAACAGAAAATAGGGGCTGGAGCAATAGCACAGCGGGTAGGGCGTTTGACTTGCACGTGGCTGACCCGGGTTCGATTCCCAGCATCCCATATGGTCCCCTGAGCACCGCCAGGGGTAATTCCTCAGTGCAGAGCCAGGAGTGACTCCTGTGCATCACCAAGTGTGACCCAAAAAGAAAAAAAAATAACAGAAAATAACAGGTGCAAAGACCCATTGGCAGGTAAAGACCGGAGGCAGCACTGGGAGTATGGGTAGAGGAGCAATTGATTGATGGTGGTCCTTGAGATTTCCCATACACATGCCTGGATGAATTTCAGGTGCCAGGGTGCTAAGATATACCAGAAACAGACAGAGGCCAAGTGAAAAGATACCCTTATTAAAATCAGTGGCCCACCGATGGGTACAAACCGTTAGCCTTATTAAATCCTTTTTTAATTGAGCTCATTAGAATACATTTGTTCAATCACTCTATAGGACTGAGTGTGAGTTCTAAAGAGGGCAAGGTACAAAATTATAGTTTTCTCTCCACCTTCACCTCAAGTTTGCCCAGTGGCTTAACATACCTGGCTTGTTCTTTTGCATAAACACAGCAAGACTGGAGTGTGAAGGCCAACTCCCCTTCTACATAAAAGCATTCTGGAAACAAAGGGAGAGGTCATTCTCCTACTGAACAGGACGACCCTGACTGGTCAGCTTTCTAAACTGCAGACTTGTTTGACTTGTGCCAAATAAAATCTTATACTCCAGAGCTCACTGCCCAATGTGGTCTTTCAGACACCGGACCGAAAAATTTGGGGGCTCATCCAGATCCAAAAGACTACCTGGACTCCGAAGGGTTTCAGGAGTCCTGAAAGACTACTTGGACTCCGAATGAAGGATTTCCTGGAATCCCAGGTTCCAAAGAATTTTCAGGAATTCAGTAGTCTGGGCACATCACAGTCGACAAGCTGAGAGTCTTCTATTCCTCTGAAAGTAGGCTTTGTCTGTCTGAGAAGGAGCCTAAAGAGAGAGAAACTGGACGCAGTGTTACTCTCTCACGCCGCAGCCGCAGGGGTGAGTGAGGGATGCCTCTCACTCTAGGAGGTCTTCAGGAGACAAGTGTCTGGAACTTTCTTGGGAATTTCTCCCTTCCTGTCTTTCCTGGGATTGTCTTTTGTGCTGGCTCTCATCTCCCCATGAGGGCAACAGTTGGTCCTTAGTGTTTTGTGTTGGGCTTCTGTACACCTGACAACTTTGCCAAGATTGAGTTTGCCTGTTTTATATTAACAAAAGTGCTTTCTTGGGGGCTGGAGCGATAGCACAGCGGGTAGGGCATTTGCCTTGCACGCAGCCAACCCGGGTTCAATTCCCAGCATCCCATATGGTCCCGAGCACTGCCAGGAGTAATTCCTGAGTGCAGAGCCAGGAGTAACCCCTGTGCATTGCCAGGTGTGACCCAAAAAGAAAAAAAAATGAAAAAAATCAAAGCATATGTTTTTTTCCCCCTGTATGGAATTATTAAATTATTAGCTGTAGAAAGCTCATGGTTTGAAATAACTAAGGTACAAGAAGTGTTGACATTTAAGCCAAAGAAGGTTTTCTCATTTTTTACAAAAATTGATGGTTAGGGGCTGGAGCTGTAGCACAGCGGGTAGGGCGTTTGCCTTGCACGTGGCCGACCCGGGTTCGGTTCCCAGCATCTCATATGGTCCCCTGAGCACCGCCAGGAGTAGTTCCTGAGTGCTGAGTGCAGAGCCAGGAGTAACCTCTGTGCATTGCCAGGTGTGACCCAAAAAGCAAAGAAAACAAAACAAAACAAATTGATGGTTAACAGGTTTTCTTATTAGAATATCCAACCAAAAAACCCTTATGAGTTGAAATTATTGTGATATATAAAAACAGGTTTAAAGAGTAATGGTTTAATTTAAAACATGAGTTTTTTAGAGTTATAAAATTGGTTACAAAACTTTCATCCTACCAGTGTTTTATTTGATCTCTGAGATCTTTGGTAACTTAAATTTCTCAGATGTCAGCCTGATAGTCTGAAGTCACAGAATTGTGCCTTAGTAAAAATCTTAGCGATATCAGGCTTTCCTGCTAGAATATATATCCCAGTGATGCAAAAAAAAAAAAAAAAACAGTAGAAATGACATCTGCACTTGTATGTTTATTGCAGCACTGTTCACAATAGCCAGGATCTGGAAAAAACCTGAGTGCTGGGGCTGGAGCGATAGCACAGTGGGTAGGGCATTTGCCTTGCACGCGACCGACCCGGGTTCAATTCCCAGCATCCCATATGGTCCCCTGAGCACCACCAGGGATAATTCCTGAGTGCAGAGCCAGGAGTAACCCCTGTGCAGAGCCAGGTGTGACCCAAAAAGCAAAAAAAAAAAAAAAAGAAAAAGAAAAAGAAAAAAGAAACTTGGGTACATCTACACAATGGAATACTATGCAGCTGTTAGAAAAGATGAAGTCATGAAATTTGCTTATAAGTGGATAGACATGGAGAGAATCATGTGTTGTATAACAACACTAAGTGCTTTAGGCTTTGCCATTGAATTGCCTCTTTCCTCCTCCCAGAGAATGCTTACAGTGACCTTGCTAACATCCCTAATTTGTTTAAAGTCTATCTTCAACCTTTCCTTTGTGTTGGATATTAACCCTAAGTGCTTTAGGCTTCATTAGTGAATTGCCCCCTTTCTTCCTCCCAGAGAAGCTTAACATGCTCTTACTAGCATCCCTAATTTAGTTAAGGTTTATCTTTAACCTTTCCCTTGTACTTTACCTCTCATTTTCACTGTTCCCCAAGTCAGCCAAAACTTTCTGGTGATTCTGAACTTTGTATTTGTACTGCTTTGTATTTGAAGTGCTGTATACTGCTTTGTATTTGAAGTGCTGTATATTTGTACCTGCTTTTTTTTTTCTTTTTGGGTCACACCTGACTATGCACAGGGGTTACTCCTGGCTCTGCACTCAGGAATTACTCCTGGAGGTGCTCAGGGAACCATATGGGATGCTGGGATTTGAACCCGGGACGGCCTCGTGCAAGGCAAATGCCCTACCCGGTGTGCTATCACTCCAGCCCCTGTACCTGCTTTTCTATTTTTTCTTTTTCTCCTATAGCCTTTTTATGTTTTACTATAGAGCAATGTTCTTTGGTTCAACACAGAAAGACCATTAACGCTATGCTCCTAATATTTGGGAGTTGATTTACTCTGAAATATATCTGCTCCTGGGCATAATTACTTGGTCATAATCACTTGACTCAGACTTAAGTTGATATAGTTCCTAACACCCCAAACGGAGGTCCTGCCATGGGACAAGGATGGACCCAGGGAGAGTGGCAAAGCTACCTGGCATCAAAATAGGACATTCTAGAAAACATAAATGCATGGTCTTGATGAAAGCTGTTACAACTTAAAATACAGGACCCCCATGGGGAAGGACAAGCTGAACTGGCCTGCGGACTTACTTAGTCTGGGATTTACAGGGTAAATGCCTTGCTTGCTCTCAGAGCCCAGACAACTAAGTGTTAAAAGCCTTGCTTGCTCTCAGCCCAGAGACCTAGTGTTGGGATCTTTGTCTCTTACTGTGTTTATCCAAACAACTGCAAGTATTGATAACTTATATAACTAGAGGGAAAGATAAAAGCAATGTAGATGTCCCTGGGGGACAGAGTGTCTTCTTGAGTTAATCTCCCCAAGAGAATTTCCTCTGCCAAATGTTTATCTATGTAAATGATCAATCACATCCATGTTCTTACTTCAAGCCCCCCTTTCAGATGTTCTATAAATATTCAAGCAGCTCTGCATTAAATGGGCCATTTTCACCATCAGGCTGTGGTCTCCCCCACCACCACCACCGTCTCCCTGTTTCTCTGTCTCTCTGTTGGGAGGCTGGGAGGCAGCTCTAAGCCACCAAGCACACACACTCGTGTCGCAGCAGCAACCCCCGTGATTTACTGTGTGAACTCACATCATGAAAAGTGAAATTAGTCAGAGAGGGACAGACATAGAATGACTTCACCCATTTGTGGAATATAAAATAACATAATATGAGACTAACACCTAAGGACAGAAGAGACAAGAGTCAGGAGGATCGCTCCATGTTGAAAGCTGGTCTCATGTGCTGAGGGAAAACACAGCTGGGATGGAAAAGGGACCACTAAGAAAATGATGGTTGGAGAGATCACTCGTGATGGGAGATGTGTCCTTAAAATAGATTAAGGACCAAACATGATGGCCTCTTAGTATCTGTGTTGCAAACTGTGTAAACACAAAAAAGGGGCACAGGGCTCTATCTCTCCTGCCGCCCGAGTTTGGTAGTCTCATGCTGCTTCCCCCACCCTGGGGAGGTCTATGGCGATGGGCAGGCAAAGGAAGGAATGGGAGCCAGGCTGGTTGGTCTCAGTTGCAGTTTATTCCATTCCCATCTCCATTCTCCTCTGATTCTCCTCCTGCTTGTTCCCGTGCTACTTCATTCTTCTCGCTCTGGAACTAGCTCTGGATCTGGCACCCCCAGCCCACTCTTACAGCCTAGTTAAATCCCCAAGCATGAGGGGTTGGGGCTTACACATAGGTGTTGTCACAATCAATAGGGGTAAATTTCTTTCCCTCAGAAGATGCTTCTCCTAGGACAGATTCTCTTTCAGCAGGACGACCCACCCAAGAGCAGAATCCCATGGGTGTGTTTCTCCTCTCCTTGTCCAACTAACATATAAGCATTTATAATATTAATCATTTTGTATGGACACAGTAAGAGATACATTAAGCTTATAGAATTGCTCTCCCCTGGGCCATCTCAATCTCAGACTATAGTGCTCAGGCCAGATTAGTCTTTCCTATCCCTAGCAGGGTCCTCGTCTCGTCGTTGTTTTGGGATCATGATAGCATTTGTCCATGATCAAGCTATTAACTTATAGTTAATAATCGTGGCGCTTTGGCCTGGCCCATATTGATGCCAGGGTAGCTAGCTCACAGCTTGCCCTGGGTCCCTTCAGTCCCTTGTCAGGACCCTGCTTTTGGAGTTCGAGGAACTAAGGGCAACTGAGGCTTAAGTCAAGAAAGCTGATGCCCGGGAATAAATAATATTCGAAGCCAATTAAATCCCAAGTTACAAAAGCATATTAACAACTGTCTTTCTTTGTCCATACAAAGAAAACCATTGCTTTAAACTGTCACAGTCACTATCATCCCGTTGCTTATCGATTCGCTCGAGCGGGCACTAGTAACATCTCCACTGTGAGACTTGTTGTTACTGTTTCTGGCATATCGAATACTCCACGGGTAGCTTGCCAGGCTCTGCCATGTGGGCTAGATACTCTCGGTAGCTTGCTGGGCTCTCCGAGAGGGACAGAGGAATTGAACCCAGGTCAGCCGCGTGTAAGGCAAATGCCCTACCCATTGTGTTATCACTCCAATCCTTAAAAAATTCATCACATAAAATATACAAATGGCAAATAGGCATATGAAAAATATGTTCAACAAAATTAATCACTGAGTAAATTAAAATTACAACCATAACAATCAATTAGCATATTAATTAGCACATCAATTAGCATAACTAAATTTTATGTATATCATATTTTGGGTTTGGGGGCGTATTGAGCAGTGCTTGTGGGTTACTCCAGGTTCTGCACTCAAGGATCACTACTGGTAGTGCTTGGAGGATCATGCGGGATGATGGGATCAAACCCAGACCAGTCACATGCAAAACAAGTGCCTGACCTGCTGTACTATCTCTCCACCCCTAAATTATAAAGTCTGAACTACACAATGACATAAAAAATAATAGGAGTATAAAATGTTACAACTTCTTTGGAAGTTTGGCAATATCTTCAAAGGTTATCCACAAAATTATCAAACCACCAAGACATATGACTGTTAGATATTTATAAGTCAACATCTACAGAGATGCTTGAACACAAGTATTCATCTGAGCATTTTTTTTCAATTTTTGTAATAGATGGAAAGTGGGAACAACTCAAATATTCACAAACAGATAGAACTGACAATTAGACTGACCTATCCACACAGTGGAATCCTAGTGATGAACAGGAATGAACAACTGACACACGGGAGAGCATGGGTGAATAACAGAAGAGCGTGCTGAATGAAATAAGTTATAATTAAAAGAATCCATACTACTATGGTTCCACTTGTATGGCATTATAGAGAACGCAAATTAACTCTGGTGACAGGAGGTAGATCAGCTACTTCCTGAGGATGAAGAGGCAAAATGAAGTTGAGACTATGAAGGAACATGGTAACCTTTTGGGCAGTCAAGCTTATTTTCTACATCACAGTAGAGGTTTGGGGGGGAGCTGAATGTCAAAAATCATATTATCAGGCCCAAGTGATAGTATAGTGGGTAGAGCACTTGCCTTGTTCACTGCCAATCCAGGTTCTATCACTGGCACCTCATATGATTCCCCGAGACCCACCAGGAGTGATCCCTAAGCACAGAGCCAGGAGTAAATTCCGAAAGATGCCTCTGCTCAGGACTTACTCCTGATTTTTTGCGCTCAGGGATCACTTTTGGTAGGGTTCTAGGGATCATATAGGGTGCTGGGGATCAAACCTAGGTATACCACATGCAAGACAAGCGCCTCACCCACTGTCTTATTGCTCTGGTCCCCAGTTAAAAAAAATTGAGTTTAAAACTTTCAATTATTTTTTTGTTTTAAAAGAATGTTAAAAGGATTTGATAGAAAATGGTATATGAGAAAAATATATACACTTTTAATAACAGTCCATAAAGAAGAAAGCTAAAGTAAGGAAGCATCAAAAACTACACATTTTAGAGTTAGGAAGATAGTGCAAGTGAGCAGATCACAGCTTAGAACTTAGAAAGTCCGGAATTCAATGCCTGCACCACATTCAACCAGTGAGCACCGCCAGCCCAAACACCATGCCCCTGGGCCCCAGCACAGAACCAGGTTAGGTCCAGTTAGTTATCACCAGGACAAGCATCACAGAAGTGCCTCTTGCCAACACAGTTGAGGATGACTACCACAAAAATAAAACAATCAAAAATATAACAGAACAAAGCTCCAAAATAATAAAAACAGACCAACTAAAAAATGAGGAGAGAAGATGAAATCACATTACTTCCACTACAACAAAGAGAGCCAACAGGCACATTAAGAAGTATGAAGTATTCGTGAGGGAGTTGGAGAGACAAGGCAGGAAGTGCATCTGCTTTGCATCTGCCTTGCATATGGCTAATCAGGGTTTGACTCTCAGAGCCCACCAGGAGTGATCCATGAGCACTAAGCTGGGAGTAAGTCCTGAGCACTGCCAGATATAGCCTCAAAAGACAAAAAGTGTTCCTCATCATGATTATGAAGGAAATGCAAATCAAAATGACAATGAGATATTGCCTCATACCAGGAAGAATTATCTATATGAGAAAGAAAGGAAACACAGTGAAACCCGGCCTCTCACTCACTGCTGCGGGTGAGCTGAGATTACCAAACATCGGGTGGAGAAATGAGAGAACCAAGTGATAGATGCCCTCGAGGTGAGATCGGAGCAATGGTGGCAAATCTTGAGCACTTGGGTTTTGCTTTGTTTTGTTTTTGTGCCACACCTGGCAGTGCTCTGTGGTTATTCCTGGTTCTGCACTCAGGAATTTCTCCTGAGGGGCTTGGGGGATCATATGGGAGGCAGAGGATCAAACCCAGGTTGACCATATGCAAGGCAAAAGCCCAATCTGCTATATTGTGGCTCCAGCTCCACTGAGCACTTTGGGGTAATGGGGTGCAGTCGCTTTATACATCAAAGCCATAAACTTTCACATTATAGTACTATACTACCTACACTATAATTAAAAAAATATTTTAAAAGACATCCTTGATGCCAGTGGGTTTTTTTTCACCATGTGAAAAGTTGCAAAGATTTCAGGCTTAAGTCTCAGTGATACAATGCTCAAACACTCATACCTTCACCAGTGCCCATGTTCCACCACCAAGAACCCCAGTATACCTCTCACCCCACCCTCACCCCCGCCTGTGTAGCTGATAATTTTCACTTTACTTTCTCTTTACTTTGATTACATCAAATATTTCAACATAAAACTCACTATTATTTGGAATTCCGCCCCCCAAAATAGAATCTGCTGAAAAAGCAGCATTTGATAATTTGTTTTCTCTTGCTGAGAATGAAAAGATATGGATCTCTTCATTGGATTCCTGTATTTTAGTCGCTAAATCCAGGGAAATTTTTGCCAAAAATTGCATCATTGCAAGCTCGTGGGGTCGTGGCTTAGTTCACAGTCTGGAGGCATTTCTGCAAAAAGCTGCTGGTGCCGAAGGTAGTTAGGTGGCCTCTGGCATCATGGGCATTCAGCAACGGAGGGGCCACACGTGTGGAGAGCGTCTGATGCCAATGTTTAGAGAGAAGACAGAGAGGGAAAGAAATCAAGGTGGTTGGGGGGATGGGGTGGGGAGAGAGAACAAGTAGTAGTGAGTTAACAGGCTACCAGTGACATGAGTGAGGGATACAGCCATTTACCCAACACACAGATTCAACAGAACTAAAAACATGAGATTGAAGCAGCAACCACTGAAACTTTGTGATGTACCTGCCAAGTTGACAGTGGGGACTGGAGTGGGGACTGGGATGGGGAGGGAATCTCTGAACAATGGTGGAGGGAAGTTGACACTGGTGTAGGGGTTGGTGTTGAATTATCGTATGCCTAAAACACATCTATCACTATCAGTAACTTTATAAATCATGGCTCTTTACTTAAATAAGAAAAATCAAGTGTTCCAAAACAAACAAACAAAAGACATATTCATAGCTTGTTAAGCCTGACAACAGAGTTCCTCCTCCTAATAGTGTTAAAAGGTTTGTGGGGAAGAATGTTACCAGAGATAAAATATCATGCCATCTACTTAAATATACACTAGGAAAAAATAATAATGAGGATGAGTGGGTTGGAGAGATAGTACAGTGAGCAAGGCATTTGCCTTGCACACAGCAGAACCAACACTGCCTAATAGTCCCTCAGGCCCTGCCAGGAGTAACCCCAGAACAGTCAGTAATAAGCCCTAAGCACTGGTGTATGGCCCAAAACAAACAAACAAACAAACAAACACAGCTCTGAACTCCCAGCCCAGAAGGGAGGCTCGAGCTAATAGACTCTCAGCTCCTCCGGCAGGTCAGAGCACCAAAAGGCAAAGGCAAGGTCTCCTGAGCAAGCAGAGCTAATACAGCAAAAATACAATCTCCCTCCCCTCAGAGATGTAAGGAGGATAGAAATTATACTAACCATCTTCTCAGACCATGATGCCCTGAAAATAGAAGTTAATCAGAAGCAGAAATGAAGAAACAACCCAAATACTTGGAAATTGAACAGCTCACTACTAAACAACTTGAGGGCCAAGAGGAAATCAAAAGACTCTTGGAAACACATGAGAATGAGAACACGAGTTGCCAGAACTTGTGGGACACAACAAAAGTAGTGCTAAGAGGAAAACTCAGAGCTCTGTAAGTAGTCATCAGGAAGGGGCCACATAAATAATTTGACTTCACAACTTAATTATTATTATTATTATTATTATTTTTCTTTGCTTTTTGGGTCATACCCAGCTATGCACAGGGATTACTCCTGGCTCATGCACTCAGGAATTACTCCTGGCGGTGCTCAGGGCACCATATGGGATGCTGGGAATCGAACCTGGGTCGACCGTGTACAAGGCAAATAACCTACCCACTGTGCTATCCTCCAGCCCCTGACTTCACAACTTAAGAAACTGGAAAATGACCAACAAAAGGAGTCCAAAGCAGGCAGGAGGAAGAAAATAATAAAACTCAGAGCAGAAATTAATGAACTGGAATCCAAAAAAATAATCCAAAAGATCAATGATACCAAGAGCTGTCTCTTTGAAAATATAAACAAGATTGATAAACCACTTGCAAGACTCACAAAGAATGCAAGAGCCCTAATAAACCTAGACAGAAGTGAAAGGGGGACATCACAACAGAAATCACAGAAATTCAAAGTATAGTCAGAGATTACTTTTAGAAGCTTTATGCCATTAAATGAGAGAACCTAGAAGAAATGGATAAACTTTCGGACTTCGATAACCTCCTGAGATTGAGCCAAGAAGATATGGAACACCTGAACAGATCTATCACAAAATCAAAATGGTAATCAAAAGCCTACCCAATGGTGGGAAATGTACACTAGTGAAGGGATGAGTGATGGAAAACTGTATGACTGAAATCCAATCATGAACAACTTTGTAACTGTGTATCTCATGCTTTAAACTAAACTATTCAAAAGACATAAGGAGAGGAGAAAGACAATATTTCACTCATACATATAAAATCATAGATTTCTGAGAAGTCGGGCCTTACAAGTTAACAGAGTCTGATTAGGGGGAAAAGGTGATAGACCTGTTGGGGAAGAAATCATAGAGAGGAGTTTATAGATAAACGCAATGGAATGGAAGTGCCTCAGGAGCACTGTGATAAACCTAAGCTCCTGTGGCAAGGGGAACAGCACATACCAATGTTGTCCTAAAATGTTTAGAGCTACATTCTAATAAACACAGAGGAATGGAGGTGCTTCAGGAGGTGCTTCAGGGTATTACCAGAAAAATCTAAACTTTTTATGGCAAGGGAAAAAGGACAAACCAATGATATCCTACACAAACCATAATGCCCAAAAAGTAGAGAGAGAGTAAGAAGGAAGGTGCCTGCCACAGAGGCAGGGGGTGGGATGGGATGGGGGTGGCATTGGTGGTGGAAAATGTGCACTAGTGGAGGAATGGGTGCTCAATTCATATATGACTGAAACTTAATCATGAAAGTTTGTAACTATGTCTCATGGTCATATAATTATAAATAAATAAGTAAGCTGTGTGCTTTATCTCTACAGAGCTTTGTTCTTTTTTGACTAAGACCCATGGCAAATGGGTGCATTGCATCTAATTGTGAGTAAAGTGAAATATTTGCTTTTCTCTTCCTTATACCTTCAGTGGACTGGAGCAATAGCACAGCAGGTAGGGCATTTGCCTTGCATGTGGCCAATCCGGGTTCGATTCTTCCATCCCTCTCGGAGAGCCCAGCAAGCTACCGAGAGTATTCCGCTCACAGGGCAGAGCCTGGCAAGCTACCAGTGGCGTATTCGATATGCCAAAAACAGTAACAAGTCTCACAATGGAGATATTACTGGTGCCCGTTCGAGCAAATAGATGAACAACGGGACAACAGTGCAACAGTGCTACAGTGCTATACCTTCAGTATGTTTTTGATGGGCTGGAGCGATAGCACAGCGGTTGGGCGTTCACCTTTTACAGGGCCGACCTGTGTTCGATTCCTCCGCCTCTCTCGGAGAGCCCAGCAAGCTACCGAGAGTATGGAGCCTCGACAAGCAGAGCCTGGCAAGCTACCCGTGGAGTATTGGATATGCCAAAAACAGTAACAATAAGTCTCTCAATGACAGATGTTACTGGTGCCCGCTCGAACAAATCAATGAGCAACGGGATGACAGTGACAGTGATGTTTTTGATGCTTCTGATGCTTCATGATACTATATTGTTTTGCATAAATCCAGATAAAGGTTTTTCCTCCCTGTACTAGGATCTATCCCTCATGCAGTCAGGAAAATCAGCCATGGGACCCCAAAGCCCCCTTCCAGGGAAACAGTCAAAAGGATTGATTTAAATGACAGGAGCAAGTAAAATAAATCTCAGGGAGACCCTAGAAACAATCTGGCAACAAGGAAGGACTGGAAATAGTCTCTGCTATGGACAATGAGGAATCTGGAGATCTGCAGTGACTGATCCAGCCTAGGCCATGCTCTCAGCATCAGAAACCAGGATCCATACCAGACCTGAAGAAGGGTTAGGATGGGTTCCTTTCTGACAGGACACTCAAATAGATGAGAGGCCCGGGGCCACTTTCAGCTCACCGTTCAGGCTCAAGTCTATCTCCAGCTTGTCGTAGGACCTGAACTTCACATCTTACGGCCAGGCCTGGGTAACTGACTGTCACTGTCACTGTCATCCCGTTCGTCATCTATTTGCTCGAGTGGGCACCAGTAATGTCTCCACCGTGAGACTTGTTACTGTTTTTGGCATATCAAATATGCCACGAGTAGCTTGCCATGCTCTGCCATGTGGGCAAGATACTCTCGGTAGCTTGCCAGGCTCTCCAAGAGGGGCAGAGGAATCGAACCCGGGTCAGCTGCGTGCAAGGCAAATGCTCTACCGCTGTAACTCTGACATGCCAGATTAAAAAAAAAAAAACTAATGCCACTATTTATTGTCTCCTGTCTTTAGCCAACCCCCGGAACTTCTTAGCAAATAATGTGGCACCCCAAATGGAGAGTTCTCCAGTCTTGCTGTGTTTATGCAAAGGAATAAGTCCAATTTATTAAGCTGTCTGGCAAATTTAAGGTGAAGGTGGAGAAAAAAACATATTTCTGTAACTTTCCTCTTTTGTAAAAATCAGATTCTGAGTCTACAAAAGTGAATGAATAAATGTGTTCTAATCTTGATTCAAAAGGTAACCCCCTTGGGTAATCCAGATAAAACTTGGTTTATTGACTGTAGATAAACAGCTTAGTCTATAAAGGAACTCAATGTTCTATATGCTGTCACTAGACTGACCGGGGTAGTGGAAGCCAGAGTTTTACCAAGGGAGAACTTCAGCTCAAAAGACAGAATTAATTGCTCTCCCCTGTGAGTTTCAACAAAAATCGTGGGCTCAACTCAAGAGTTCATAGCTGAGAGCCGCCTCCACAGGCAGGTCCACAGCGATGAACGGGGAACAGAGAAATAAGACAACTGGGTGGCAAGCTGGTTGGTAGTCAGTTTATTTCTCTCTCCTCCCCTAAGTAGTCCGACCTCTTCCCTCACTGCACAATCGAAGGCATAGTTTTAGCCCTATACCCAGTCATCATAGTTCCTTCATCCTAATCTCCTCATAGATCTAAAGTCCTCTATCCCTCTTACCCCTAACAGCAGTTCTATAGAAATCATGAAGGGTAGGCTTATACATAGGTGGGTTGAGTAATGTCATAAGAGTAAAACACTCCTTCAGAGGAAGTTCTACAGAAGTTCTGTGTAATGTGACATCACAGCGCTCCCCTCTATTACAGGTTCCATTTCCTTATTTTTGCTTTGGCCACACCAAGGCAGTACTCGGGCTTACTGCTGGTGCTAGGGGATCACTCCTGAAAGCGCGGGTGGGAGCAACACGGGCGACCGGTGCTCAAGGCTAGAGCCAGACACCCTGTACGCCGCGACCCTCTAATTTTTAGAGTTCAGCGTACCAAGTACGAGATAAAAGCCTAAGTTTCTAAGATCCATTCTGTAAGAAAGCTCCTACAAGGACAACGTAACAGCACCATCAGTGAACGTGCGCAAGCATATTAATTCCTCGTGCCAAAAGTAAACGAACTGGAAGAGTCGTTGGCTCGTAAGCGTAGCCATGCCAGCTCCTTTGAGTGCGGGGTGGGTGGCTCTGAAAAGAGCCTTTGGAGCCTCGTCCCCGCAGGGACTCACTTGGAGCTGGTGTACTTGGTGACGGCCTTGGTGCCCTCGGACACGGCGTGCTTGGCCAGCTCGCCGGGCAGCAGCAGGCGCACGGCCGTCTGGATCTCCCGCGACGTGATGGTGGAGCGCTTGTTGTAGTGCGCCAGGCGGGACGCCTCGCCGGCGATGCGCTCGAAGATGTCGTTGACGAAGGAGTTCATGATGCCCATGGCCTTGGACGAGATGCCCGTGTCGGGGTGCACCTGCTTCAGCACCTTGTACACGTAGATGGAGTAGCTCTCCTTGCGGCTGCGCTTGCGCTTCTTGCCGTCCTTCTTCTGAGCCTTGGTGACAGCTTTCTTGGAGCCCTTCTTGGGCGCCGGGGCGGACTTGGCCGGCTCAGGCATAGCGGGGATTGCTGCTAAAGCGCCGAGCAGGAGACTGACGCGAGCCGCGAGACAAGACGGAGGCCGCGGGCAATAGCTCGCTACTTATAGCGGTCGCATGCAAATGAGGGTTCTGGCGGCCGCACGCTGCCATTGGCCAGTTCTCAGCAGCAGCAGGGACGCGAGGGACGGGATTATGTAAACGAGCAGATCGGGGCCGGACCGCCCTATTGGTCGTCAGGGCAAGGTTCGCTTCGTCCAATCCCAGCGCTCCGGAGACGGTCGCGCTCCTGCCTATAAAAGGGCAAAGCGGCGGCGGCTTGCGGACGGCTCTGACCAGGTGTCGGACGAGAGGTCTGCCGCGCGTGTTCCTGAGTGAGGAGGCTGATCTGCCATGTCGGGTCGCGGCAAGCAAGGAGGCAAGGCCCGCGCCAAGGCCAAGTCGCGCTCGTCCCGCGCCGGGCTGCAGTTCCCGGTGGGGCGGGTGCACCGGCTGCTGCGCAAGGGCAACTACGCCGAGCGTGTGGGCGCCGGCGCGCCCGTGTACATGGCCGCCGTGCTCGAGTACCTGACGGCCGAGATCCTGGAGCTGGCGGGCAACGCGGCCCGCGACAACAAGAAGACGCGCATCATCCCGCGCCACCTGCAGCTGGCCATCCGCAACGACGAGGAGCTCAACAAGCTGCTGGGCAAAGTCACCATCGCGCAGGGCGGCGTGTTGCCCAACATCCAGGCCGTGCTGCTGCCCAAGAAGACGGAGAGCCACCACAAGGCGAAGGGCAAGTGAGGCCGCGCACGACCTCCCGCCCGCAATCAAAGGCTCTTTTCAGAGCCACCCACTGTGCCAGAAAAGGAGTTGTCCACGGGTCGTGTTCTGGGGCGGCGGGGCCCGAGGCAGGGCACGGCACGAGGGAAGGTGGGGAGAGGCCAGTCCCTGGAGCCCGCGCGGGCTCTGTAGTCCCCCAGCACATTGCGGGGTGGGAGGGGAGGGGTGTCGGCTGCAGAGCCTCGCGGCCGGTGCTCGGACAGAGTTGGCCAGTTACAGTGCGGCCCGCTCTGGCCCTGGTGTTCCGCGACCCGGGACTCGTCCCACCCAGTGTCTCCGGGGAAGTTGATCCTGCCAAGCGAACCCGCAGCTCCCGGTCCCATCAAAGAGCGCCGGTCCCGCGGCCGGGGCGGGGCTGGAACGGGCTCCACCGGTTTAGTTTACAGTCAGAGCGCCTTCGCGGCGGGCACAGGGGGCGGCACCGTCTTCCGAAGCCCGGGTCGCTGCGGCCCATCCGCGCGACCTCACCGGGGGTTCCGGCAGACCACTGGGACGACTGGGCAGGCAGATAGCGTCTCGCTCAGAGACGCTCACGCTGTGCCGTTCCAAGAGAGCGAAGAGCCCGCGACCAGACCGTGGAATGTGCGGGCGAAGCGCGGGGAGGAGGGGAGAAGGGAGAGGGAGAGGAGAGTGGGAGAGGTGGGGAGAGAGACACAGACAGAGAGAGGCAGAGAGACAGAGAAAGAGAGACAGAGACAAGAGAGGAGAAAGAGTGGTGTGAGATAGAGACACAGACATAGAGACAGAAGAGAGAGAGCGAGAGCGCGCCCGCGAGCGCGCAGAGGGTTATCCGGACCGGGCCGCGTTAGGCGCGGGCCAATCGGTGCCCGGCGGGCCCGTGACGTCAGAACCAATGGGCGGCCAGCGCGGGTCTTTCAATTGCCGCCCTGCCCAATGGGGAGAAGGCTGCCCCTATAAAGAGTGGAGCGGCTGGCCCAGACCTCGCTGTCGTCGCTTCCCCGCCGAACTCGTTCTCTTGTGTTCGCTATGGCTCGGACGAAGCAGACCGCCCGCAAGTCGACCGGCGGCAAGGCGCCGCGCAAGCAGCTGGCCACCAAGGCGGCCCGCAAGAGCGCGCCGGCCACGGGCGGCGTGAAGAAGCCGCACCGCTACCGGCCCGGCACCGTGGCGCTGCGCGAGATCCGCCGCTACCAGAAGTCCACCGAGCTGCTCATCCGCAAGCTGCCGTTCCAGCGGCTGGTGCGAGAGATCGCGCAGGACTTCAAGACCGACCTGCGCTTCCAGAGCTCGGCCGTCATGGCGCTGCAGGAGGCCAGCGAGGCCTACCTGGTGGGGCTCTTCGAGGACACCAACCTGTGCGCCATCCACGCCAAGCGCGTCACCATCATGCCCAAGGACATCCAGCTGGCCCGCCGCATCCGCGGGGAGCGGGCTTAAGGCGCGCGCATCGGGTGCCAAGGTTTTCCATCGCACCGAACCCAAAGGCTCTTTTCAGAGCCACCTCCCCACGCACTCGGAGGAGCTGTGCCGCTGTTTGCCGTGAGGACTCGGGCGGGCTGGGCAGAACACTGGGCCTCCGGGTCGACAGACGAGTGCGGCAGGAATGGGGCTAGGTAGGGCCCTTTCCCGCCCCACCCTTTTGTTTGCGCATTTCCGCCCATTCCCGCCTTTGCCTTTTGCTTCGGCTTCGCTGCCCTCCGGACATAGCGTCACGGAGGAACAGGTCTCGGTGGCTGGCGCTTAACCGGGGCTGTCATCGTCCACCGACGGCAGGAAGGGCAGGCTTGATAGGAGCGAGCGAGCCGAGTTATTCCAAGATCCTGGGGTACTCGGCGGCAGCGGGAACACAGCTCCGGGGCTCAGCCTCGCGTGTCTCGGAAGCGGCTGAGGGGACTGCGCGGGTTTCCGGTCGCCCGCCCGCTTCCCTGGTGGCTGCGGGTGGCCCGTCCAGGACCCGTCCCGGACCCGTGGGCAGTGCCTGGCTGGGGATGCCGGTACCCACATGTTCCCCGAAGCGGGAAGTTGCGATTTCGGAGCGGGGCGGGCATTCCCGTGTGGGCCCCGAGCCGGAGGGCTCCCCACTCAGGACGAAGGGTGTTCTCAGAGAAGAGTAAGTTGTGACTTTGGGGGGGGGGGGTAGTTGCAAGGGCGGTGGTGTCCCCTGCCCTGCACCCTCTGTCCCCTTCCCCTCTCTTTCGGGCGAACCACTGTTTCAAGCGTGGCTTCAAGCGGGGGCTGGGAGGGCGGCGCTTTGCCTTCGCAGCGCCAGGGTCCGAAGAGAAAGGATGTTGCTCTTGGCGCAGAATGGAAATCAGTGCCCCCGTGTGTAGAGAAAAACGGCATGGTAGAAACTGGTCTTCTGTGTGTCCTAGAGGGGAAGTACACAGCAGACACCCTGAGGTTCCGTGACACCCTTCTTGGAGGGACACTTGGGGACCAACCTCCGCCCTGCCGGGTGCTCCCAAGTGGGTCCCTTCCGCAGACACCCGAGTCCCGGGCTCTTGAAAAACCTGGCATCTATGTCCTTCACATAGGACCTTTCCCGTCTCCCGCTCATCTGGGAGGACCTTGGGCAGTGTTGCCGGTGTCCGGGACCGAGAGGGTCACCGGCAAAGACGGCGTTCGCCGCTCACGGGAGGTTAGGGGGAACACGCTGCCCACAGCCGCCTCCCCCGGAGCCCGACAAGGGCAGCCCGTGACACAGCTCTTCCGGGACTCCGTGGCGGCCCTGAGAAGGGCCTTTGGGGTGAGCCACGCCTGCAGCGACGGCGGCTCAGCCCCCGAAGCCGTAGAGGGTACGGCCCTGGCGCTTGAGCGCGTACACCACGTCCATGGCCGTGACCGTCTTGCGCTTGGCGTGCTCCGTGTAGGTGACGGCGTCGCGGATCACGTTCTCCAGGAACACCTTCAGCACCCCGCGGGTCTCCTCGTAGATGAGACCCGAGATGCGCTTCACGCCGCCGCGCCGGGCCAGGCGCCTGATCGCCGGCTTGGTGATGCCCTGGATGTTGTCTCGCAACACCTTGCGGTGCCGCTTCGCGCCGCCCTTGCCCAACCCCTTCCCGCCCTTGCCCCGGCCAGACATGACCGCAACGCCCGGAGGACAAGCTTCTGCCGCCGCCCCTGCCCGAGCCGCGGCCGCTCAAATACGCCCCCTGCGGACGGACCTGAGTGAGAACCGCGGCGCGTCCGCCCCGCGCGCGGGAAACGCCCTCCGGCCCCGCCCGCTCCTCCGGACGCCGCCGGGGCCCCCAGGCACTCGCCGACGCTCGCAGCGGTCGGCCCCCGCGATCTCCCGCGGGACGGGCCGCTCCCGCGCCCTCTGCTCCGCGGCGGCCGCCAGCTTTGCACTTAGCGGGTAGGGGGCGGCCCTGGTGGGAGCGTGACGGAACCAGAAAGGGGGAGGGGCGAGAACCCGGATCGGGGGGTCGGGGGGAGTCCCGCCCCAGGAGCCCGAGCCTCAGACGACCGAGCACGAGGTCATCCAGGCAGCCCCACGGGGTGTTGTGTATTTCCGGCCGGGAGGGGGGATTTAGGGACAGCGACACTCCCCCCCCACACACACACGAGGCAGCCCCACGGGGTGTGTGTGTATCTCCGGCTGGGAGGGGGGATTTAGGGACAGCGACACCCTCCCCTCCCCCCACGAGGGCAGCCCAACGGGGTGTGGTGTGTCTGCGGGAGAGACGGGACAGCGACACTGGTCCCGCGCTGGGGTCGAGCCCTGTGCAGCCGGGGACCCCCAAGCACTGTCCTCTAGAGCGTGAGGAGAAAACCGCTTCCGCGAAGGAGACTGACCGTGCTCTGTCTGGAGTGCTCCGCAGCCACCCACCACAGCCGGCCCTTAACATAAGAAAGTGATAAAGGGCCCTGCAGACCCACGGCTTCGGCCTGGGGCCGGAGTCCTTGACTGAGCCCTGGGTCTTCGGGCCAAGGAACAGCTGCTCCCTTGTGCAGTCGGTCCCAGGTGCTGCCCAGGAAAGACCGGTTGGGGAATCCCACTCCCAACCTGTGTTCTCGCTCCCAGCAGAGCAGAATTCTCCAGATGACGTGGTTTCTCCATCATGAAACATCGGCCTCCAAAAAACAGTGATTGCTTAAGTAGATCTATATGCCTCGTTTCACCTCTGCTTCTGATTACTTCCGTATGTATGGAGTCCTAAACCTGCATCTTTGTCTGGACTCAGTACAGTCGTTTTAAACTGGAGCCTCAAAATGGTGATATGTTTGAGGGGGACCTGAGTGGTGGCCAAGGAGCCACCCTATATGTGCTGGGGCAGCCCTCCCTAGAGCCTGTGATTCAGTGCTGGGTCCCCGGGGTGGTGCCCAGGATCACTTGTAGCCGGCCACAAGAACCCGCATAGTTGGGGAGTACATGTTAAGATAAATGAGAAAGTTAGGGGACCTTTCATTCCAGAATGCTGCCAAGGCCCTGTCCTATGCCTTCTGGAAAAATCTCGCGCTGAAAAAGCACATTCATTACAAAGAAGTTTGTTCCCATCTACTAAGGCCTCCAATGCATAAATGTGAAGCCCAGACAGATTAAAATAGGCATTTGAGCAAAGAATGTTGTTTTTCTGATGATGATTACCGATCCTGTATTGTATGTGGAGGACAGCCGGGCTCTCTGTCTGTGAGGCTGTGAGCCCCCTTCACCCCATGCTTTCTCATTTCTTCCTTCATCCTCTCAGTGTCCCTGCGTTGGGCCTTTTAACCAGACGGGTCGCAGGCACTCTCTGCTCTCTCCAGACACATGTTCCAGTGTTTACAGTCTCCAAAGTGTGACTTGTGGGACTGAGGGGAATCGCGGTCACTCCAGTTCAGTCTGTCCCTCCTTGTTCAGCCCGCCTCAGGGTTCCAGGGATCAGACCCGGGTTGGCCTTGTGCAAGGCAAGCACCCTGCCCTCTATACTACCGCTCCATTCTCCTGTTGTTGTTGTTTTTTACTGGTTTTTTTTCTGGGTTTTTTTTTTTACTTGTCATTTTCTTATCAACAGTTAATATATATTCAAGTTAGTTTTAGGTCTTTACTATCAAAATAGTACTACTTTCTCTTTTTCAAAACATCCCAACTAATAAATTAAGGAGTGCTAGAATATTGTTTTGTGTTGGATATTAACCCTAAGTTCTTTAGGCCTCATCAGTTGTAGGATAACATGGGTTTGTCTTTGCCACAGGAAGCTTAGGTCTATTGGGTTACTCCCATCACAGTGCTCCCATTCTTTGTGTTTATTTGTAACTTCTTTCTTTGTGCTCTCTTGACTTGTAAATATTGTTTTTGTTTTCTCCTTAAGTCCTTTACATAGTTAATTCAGAGCAATGTCCTTTTTGTATTGGCACAAGAAGACAGTTAATGCTATGCTTTTGTAACTTGGGAGTTATTGGACTCTCAGTGATATTTACCTCCTGGGTATCTGTTCTCTCGACTTAAGCCTCAGTTGCCCTAACTTCCTAGCACCCCCAAGTGCAGGGTCCCAACGAGGGACTGGGGGGCTGGAGCGATAGCACAGTGGATAGGGCATTTGCCTTGCATGCGGCCGACCCGGGTTTGATTCCCAGCATCCCATATGGTCCCCTGAGCACTGCCAGGAGTAATTCCTGAGTGCAGAGCCAAGACTAACCCCTGTGCATTGCCGAGTGTGACCCAAAAAGAAAAAATATCCAACGAGGGAGGGACTGGATGGACCCAGGGCAAGCGGTGAGCTATGTGCTACCCTGGCATCTAGATGGGCCTGGCCAAAGTGCCATAATCCATAATGCTTAACTATAAGTTAAGAACATAGTCATGGACAAATTTTGTCATGATCCAAAAAGTAATAACTAAATTCAGACCCTGCTAGGGTTAGGAATGATTAATCTGGCCTGAGCACTATAGTCTGAGTCTGTGGCAAGATGTTCCCAGGAGAGCTGCCCTACAAGCCTCAATGTGTCTCTTACTGTGTCCATACAAAAATAACTAATATTAAGATGTTAATTAAGTTATTGGACTAAGGAGAAGAGGAACACCTCTAGGTGGTGTTTTTGCCCTTGAGCCTGATGGGCAGTCAGGAAGGGCATTCTTTTTTTTTTTTTTTTTTTTTTTTTTTTGCTTTTTGGGTCCCACCAGGCATTGCACAGGTGTTACTCTTGGCTCATGCACTCAGGAATTACTCCTGGCGGTGCTCAGGGAACCGTATGGATGCTGGGAATCCTGGTCTGCCATGCAAGGCAAATGCCTTACCCCCTTACCCTTGTGCTATCCCTCCAGCCCCAAGAAGGGCATTCTTATGTTGATTTTTCTATGAGACTGGATAGCAAAACCAGAGTGCATGGGGGAGTTGAAGAGAGAGAGGGAATTAGAGGAGTTGTGAGAGAGAGCAGGGAGCAAGATGGAGCGCGGAGAGATGAGTGGGAGAGACAGCAGGAGATGGGAATGAGGGACAGTGTGAGGGTAGAATGGGAGGCTCAGAGAGACTGGAACAGGTGCGTGGGGAGAATGGAATAAACAGTAACTGATCAACCAACCGCCTTGGCCCTCCTTTCCTCCTCCATCTGCCCCTTGGTAGGGGCCACCCTGGCTTGGGGAGCAGCCCGAGACCACCCAACCTGGGCGGTTATGGGGAAAGCCGTCGGGGCCTTCTCTAAGGGCCAGAAGATTGTACAATGAGTGAATTGCCCCTTTTCGTCCTCCCAGTGAAGCTCACAGTGCTCTTGTGAGCGTCCCTAATCCCCTGAGTTTATCCTTAACCTTTCCTTTGTGCTTTACACCTCATTGTCACAGTTCCCCAAGTCAATCTTGGTTACTTATAAGCCAAAACTTTCTGGTAATTCTGGGTTTTGTGTTTGTAATGAATTACTTGCTTTTCTGTTTCCCCTATAGCCTTTTCACATTTTACTGTAGAGCAATGTTCTTTGCTTAAACACAGAAAGACCTGTGCTCCTAATATTTGGGAGTTGATTGACTCTGAAATATATCTACTCTTGGGCATAATTACTTGGTTATAATTACTTGACTCAGGCTTCAGTTGCTGTAGTTCCTAACACCCCAAAAGGGAGGTCTCGCCTTGGGACTGGGATGGACCAGGGGGAGTGGCAAAGCTACCCCCACATCGAAATGGGATATAAATGCATGATCTTGATGCAAGCTGTTAGGACTTAAGAGACAGGGGGTGAGGACAAGCTGAACTGACCTGAGGACTTAGTCTGGGATTTTCAGTATAAGTCTTGCTTGCTCTCAGAGCCAAGAGAACTTGGTTTTGGCATCTTTATCTCTTACTATGTTTATCCAAAAACTGCAAGTATTGGTAAGAAGTAGAATTAATTGACTGTTTGACTTAATTGTTTGACATATGCTACTAGAAGGAAAGAGAAGAGCAATACAGATATCCCTGGGAGACAGAGCATCTCCTTAAATTTATCTACCCCAGAGAATTGCCTCTGCTGGAGTGTTTTCCCTCTGTGAATCACAGGGACATGCAGTCCTACATCTCTGACCCCTTCTGATGTTCTATAAGTATGCTAGCAGCTCTGCATTAAGCGGCCATTTTTACCATCAGGCTGCGGTCCCCGTCTCTCTGTCTCTGCTGGGGAGGCCTGGGGAGGATGGGAAACGGCTCTCGGCCACCGCACACACGAAACCAGGGACATTGCCAAGTGCTTGTTTGTGGTGCTTGGACCTCTACATCCTTTCATAAGGCTGGCACAGAGGTATTCTTAGCCCAATTACTGAGCATTAATAGTGCCCTCAGAACTGGTACGCTAATAATATATGTTAACTTCAATTAGTTCGAAAATATAATAAAAACCCATGGGGCCGGAGGTGACTTCCTTGCGCACGGTGGATCCAGGTTTGATCCCTCCCCAGCATCCCAGATTTTTCCCTGAGCACTGCCAAGAGTGGTTCCTGAGTGCAGATCCCGCCCCCCCCCCCGCCCCAGCATCTCTGGATATGCCCCCTCCCCCAAAAAATCAAGCCATTTCAAATGATGTGGTAATTTTATTAGTCACAACAGCATCTACACACATTTGAAAACACCATAATACCACCCACCATCTGTAATAATGTCACATCCTTTTGGACTCATAAACCACCTGCAACCAGGATCCCTTAGCCTAAAACAGAGCTTTTGGATCAGGCCATCATTATCTTGTTCAACAAGATCCACAAAATCAAGACTTGGACAGAGAGTCAACATTCTGTACATACATAATAAACAAAACTCAAACACAGTATGTCTTGTGGTATAGGGCTAGTTGTTAAGGGGTGTAGCTCCTGGGGGTGGGAGTGGGAGTGTGTGCATAATAGACAAATGGGACAGTGATGGTGAATGTGTGTGGGAGGACCTTTCCTGTTACCAATGCTCTGCATTAAGAAAAACCTTACAGGCTGTGGGCTATACTGAGCCCAAAGGGAGGAAAAGGTGACACTTTGGTGAGAAGGAATCTGGAGCGGGTAGGAGGATGGGGGGAGTCTCCTCCTGGCTGACAGGGTGATGCCCAGGGTGACAGGAGATCCAGCTGGGAAAGCTGAAAAGCAATTTGTGTTTTCATCTTGTATTCACATTCAACTTGAACAAATGAGCTGCTCTCATCAGCTCTCACCATTCCGAGGGACGAGGGACAGGAGATAAGTAATTCAACAAATGTTAACTCATAACTTGTAAATGCCTAAGCATTCAGTGTGTCAAAGGCAGATTGGAGCTGACAATCTAGCGGGAAAGAGACCCACACAGTTAAGAGCTCAAAGAGAAAGATCATTAAAATGAAAAATTAAAAACAAAACAAAAAGCTAACAAACCAGTTTCTGACACCTTTGGGACGAAGGTAGGAAAATGATGCAGCAGGACCAGCGAAATGTGACGCAAAGTCCTGAGGTTTCGAATTTGGACAAGTCTGAAGTGACTTTTGAGCCCAAACTTTAATGACATTGCAGTGACCTGCCACCTGAACTACCAGGGGAAACCAAATGCAAAACTGGCCCATAAATATTGAGAAACGGGGACTCAAAGCCCCAGAGTGTCGCAGAAACCAGAAGTATACGTTTAGGAGGGGAACGGGAGTTTGAAATTTTACGTTATCCAATCAGGGAAAGCTCGCCCCAAGTGACTGATATCCATGGACCTCTCCGGATAGAACTGCTGATCCAGTGCCTAAAGGAGCTGCCTCGCACCTGGGAATATTCTGGACAGTGTTCACGGGACTCTGTCAGTTGGGTCCCCAAGTCCTTTCAATCGATGACCAGGATCGGTTTTAGAACTCAGAAGAAACAAGCCCAACAAAGCCACTGGGACAGAACATTCTGGAATGAAGGCTACCAGTACCCGGATTTAAAAGTGACGGTGTAAGCAAGGCGGCAGGGGTTAAGGATGCCCCTAGATTTGAAAGCAAAGCCAGTTCAGTGCCAGAACCTTCGAACGAGGGTTTGCAAACTACCCCATCTCCCACGACCTCTCACTCTACAGCGCAGAGCAAGTGGGCAGCGCTCTTTTCTGGTGATTCGGTGGGTGGCTCTAAAAAGAGCCTTTGGAATGAAGCGGCCGGCGCCTGCAATCCCGCCTCGTCCCCGCAGGGACTCACTTGGAGCTGGTGTACTTGGTGACGGCCTTGGTGCCCTCGGACACGGCGTGCTTGGCCAGCTCGCCGGGCAGCAGCAGGCGCACGGCCGTCTGGATCTCCCGCGACGTGATGGTCGAGCGCTTGTTGTAGTGCGCCAGGCGGGACGCCTCGCCGGCGATGCGCTCGAAGATGTCGTTGACGAAGGAGTTCATGATGCCCATGGCCTTGGACGAGATGCCCGTGTCGGGGTGCACCTGCTTCAGCACCTTGTACACGTAGATGGAGTAGCTCTCCTTGCGGCTGCGCTTGCGCTTCTTGCCGTCCTTCTTCTGAGCCTTGGTGACAGCTTTCTTGGAGCCCTTCTTGGGCGCCGGGGCGGACTTGGCGGGCTCCGGCATTGTAGAGCACAACCCAGGGTACCAGAGGAAGAAATGACATAACGGCCGAGCCTAATCTTTTATAACCGCGGTATGCAAATAAGGACTCCAAAAGCTCTTCGTTCTTATTGGACCATTTCGGAAACTTGCGTCATCCGCATGCTTACGTAACAACACCGATTCTCTTATTTCATTGGCTGTTTCTGTAGCCACTTTAGGACCAGTGAGAACCTCGCTCCTGACCCCACCCCAAGGAAAGCTTATAAAAGCTTTTCAGTTGCTAGTCCTTTAGTCGTGTTCATCTGGGCTTCGGACTTTCTCAGTGTAGTAGTTTAATTCTTAACCATGTCGGGTCGCGGCAAGCAAGGAGGCAAGGCCCGCGCCAAGGCCAAGTCGCGCTCGTCCCGCGCCGGGCTGCAGTTCCCGGTGGGGCGGGTGCACCGGCTGCTGCGCAAGGGCAACTACGCCGAGCGTGTGGGCGCCGGCGCGCCCGTGTACATGGCCGCCGTGCTCGAGTACCTGACGGCCGAGATCCTGGAGCTGGCGGGCAACGCGGCCCGCGACAACAAGAAGACTCGCATCATCCCGCGCCACTTGCAGCTGGCCATCCGCAACGACGAGGAGCTCAACAAGCTGCTGGGCAAAGTCACCATCGCGCAGGGCGGCGTGTTGCCCAACATCCAGGCCGTGCTGCTGCCCAAGAAAACCGAGAGCCACAAAGCCAAAAGCAAATAAGTCCGAAAAGTAAACCAAAGATCAAAGGCTCTTTTTAGAGCCACCCAAGTTCTCAAAAAAGAGCTTTTGCGCTGTATCGTTATCAGCCTTTCATTTGAGACTTTTTGGTGGCTCTTAAAAGAGCCTTTGGGGTGAGTGAGTACAGATGTCAAGTCACACAATTATTTGCTCTTGCCAGGCTTGTGACTCTCCGTTTTCTTGGGCAATAACACAGCCTGGATATTGGGCAAGACGCCGCCCTGGGCAATGGTGACACCCCCAAGTAACTTGTTGAGTTCTTCGTCGTTTCTCACGGCTAGTTGCAAGTGTCGCGGAATGATGCGCGTCTTCTTGTTGTCGCGGGCCGCGTTGCCCGCCAGCTCCAGGATCTCGGCCGTCAGGTACTCGAGCACGGCGGCCAGGTACACGGGCGCGCCGGCGCCCACACGCTCGGCGTAGTTGCCCTTGCGCAGCAGCCGGTGCACCCGCCCCACCGGGAACTGCAGCCCGGCGCGGGACGAGCGCGACTTGGCCTTGGCGCGGGCCTTGCCTCCCTGTTTCCCACGTCCAGACATTACGGCTAGAAAAAGGTAGTTACAGCTTCCTTTTCTAGAAGGATGTGGACAAGACGAGCAACTTGAGGTAATTTATAAGAGCTACCGGGAGGGGTGAAGGGAAGTAATTTCATTGGCTCAAAGCGGAGCCCGATCAGCCAATAGGAGAGCAGAATACAGGCCTCGTTTGCATCCTCGGGTAGGAAATGACGGATCGGGATGTGCCCGCCAATCGCTGAGAGCCACATTAAAGCCCTAGTTTACATATCATGATCTTTAAAGTGAAACGGCTTGCAAAGCAGACGAATTTTTGAAATTTAAATGGCGTTTTTGTTTCCGTGGCATTATTTACCCCCGAAGGTAGCATTAAACAAACGTTGTTATTCCCTCCGAAAGGGACGGAATTCTAATGGGTTCCGCAGCCAGTTGTGTCCTCACAGCCGCACTCCCCTGCACGACCTCGGGCTGTCTCCCTCCCTCCCAGGCCACGCCCGCCTGCGCTTTCCGAAACCGCGTGACCCGCAACTGGAACAGAATTCTTCATCTTCAGTGTGACCTATGGAAGGCGTCCTTTACCCCTTTGGCTTTTAAAATGTTCCCCACTGACTTTTCTTCTCCGGATCGCTCATTTCCCTGCGTCAGTTCCCCTGAGTCTCTTGTTGGCCGGCTGCCTCCTTAGCCACCCTTGGCTACTCATTCGAACGTGTAGTCGGACCCGTTTCCTTTGCTTTCAATATCCATGTTCGTTTTACAAGCTCAGACCCATATACTGACTAATTGGATACATCAATAATCCATTTCCAACAACTCGACCTCGGCAAAATGCAAACTCATCCCTACAACCCCCTCTCTTCTCTCTTTTCTAATTCTGAATTGCATCAACCGTATTTCAAGTAAATACGTTTATCTAAAATCTACTCTGAGAGGCAGATGTTAGGCAGATAGACAAGATAGATAGCCGTGGTCATGAGTTTCAGGATATCATAAAATCAACCTGAAAAAAGAAATTACTATTTTTGTCAGTCAAAATATGTGAAGGCTGGAACACACACACACATTCCCCACCCTTTGGATATGTGGGAACGGAGGGAGGCTTGTTAAGACCAGAGAGATAGTAGAGCAGATTGAATGCTTCCCTTGCATGCATTTGACCTGGGTTGGATCCCTAGCACCCCAGAGCCCCTCCAGGAGTGATCCCTGAGCCGTGGAGGAGCGCCAAGTATGGATCAAAAACAAAAATAAACAAAATATGGAAAACAGACATTGAACTTGAAGAACCTGAAATAAGATCAGGATTCACTTTCCTGTTCCTGCAAAGAGCAACCCTGAAAAGACATCAAACCCAAACGGTCCCAAGTGCCTGGGGATGGGAGCTGATGCCACAATACTCAGATGAAGTGGGTCTCTGGAAGCTAGTGAGACACAAGAGTCCAGATCCTTGAGGTGCAGTGTGCCCGTCCTGACCCCACCCCTGCATTTCACTGTGGGGTAACACTTTGTTTACCCCAGCTATTCGCCATTGCTTGAATCCCCCACCCACCTGCTTCTCAGCAGCCCTCCTCCTCCTCCTCCCCCTCCCCCTCCTCCTCCTCCTCTTCCCACATGCTCTTGTTTACCCCTTCATACTTCTTGGACTCAGCCACAGCCCCTGCAAACTTATTTGCTAATCCTCCACTGCCTTCCATAGAAATCTTTAATGCAAGTTATACTTCTTTCTCCTTGTCCCTGGAAATTTTATTTTCATACTCTCCTGGATAACCCATTCAGATAGAAGGTAGAATACTATGGAGAAAAGAATAGATTAAAATTCTATTCTTTGAGCCCTTTTCTGATGTTCTCCCTTATCCTTGCCTTTTCAACTGACAGTTACCTGCTACCTCCTAGGCCCAGGGTATACAGATAGACGGAACCAATACAAAGAACTCTGGGGTGCAATGAGTCTAGAAAAGAGAGACATCTGGTGAGCTCTGGAAAGTAATGGATTCCCAATACCTGTAGAGATTCCTTCTGTTAAGAATACTGACTAGGATTATGAAATACCCAATTCCAGTCTCAGGTGATGAGAACTGTTACCTCAACAGTGGTTATAACTACACCAGTTGATGATACATCATTTTAGGAGATAGATCTGCTAATAAAATCATGTGGCCCAGAGCTCAAAAGATAGCACAATGGGAAAGGTCACTTGTCTTTCACATAGCCAACCCAGATTCCATTCCCAGCACCATATATGGTCCTCCCTGTGTTCAGGAGTAAGCCCTGAATACAATTAACTGGGTATTTGCAAGGGTAGGGTGGGGGGCAGTTTTAAATTTAAAACATTTAAACAAATAAATTTCAAACATTTTTTTCTAAATGTTTACTGGGGGTGATGTAGGCAGGCAGGCAGATAAGGAAGGCCCCTCCCAAGGCAATGGCAGTAAATTTCCTGGGAAGTTATGATGTAGGTGGACCTCACAGGTGGCTCATGTGAGTCAGGGAGGAAAGTTGGGCACCTTCTCCCAATCGCCTCTGCCACCTGGGACCCAGGGTTATTGGGCTCTTGTCTCACCTCCCAGAAAAGAATTTCAGGAGGACACGAGCAGTGAAGTGAAACAGATTTTATTTGGAGGGTTTTTGAAGGTGTGGAGGGAGAGAGAGTGAGGAGAAAGAGAGTAGTGTGCTCAAGGGAGACCGTGGGCTTCTCCAAGGTCAGGCAGAGCCTTGAATCGGCTTTTGGACTGGCTTTTATATGGTTCTTCTCAGGTTGTCTCAGTCTGGAATGTTCTGGAGTCTTCTCTGGGTTGAACTGCCAAAGGGAGGTGTCGGAGGGTATTCAAGGAATTTCCTTCATGGGGAGGGGTCCAATCTCCTCAGGGTCCACTGCTGAAAGTCTTATCAGGTCTTATTTTCTGTACCCACAAGGTGGCTCAACCTTAGAACTTTCCTTCCCAGAAATTTCGTTGACCTAGGTTTCATTGCTGAGGACCTTTCCCTGTCTACCTGCCTACATCAGTAATAGCCCCAACTTTGCAGAGAACCAAGACCCCACCTGGTGCCAGTCCAGTAACAGACACTGAGAAGGTTGGATCCCTCCTAGGACAGAAGCTCCAGCAGAAACAAAAGGCCAGGAAAGGAATTTCAAAGACCATCACCACTCCCAACCCTTCCCCCCTACACAGCCTCCTTAACAAGAACTTTGAAGGTAGAAAGTACTAGGTAGAAGCCCCACATAGGGGCAGGTTGGAGAAACCTTCTAGAAAGAAACCTTCTTGAACAAAGGAAGGGCGCAGCATATGCCCGAGCCCATATGCTGCTTGCGCCCAGCACTTGCAGTGCCTGAGCATATGTGTCACCTGCATCTCCCCTCTTGAGATGTGGACTTTCATGCTTTCATGTTTAATGCTGGGGAGTGTGTAGGGGCTCTCTCCGCCCTTGGGGAACCCTGGGTTCTCTCTTGAGCAAGTTACTCTCCACTCTCCCCCACTTTCTCTTCCTCCTTCCTTCAAAACCTCCAAATAAAATCTGTTTTACTTCACTGCTCATCTGTGTACTCCTGAAATTCTTTTCTGCAAGGTGAGACAAGAACCCAGTAACCTTGGGTCCCTGGTGGCCAAGGCAGATGGGGAGAAAGTGACTGTCTTTTTCCTCCCCTCTTCACATAAGCCACCTGTGAAGCCCACCAACATCAGAGAGATAGTTTGAGGGCTCTTGCAGGAGTCAGAGCAATAGTAAAGCAGGTGCTAGCCCTGTGTGTGACTGGCCTCAGTTTGATCCCCAGTACCATATGTGGTTCCCCAGGCCAGACTGAGCACTACTAGATGTAGTCCAAAATCCAAAAAGTATTTGTGTTTGGGGGGGAGGGGAGGTGGTACTAGTGCACATGATTTGCATGCAAGAAGCCCATGTTCAAACCCTAGTGCTGTGTGAACCCCTGAGCACTGACTGAGCATGGAATTGTCCCTGAGAACCACTGGATGTGTCCCCCTCAGAAGAAAACAATTAAGAGTCACACACCCACTTTACAAAACTTGATTCATAGATTCAGAGAAAACATTTCACAAGATCCAACACCCATAAATGATTTAAAAACACGCTCAATAAAAACTTGATTAGAGGGGCAAGAGTAATAAGGAGACACGATATAGACACGATATTAGAGGGGCAAGAGTAATAAGGAGACACACAGGTGGACAGTACACATGCTGCTGCATGTGTACTCTCCACCTGTCCCATTTCACACCACATATGGGAGAACCTGAACACCACTGGATAAGCAAAACAAATCAACAAAAACCTGACCAGGGAATTGGAGAGATACAACAGCTAGTAGGGATCTTGCTTTGCATAAGATTGACCAGGTTCCATCCTCAGCACCTCACAGGGTCCCTGGCATGCCAGGAGTGATCCCTGAGTGCAGAGACAGGAGAAGCCCTGATCACCTGCCAGGTGTGGGCCAAAAGAAAAAACAAAACAATAATACTTGATTGGAACTCAGGTCTGCCCAACTCAAATATTGTGTTCTTTCTCCCTTCACTCACATGACTGCACTAACATTATTCAGTATCATTTGTTGGGCAGGGCAGGTGCAGGAGGGAAAGAGAGCTTGAACTAGCCTCACTAGATTACATGTCACCATAATATAACAAAATATTATTACGTTAGTTCAGAGAGACTAATAGCCTATAAACTCCATCTGACTAAATTACTATCTATTGTTCCCCAGAGTTCACTTCCCAGCAGTCTTAGCAGAGCTATTAAAAATAAACACAATCAGTCTTAAAAGCACACACATCCTCAAACAGATCAGATCTTATTTCCTTGAATACCTCAGAGATCTTTAACCAAAGGCAACCAAATTCTTCCAAAAGGCCATCTCAGGTATTATTTATCTTGCATTCTAGCTCCATCTTCCCTATGCCCCTTTCTCTCCCTGTCTCATCAGATATGCTCGGTGGGCCCACCACGCCTGCGTGCCAGGACCAGCATCACCAGTTCGCTGCCTTTGGCCAGACCGGTTTATCCTTCTCCCCGGAGAAATGCTCACAATCTGGTTCCAGCCCCAGGGTCACCTCTTCCCACACTGACTCTCACGTCCTACTGCTGGCACTGGACCTGGCTGGAACGTTGGTCTCACTCTCTGTGCCTACTTAGGGGTGAGAACATTGCTCCTTCCTTTCTACATCAGGTGGGTTTCATTCCCCTCATCTCTCTAGAGAGGCATCAAACTTCTGGGGTGTGAAAAATGAAAACGTCAAAGATTAGTTCTAGTGCGCTTCACACTCGTGTCTACTCTGTCTCACGGCTCAACTTGTGAGATATCTTATTAAGTTAAGGTTTGCTCCATTAGGAGTCACCCACACATCAACTCTGGCTCTGTCATCTCTCTATCAGGGCTGCCTGTCTTCTTCTTTGGATCACAAATTTCTGACTTTCTGACTTTCCCTAACCCCCACCCTCTCAATTTTTGGGCCATGGAGATGCTCAAGGCTTACTTATGGCTCTGCATTCAGGGAGTGAATCTTCCTGGTGGAGCTTGGGGGGACCTTATGAGGTGCTGGTGATCCAACCCAGTTTGGCTGCATGCATGGCAAGTGCTTCCCATTGTACTATCTCTCCTACATCCAGTGTCTTCTGTCCTAATATGTTTCTCTTTAATATGTGGGAAGGGAAGAAGAGTTGGAGGTTTTATTTGCTTTTTTTACTCATCTTTAATTCATTTTTGGCAGTGCCAAATCCATTCTTGCCTTCCCTACATCATTTCTCCATGCTGCAGCCAGAGATCTCTGTAAGATACAAATTAAAATTCAGATAAATGATGATCCTTGATTGACTTTTTTGTTTGTTTTTGTTTTGGCGCCACATCACTCCCAGCAGAGCTCTGGGAACCATGGAATGTCTGTTTGTGTGTGTGTGTGTGGGGGGGGGGCGCAGGGTTGTGTTGGGGGGGTGGTGGCCAGGGATCAAATCCAGATTGGCCACGTGTAAGGTAAATGCCCTACCCACAGTACTATTGCTCTAGCTCTTGATTGTCTTGATTGGCTTTCTAAAAGTAAAAGTATAAATAAATGAGGCTACTGGAGAATTTTGAGTCTCACCTCTTATTAGATCACTTAATCATATAAATGTTAGTGTATGTGATATATAGAGCCCCTGGGACTGTCCCTGATAAACAGTGCTGAAGAAAGGGAGGGGTGAAGGATTAAGAAAACAAGACAGAAATAAGAGGGAAAAGGATGGGTGCGGTCAGGGGGCAATTCTGGCAAAATGTCAGTGATTCTATATTAGGGGTAAAACGGATGATAATTGTATTGATCTTGCAACTTTTCTCAAATTTCAAAAAATAAGGAGTGGAGTAGGCCATGTCCATCAATGCTCCAGGGCTATTCCCAGTTCCTGGACGTACGGAGGGTACTGTGCAATACTGGGGATGGACTCCTGGGCTCCCACATGTGCTAAGATATTTGGGCTGTCCTTCAAAGCTTTTAATTTTGTTTTGTTTGGAGGCCACACCTAGCAGTGCTCAGACCTTACTGCTGGCTCTGCACTCAGGGGTCACTGTGGGCAGTGCTGGGGAACCATATGGGGTGTCAGGGATTGAACTTGGGTCAGCTGCATTTAAGGCAGGCACCCTACCCACTGTACTATCACTCTAGGCCCCATCCCTCAAAGATTTTTATCTATTTTTAAGGGTCAGGATAAATATTGAAGGGGATTGCAGTTCTCTTGGACCCAGGCTCAGAGGGCCTTTAAGCAGCAGGTTGGTAAAGAATGCTTAGACTAGAGCAAAGTAAAGATTTATTAGAGAGGGCACAGTCAGAAGGACACAGTCCCTCTCTCAAGGGAGTCTGTCCAACATGGCCACATCTGGTGCAAAGGTGACTAAGGTGGTCCTTGTTTGCCATCTGGTGAGCAGGGTGGAAGCAGAGTGGCCATCAGTGGAGGAGGGGTGCATGGGATTAGATTGTCTCTGGGCATATGACCGTCTCCATGACTCAAATTGGGACAAATCCAGTGGGGAATTGTTCCCATGGGAGTTAAATCACTGTATCACTGTCACTGTCATCCTGCTGTTCATTGATTTGCTTGAGCAGACACCAGAAACATCTCCATTTGTCCCAGCCCTGAGATTTTAGCAGCCTCTCCTTACTCGTCCTTCCAAATGGTGTCGTATTGGAGGCTCTTTCAGGGTCAGGGGAATGAGACCCATTATTGTCACTGTATTTGGCATATCAAATACACGACGGGGAGCTTGCCAGGTTCTGCCAGGAGGTAAGTCAGACCAGGTTAAATGGTAAATGTCATTATGTTAAACTTCTCGTGTGATAAGTGAGTAATGGTTATAGGGGCCTGAGCTACATCACGGGTAGCTTGCTAGGCTCTGCCATGTGGGCAGGATACTCTCGGTAGCTCGCTGGGCTCTCTGAAAGGGATGGAGGAATGGAACTCAGGTCGGCGCGTGCAAGGCAAATGCCCACTGTGCTATTGCTCCAGTTCTACAAACAAAAGTGTAATATTATATAGGAAAATATTCTTGTTATTAGGAGAGACACGTCAGGATAGTTAGGTGTGAATGTCATGGTACTTACAACTTATTTTCAAATGCAAATGCTTCAGCAAAAAAAAAGTATATAACTATATCATAAAAATATACCAAATTTTGGGGCTGGAGTGATAGCACAGCAGGTAGGGCATTTGCCTTGCACGCAGCTGACCCAGGTTCGATTCCCAGCATCCCATATTGTCCCCCGAGGACCACCAGGAAGTAATTCCTGAGTGCAGAGCCAGGAGTAACCCCTGTGCAACACTGGGTGTGACCCCAAAAGAAAAAAATATATATACCAAATTTTAAAGTATGTGAATTTATCATAAAAGTATATTGGTATAGGTCCTGGAAGATAGCACAAAGGGTGGAATGCATGCTTTGCAAGCAGGAGGTACGGTTCTATCTTCAATACTATATGATCCCCAGGGCTAAAGTGATAGTACAGCAGGGAGGGTGCTCATCTTGCACTCAGCAGACCCAGGTTCCATCCTCAGCACTCCATATGGTCCCCAAGCACCACCAGGAGTGATTCCTGAGCACAGATCCAGGAGTAAGCCATGAGAACCGCAGGAAGTGTCCCCCAAACATATACTGTATGGTCCCCTCAGCACTTCTAGGACTGACCCTCAAGAACAGAGCCAGAAGCAAATCTAGAGCACCACAGGGCATGGTTCCCCACACCAAAATGTATAAATAAAGGGCTTAAGTATCAGTTTGTAAACATATATATATATGTATATATATATATATATATGTTAGACACATAAAGAGGATGTTACTTTGAACTATTCAACTCCTCTGCAGGTTTGAAGTCTCCCAAAATTAGTAGTGAAAACATTTACAAAAATATGGGAAATCTACATAAAACTTAACATGTAAATTAGACTGAAAAGCTACATATCCTTTTAGAAACCATCCCATTACATCCCGACTTAGAGAGCTCCACTACCTTCCCATTGCCCCTTGGATGCAGACAAACCACCATTCAGGTTTAGAGGCCCAGGGCAGCAGGGGCCATTGGGTCCTACATCTGGCCGCTCTGGTCCTGTCCCATCTTCTCTCTCCCAGGCTCCAATCATATTTATTAGGGTCCCCAAATTCTCTCTCTTCGTGTACCAGTATTACCTAACTTCTCTTTTTGTTTGTTTTTTGGACCACACCAGGCTGTGCTTAGGGCTTATTTCTGGCTGTGTTTAGGGATTGCTCCTGGCAGCGCTCCAAGGACCATGTAGGGTGAGGAGATGGAAACCAGCTAGACAGATTACAAGGCCTTAGTTTCTGTACTTCTGGCCCCCCACTCCTCTAACTCTGAGGGACAGAGAAATTGTCCTACTGCCTCTTCTACATCACTCTAAAACCCTCCAAAAGTTTTCTCTATGGCTCCCAATTCTGGGTAACATGCCTCTCTGGCACTCTATTCTTAGTCACATCAGATCAGGAAGCAGATGATGTTGTCATCCCTCCCCACTTGCCCCACTCCCCCACCTCCCACCCCTACCCCTAATTCCCCGATCCCTGCACCCTCACTTGTTCATTCTCTGTACAGTCTGTAATATTCCTGTTTTTGTTTTTGTTTTTTTGCTTTTGGGGTCACACCCGGTGATGCATAGGGATTACCCCTGGCTCATGCACTCAGGAACTCCTGGCAGTGCTCGGGGGGACCATATGGGATGCTGGGAATCAAACCCGGGTCGGCCGCGTGCAAGGCAAATGCCCAACCCACTGTGCTATCGCTTCAGCTCCAGTCTGTAATATTCCTGAGAGCACGCCTTTCCTTATTTCCCCAGCCTCCAGAACTGGCCTAAAATAATAATGCACTCAATAACCTCGTAGAACTTCCATTTTCTTATGTAAAATAAAGGATATAGGCTAGGTTTTATGCAAAATTTCTTTGCAATAAAATGGATTGAACCATATCAGTTGCCCAGAAATTCCTATTTACTTGGAATTCCTGTGGTTCAGAGCTCGGGCAACGTTCGGAGACTCGGAGACTACAACTCCCTCGAGCCTCTGGGCACACAGACGCCTCCGCGCCGGCGACTACATCTCCCAGAGTGCCTCGCGGCACGGAGGACTTTCCCGCCGCCGCTGCGGCCGCCGAGCCCGTCCTGAAGGTACAGAGGGGCCCATCCTGGGGTTCAGAGGGTCGCGGGACTGTCGCCCTCGCCGCTGTGTTATGGTTCCGGCCCCATCCAGCTGCCCATTTCTGATCGTTCCTCCCCTCGCTGCCCGCCGGTGGCGGCGCGTGCCCCCGAACCCCCGCCTGTTCCGCGGGGTGCAGGGAGAAAGGGCGGCTCCGACCGGCTGGGCTTCTGCGGGTGGACGGGGCGGGGGCGGCGGCGGCCGGGCTGACGGCGCTGCCGTCCTGCCTCTGCAGTGCCCATGCTGAGTGCGCAGCTGCGCGGACGCGCGCGCTCCATGGCCAGCGGCGCGTGCGGGCCCCGGGGCGCCGCGGGCCCGGTGGAGGCCGCCATCCGCAGGAAGCTCGAGCAAGCCTTCAACCCCGACGTGCTGGAGCTGCGCAACGAGAGCGGCGGCCACTCGGTCCCGCCGGGCAGCGAGACACATTTCCGCGTGGCCGTGGTGAGCGCCCGCTTCGAGGGTTTGAACCCCCTGCAGCGGCATCGGCTGGTGCACGCGGCGCTGGCCGAGGAGCTGGCGGGGCCGGTGCACGCGCTGGCCATCCAGGCCCGGACCCCGGCGCAGTGGAGGGAGAACCCTCAGCTGGACACGAGCCCTCCCTGCCTGGGTGGAAGCAAGAAAAGAGGTGCCCCCTGAACCCCTGTCCGAGAGAGCGCAGCCCGGCTTCGGTGGCAGAGCTCCTTTCTGCGGGCTCCATTCCAGAGGCAGATAGAAACTGACCCAGGGGAGGGAGTCACGGCGGCCCCCAACCCGGACTGCTGGAAACACTGCCCAGCTAGGTTGGAAATAATCCGATACATTAAAAGAACTGATCCGATGAAGTAAGTGCATTGCTATTATTAATGGCCAGTGCTACAGGTGCCCCTGGAAGAAAGGCGCCTGTGGGCCCGGCTGGAGGCTTCTGAGAAGTGATCCCGCTGGGTCCTTAAAGGGAAGCACAGACTTGAGCTGGACAGACAAGCGAGGAAGAGCAAAGGCAGAGTCAGGTCAGGGTAGAATGAGTCGGACAGGTCACACATTTCCACTGCATACTAGAGTATGTGCCCCTCTTTAGTAGCTGTCCATTTCCAACAGGATTTGCTCTATTTAAGAAAAATCTTTGGGGCTGAAGCAATAGCACATCGGGCAGGACATTTGCCTTGCACGCGGCCGACCCGGGTTCGATTCCCAGAATCCCTGAGCACCGCCAGGAGTAATCCCTGTGCATCGCCGGTGTGACCCAAAAAGCCAAAAAAAAAAAAAAAACCTTTGAGGAAGGGGCTGGAGTCATAATACAGCTGGGAAGCTGCTTCCTTGCTTGCAGCCAACCCAGGTTTGATCCCTAGTACCACATGTGGTCCCCCAGCCCTCACCAGAAGTGATCTGAGCACCAGATAAGGAGTTGGTTTTGAAAGTTAACCCCAAAAGTCAGCAAATGGCTTGATTAGAATGGAAGTGGACAAGATCAAGAGGACACCCCCCACCCCCTAAGTAGTGGACTTCTGGGTCTCCCAGGGGAAGAGTTCCCAGACTGGGCTGTGGAGGGGGTTATTTAGTTTGGCTGGCTTGGGGGGTCACACTCAGCGGTACTCAGGGGTTCCACCTGGCTCTGCACTAAGGGATCACTCCTGGCAGTACCCAGGGGACCATACCCGATGTCAGGAATAGAACCCAGGTCAGTCACGTGCAAGGCAAATGCCTGTCTCTTGGGCCCCATGTGGGCATTTAAGCATCTGCCTCTTTGATCCCCAGGATCACCATTGTCACCCCCTTCATTTTCTTCACCCTCTAACCCCTGGCAACCATTCCTCTATGTAAATTTAAACTCTTCCATGGTATTGTGGCATTTGTCTCTGATGAGCTTTCTACTCATGGAATAATGTCCACATATTTCTCCATGTTGTCACATCACGCAGAACTTCCCATTTGAAAGCTGAATAGTATTCTGTTGTATGTGTATACCACATTTTCTTTGTCTGATAGACCTCCAATTCCTCTGGATACTCAAGAAATGGGATTGCTGAATCATACAAATTTGTTTTTAAACACACCCAGCAGTGTTCAAGGCTTATTCCTAGCTTTGTGCTAAATCACTCCTGGAGGGCTTGGGGGACCATATGGGATGCTGGAAATCAAACCCTGGTCAAACACATGCAAGGAAGCACCCTACCCTCAGTACTATCACTCTGGTCCATAGTATTAACCTTTTTAAGTACCTCATACTCTTCTAAAACAACCACACCCTTTTCTCTTTCACCGGCATGCATGGATTTATCAATTCTCTCATCTCTCTTCAACTCTTAATGGTTTTGATTTGTATTCCACCAATGATAGCTTTGGGTGCTGGGAGAGGTTGCTGCCACATCCACCCACCAGTGCTCAGGGATCACTTCTGGCAGTACTTGGAAGGCTATATGAGGTGCCAAGGATCAAAATGGCACCCCATAGTCTCCCGAGGATCAGCCATAATGTGAGGCAAACACCAGAACCCCTTTGGCCAAGAATCAGCATTTTACCTAACCCTGTTTCATTTCTAGTCTTTGAAGAGATAGCTATGCAAATCCTTGGTCCATTTTAAAATCATATTGTTCATCTTTTTGATACTGAGATGTAGGATATTAGTCTTTACACTGGGAATGAGATTTGACATGGATGTGAGGCATCAGACTGGCCATCTTTGGGGGAAGTGTTTCCCTGCCACTGACCCATCTCCGGGTCCCTCTACCCCATCGGGCCATGGACAGCACAAGCAGCCATTCTGAATTTGAAGGATGGTTCCTTTTTATTTTTCATCAATACTTTTCATTTTCACATCAACAGTTATATTTAGGGTTCCCCAGGAGAGCGAGGGGTATGGGGGGGTTCCCCTGAGGGCTTCAGGAAAAGGCTGCGTCCAGCAGGAAGGGGGCACACGCGTACACAGGGCACTGGGAGCAAGGCAGTCCTGGGAACTGAGGTCAGACAGTCACCACCTGAGGCCACAAAATGGGTGTGGCTATGAGCTCAGGATGCTGGACGCAGCAGAGGAAGGTAAATTTGGATTTTCCTTTTGTGCAGTTGTTTGCGCTTTTTCCTTTTAACTTTTTTTTTTTTTAAACACAAACAGCTAAAACTACAACACATCACAGCTACGGTGGGGAGGGGGCACCAGAGAAAGCGGCCACAGGGGAGGAGGGGCAGCACGGTGGGCAGCTGAGCCTACAGGGCAGAACTGTGGAGGGGGAGCAGGGGGTGCAGGCCTGGCTCCAGCTCCAGGGTCCCTGGCTGACTCCCAACCCATCCCCTTCCGAGGGGTCTCCAGAAGCCCCTGCCACAGCTCTTGTGCTTTTATCAGCTGGTTGGCGTTGGGCCGGCCCAGCTGGCACAAGGGAAAGACCCTAGGGGGACCCTCTGGCCTTGTCACAGCCGGCCCTGGTCGCCCCCTTCCTAGCTAGGCCTAACACAGAAACAGGCTGCGGGAGCCCCAGGAGGCAGCAGCCTGGATGTCTGATAATCCAGTGATACCTTGCCCCATGGCACATGCGCGCGCGCACACACACACACACACACACACAGGCACACAGAGGCACACACACACATACACAAACGTGTCCACACACATTCGCACAGTCCTGCAGAGTTGCCCCAGAATTCACTCGAGAAACCAAGAACTGGAAAGCTCATCTCAAAAAATGCGGCCAGGCAGAAAGAGGTGGAGGTCAGAGGATTATTGTGGCTCTCGGGGCCAACAGGACGGGGAGGGCGCCCCGCTACCAGCCTGACTCTCAAATTCTTTTGGTCCATGGGGTCTGCAGGATCTACAGCAAGCGCTGGCCCCCCACAGCTGAGGGTTCAGCAAGCCCAGATGGGTGGTTAGACAGGAGGCAGGAAGCTGGTTCTAGAGCTGAGAAAAGCAAGGGCCCCCCTCACTAACAGGAAGAAGCATGGGCCGAGCCTTCTCTTGTGCAAAGGGTGGCAGAAAGGGGTGAAGAGCTGTACCCCATTTCTGCAGGGCCCTGCCCCGGGCCACACACACACACACACACACACACACACACACACACACACACACACACACGCTCCCATGGCTCAGACACCAACATGGGGGGCTTGGGGGGCACAGGGCAGGAGCGGGGAGGAGGAACTGTTGGTCTCACAGTGTGCCCGCCGCCTAGGAGCCCAAGGGCCCCTCACTGCAGCACCTGCCCTCGGGTCTCGGGCAGCTTCAGGGCCAGAGAACTCCCCAGGGCCAGGGCGGCCGAGGCAAAGAGGATGGGGGCAGCCTTTGTGACCCCCACAAAGGAGGTGAAGATGCTAATCCCCAGCACTGCTGCCAGTTTACACAGAGCGTTCAGGAAGCCGAAGGCAGTAGTCCTACCGGAGAGTGCAACGGTGTCCACGGGAAGAGGGCAGGGAGAGGCCAGAGGGGAAGAGAGACCCAAATCAGGTTAGCAGAGGATACTCAACAGAGGGTACCCCTTGACCCCTAATGCTTTTCAGCCCACTGCTCCCCTAAATCCTCAGCTCTATCCCCACCCACACCCCAACTACCTCTTGTCCGAGGGGTAGAGTTCAACAGTCAACACGTCCAGCGCATTCCAGGAGGCGATGCTGACCCCCCCAAAGAGGCAGAGCAAAGCAATCATGGCCGATTCACTGTTCCCGAAAGACAGGAAGAAGCAGGAGACGCAGGACATGACGCTGGAGCCAGCTGGAGCCGGAAAGGAGACAAGAACACAGCCAGTCACCCAGAGGCCCTCCACACCAGCCTGCCCTCAATCATCTCTGATGCCAGCTCGCTGTGAGGCTCTTTCTCCAACGGTCTATGAATGGGAGACTCACCCCGGCCCCTCTTATAATGTCTTCTCATTCAGGATACCAGGAGCGAGCAATCATTTCAAACTTAATACCAACTATGAGCCAAGTTGGCTGGCATTTCACATGCAGTGATCTAATATGTCACCCCGATGAACAGGTATCACCTCCTCTGTACATGAGACAAGTGGGCTCACAGAGATTAATCATTTTCCCAGGGCTAGAGAGAGTCCAGACTCCAGTTCTATCCCCATCACCACACATGGTCCCCAAATACTCCTAGGAGTGATTCCTGAGCCAGAGCCTAGAGCACTGAGCAACACCAGTTATAGCCCCAAAACCCCCAAGAGAAATGAAAGAGAGAGAAGAGAAAATCTGCCCAAGGCAGGCAGTGGAGTGGAGGTCCCAGGTGTCAACTTCAGGCCAAAGAGGCAGTACAGGAGGAAAGACACTTCCAGTGTTGGCTGTGACCTGGCTCAAATTCCCAGCATCATATATGTCCCCTGAACACCACAAGGGGTCATTCCTGAGTACAGAGACAGGAACAGCCCCTGAACACTGCTGGGTGTGGCCCCGAAACAAAATGGTAACAAAAACCAAAAATCCAGGTGCATAATTTCAACACCTGTACACTCCACCATTCTTCCTTCACCAGCACTCCCAGAAGTTTCCATCCCGTGTCCCAGCCTGCTCCACCTGCCCCTACACAGAAGTCCTGGATGGAACCTTCTCGGCGAAACTTCCTTGGACTACGATGAGCCGCTGTCAACAGCCACCCGTCAGCACCCTTACCAAGCATCCGGAGCCTGCCGATCTTGTCCATGAGCAGGGCAGACACGATATTTCCTGGGAGCACAGCCAGCGTGCCCAGGAAGCTGACAAAGTAGACCATGTAGGCACCCTCGCCTGTCCCGGTCACATCAAGCTGGCAGCCCTCCTTGCTGTGCAGGAAGGTGCTGTTCAACAGCCGGCTCTTCACGAACTTGTACTCAAACAGGTCTGTGCAAAGGCAAGGAGGCAGTCAGGGCAAGGTGTGGGGGGGTGTGACTCAGGACTTGGCCGCTGACTGCTCGGATGGGGACCAGAGACCGCTAGTGTCAAAAGTGACACGGGGTGATAGCACAGCGGGGAGGGCATATTCCTTGCATGTAGCTGACCCAGGTTTGATTCTCAGCATTTCACAGGGTCCCTTGAGCACCACCAAGGAGTGATTCCTGAGCACAGAGCCAGGAGTAAGGACTGAGTATTGCCAGGTGTGGCCCAGAAAGAAAAAAAGAAAGTAACACAGCTTGCAGGGAAACGTGGACAGACAGGCACCTTCCGTGTTTCTCACTGACAATCTGCTGATGGCACCTTCCTTCGTTCTGCCCTAGGCTAATTCCAAGCAGCCACTGCATGACAGGTTTGGGAAAAATCACTGAGAAAATATTTAAAAACATGAAATGTCCTGTCATTCTTTTTCCACTGAGATGAGAAAGCTCACCATTCAGAGGTAGCACTGTAGCACTGTTGTTCATCAATTTGCTCGAGTGAGCACCAGTAACGTCTCCATTCTGAGACTTGTTACTGTTTTTTGGCATATCCAATACGCCACAGGTAGCTTGCCAGGCTCTGCCGAGCGGGTGAGATACTCTCGGTAGCTTGCCAGGCCCTCTGAGAGGGATGGAGGAATCGAACCTGGATCGGCTGTGTGTAAGGTGAATGCCCTTACCTGTTGTGCTATCGCTCCAGTCCATTCAAGGTGAGTTCACAAAATCAGCACTTCCTATGCACATAGTTGGTGAACCATTGTAAAAGAAATGGATTCAGGCCAGAGAAGACAGGGATTAAAGCACTTGCCTTGCATGTAGCTGACCCAGGTTTGATTCCCCAAGCACCTCCAGGGGCAAACCCCATGCACAAGCTCCTGAGCATTGTTGGTGTGCCCCAACGCAAAAACAAAATATCAAAAGGATTCAGGGGTCCAGGAGATGGTTCAAAGGCCTGAATGAGGGATGCCTGGGTTCCCCCCCTGATACCACATGGTTCCCCAGCAGCGCCCAGAGCAAACTCCAAGCAGTGAGTCTGGAACAGCCCAAGGGCACCACCTTGTGTAGCTCAAAAATTAAACAAAAATTCATGTGACAAATCCTAACCTGGGGCCATACTACAGTGGGTAGAGAGCCTGCCTCACACACGGCTAACCTAGGCTGGATCCCTGGCACTCCATATGGTTCCCTGAGCTCACCAGGAGTGATCCTTGAGCACTAGCAGGTGTTCTTCCCCCTCCAAAAAAAAAAAAAAAATTAAAACAATTCTCAACTTTTGTCCAGTAAATCCCTTTTACTGTTTTTCTCCACTCCCCCCAAACTGTTTTGCGCTATGAATTTTCTTGATTTTTAATTTTTTAAATTTTTTTTATAATTTATTTGTTTTGCTTTTGGGGCCGCACCTGGCAATGCTCAGGGATAACTCCTGGCTCTGCATTCAGGAATTACCTCTGGCAGTGCTCAGGGGACCATGCTGACCATCCAATCCCCGGGATGCCGGGGATTGAACCTGGGTCTGCTGCTTGCAAGGCAAATGCCCTCCCCACTGTCCTATATGCTCTGGCCCCCTCTTGAATGATTTTTGAATGACCTTTATGATCTGAATGATTTTGCTCTTGAGGTCAGTGCGCTGAGGTGCTTTCATTTCAGCCAGAGGTAAAGAAATGGGGTATCTCACTACTTGAGCTCCCATAGGAAAATACTGTTTCACATACGACTGCGAAACATTGCTGATAGCTGGAAGGTCCACAGGGTCCAAGTAAGAACTAGAGTGAGGGGATAAGGCAAGTGTCTTCCCACCACCCAGGTCTGCCCGCCACAGACAAGACACCCAGCTCACCAGTGTTGTAAAACACGGTATTGACGAAAGTGCAGTTCCGGAAAAATGTGTTGGTGGACGTGACATCCTCGAAATAACACTCTTCAAAGAAGGAGTCCTCAAAGATGACGGACTTCAGACGCAGCCCGATGAACCTACAAGGCAGGGGTGAGAGGCGCACCCTTCCCGGCTGAACCCGGAAGGAACATGCCAGAAACACGAGGACTTGGTCCCCAGCTCGCAGCCACAAGAGTCAAAGGTGAGGGACAATGCAGAGTGAGGGGTGAGCCCCCACATACTTGTCGTTGAAGTACTGGCCTCCGCGGTGGATCTGATTCTCCAGAGTAAAGTTGAATGTCACGTGCTCTACGCGTTCTCCAGGGAACACTTTGGTGCGGGCTGCATAGTCCACAGCCTGGAGGTGGCGGATCATGTCAGGGAACCAGACAGTCAGGCCGTAGTAGCTAAAGTGTCCAGGAAGATGGAATCAGACAGGGCAGCATGAGTGAGAGTCCAGGCCCCAGGAGATGCTGCGAGGCTTTGCTCACCCTCTCCCTTCACCAACTGTTCTTTTCAGGGGCCAGTGATGCTCAGGGCTTACTCCTGGCTCTGTGTTCAGGGACATTCCTGGAAGGGCTTGGGGGATCATTATGGGGTGCTGGGGATGGAACGCCTACAGATCAGGTGTCCTTCCCTCTGCACACTCTCCAGACCCTTGTCTGTGAGTTAGTGTGGAGAGACAGAGCCCCTTACCTCGGCTCTCACCCTGCTCGTTTCTGTCTCCGTGTCCCTGCCCCTCACCTGAAGGACATGGTAAACCACACGCCCATCATCATCAGTGTTATGCGCCGATACTCAGGTCCAAAGCAGGAGAGAAAATTCCCCCAGACCTGAGTGGACAAACAACTGAGTTGGTCAGCTGCTGCACCCACTTCCGTACCCTTGCACCCCCAAGTCACCCACACACCAAGTCCAGCCCTGCTCCATCTCCCTTCCTACCACCCCGTTCCCCATTACCTGGCCCCCCAAGCTCAAGGCCCGGACACCCCAGCGCTGGTACCAGGTCCCCGTGTCCGACTGGATCTCAATCAACTCATCCTCCTGGTGAATCGTCTTAATGTGGGTGACCTGGGGCCAAGAGGGGGCTGAGTAGCTGGAGAACCTACTTCCTATCCTTTGGGGTACGGGAGGCCAGGGGTGGAGGGGAGACTGCTCAGAGCCGTCTGGGAAGGAGACAAGGGTGTCCAGAGAGGGGCCTCCAGGGAGCCGGGAGGAAGGGGCCCCGGGAGATGGCGCAGGGAGGGAGAATTGGGGTTAAGGGATGGGGGGCTGGATTCAGGGGTAATGGGCCAGCCTTGGGCCAGGCCAAACTTACCGAGAAGACGCGCTCGGGGTGCCCCTTGGCACGCATGTTGGTGTCATGGACCTGCTTCAGCACCATCCAGGCCTCATCGTGCTTCCCATTCTAGGGTCGCAGACATCCCACGGGTAAGCCCTGACAGTGGCTAACAGACCCAGACCCTCCATCCTCCCGCCACCTTTGACCTGGTTTCTGGAGCCACTGGACACAGAAAAGGCCCCTGAGCCCTGACCTTTGGGCCCCAGCTCTGAGCACTGAGCTGGGGGCAGCAAATGGGACAGATGGGCAGGGACAGGGCAGGGGCATGCAGGGACGGAGACACATGGGTCCTGGGGCTGCCCTAGCACTGCAGAAGGGGGTGGGGCAATGGTGAAGAGCATGCAGAGAGGTCCCTGCGCCTCAGGCAGTGACAGGGATTGGGGACAGGGACAGGGACTGTCAGAGCAGGGGCAGGGCCTGCGGAATTTCACACAATTGAAACAGTAATACCCCACAACCCCTTGGGAGAAGTGGCACCAGGTGATGGGAGTGAGTCCCCAGACGGGGATGCAGCAGGGAGGAGCCAGCCAAACCCACGTGGGGGGTCTGAACACACAAGCCTTGGTGCCCCGTGCAGCCCCGCCCAAGTCACCTCCAGGAAGAAGCGGGGACTCTCGGGCTGTGTGGTCAGAGCCCCGATGGCAAAGACAGAGGGGAAGGCGCAGACGAGGACAAAGACCCTCCAGCTGTGGAACTGGTAGGCGGACCCCATCTGAAAGCTCCAGCCTGAGGAGGCAGAAGAGCGTCAGCACAGCATCCAGGCGGCACCGTGGAGGGAGCTCGGCGGGGGCCAGGCTGGGGGGCCAGGCTGCTCACCGTAGTGGGGAATGATGGCCCAGGCCATGGCAGCTGCATACACCCCACCAATCATCCAGAACATGCAGAGCCAGCTCAAGTGCTCCCCACGCTTCTCCTGGGCCAGAAACTCGGAGAAATAGGAGAAGACAATGGGGATGGAGCCGCCGATCCTGGGGGATAGTGCAAGAGTTCAGTGCGGGCAAGCACAGTCCTCACCCCCCACCCCCACCCCTGGCATCGGAGCCTTTGAGGGAGACTCAACCCAACCTGGAACCCAGGAAGTCAGGGCTCAGGAACACGAAGGAGCCACCATGGATCTTGAAAAGGGAAAGGTGGCCCGAGGGAGAGGAAACTGCAGAACAGAGGGAAGCCCCCCAAAAGGCAGAGGGCACGAGGGCAGGTGTACGGAAGCAGGTCCAAGAGGCTGGAGACAGGCAGAGGAGGGGGCCGCTCAGGGTCCCGGGGGCTGGCAATGGCAGGCATCAGCAAAGTGTGAGGAATGCAGCAGGGACTGTGGGAAGGGGGTTTGAGGGTCCAGGACACGCCGGCGTGAGGCTGAAAACTCCTTGGCCCCTTTATGAACCCAGGCTTTAAATGGAAGTGGGGGTGAGTGTGGGGCAGTGGCCCAGGAGCAAACAGCTCCGGAGACAGCAGAAGGCAGGGCCCCGGTCTGACAGTGGACAGCTCCGACATCACTGAGGGCCCGGGCCAAGAGCCACATCCTGCCCTCCAGAGGCCGAGTGGCGGACACTCACCCAACCCCAGAAAGGAGGCGGCAAAAGAGGAAAGTGCCATAACCCTGGACAAAAGATGAGAAAAAGGCAAAGACACTGTTGACCGAGAGCGAGATGAGCAGACACTGTCTCCGGCCCAGCCGGTCGGCCAGGCCGCCCCAGAAGAAGGCGCCCACCATCATGCCCAGGTAGACGATGAGTCCTGGAGGGAGGGAAAGAGAAGGTTGGTGAGCCAGCAGGGACACTGCCCGTGCAGGTCACCATGAGTGGAAATGATAGTAGCACGCCCCACGCTCAGGAGGGTGAAGGCCACCAGAGACGAAGGTGCGTGGGAGAAGATGGATTTTGTGAGCAGAGATGCAAGGTCGTGTCTGCAGGCCAGGGGCTCAGCAGCAGAAACAGACATGGGGGAACCCAGTAATCCTACTCTTCCTGTCTCTCCCTCTTGCTTGATTGCCACACCAGCAGTGCTTAGGACTAACTCCTGGCTCTGCACTCAGAGTTCACTCTTGGAAGGCTCAGAGGACCCTATGGGGTGCTGGGCCTCAAACCTATGTTGGCTGCATGCAAGGACGTGCACTACCTTCCGCACTCTCACTCCAGCACCACTTCTAACACATGCGCACACGCACACACACGCACAAACATGGCATGCCATCTATAGCTTGCAGGAATGAGGAATAGATATATCAGGTCTCCCAAACTCTCCCAGGATCTGCCTATTCCCCTTCACTTTCTCTGAAGTTCCCTGGGTAAGTGGCTCAATTCCTTGAAATGTACCTTCCAACCCCTAAGGAAATCCTTGTGGCTCTATCACATCTGCTATTAAAACTCCCATTTCTTCCTCTCCCTTCCTGAAATTAGTTAGAACAAGCTGGAAAATCACCTACTCAGAACTCTGCCTCTGCCCATGTCCATGCCACCCCATGCCACCCCGCACGGGGCCACATTATCTCAGCGTGAATGGAGGGGGGTCCTCCTTTAGGACCCCTGCCTGGGAGAGCCAGCAACCTCTCAACACTCCCAAGGCTTCCTGTGAGCAGGTAACTGCATCTCCAGCTGAGGGCCCAGGATCTTTCCCCAGGTCCAAGCAAACATCCCCCATGAACCACGGGACCTAGAGACTGACTCTGTACCCCAAGTCAGGAAGGGGAAGCAGAACCATGGACCACCCAGCCCGCACTGCCCTCCTCTCACTTAGCACTTCACGCCCCGCAGAGCCCCTCCAAGATAGGGGTGCTTGAGGGGTGGGTGCCCAGGGGCATTTCCAGAGTCGGGTATGGTGGGTGGTGTACCCCGTCTCACTTACCCAGCATGCCTTTGTTGGAGTCCGACAGGCACATGTCCTTCTCAGCACTGGGGAGCACAAACCCCACCACGAAGACCTCAACACCGTCGGCCATGAGCGCCAGCCCCAGCACAAAGTAGAGTGTCCACTGGAAGCGACCGTGGCCACACTCGCGCAGGATGGTCTCATACTGCTGGGCCAGCTCTTCTCGTTCCTTCCGCCGCTGTGCTTCTCCTCGGCCTCCAGGGGGACCCGCCCCATCACCTAGGCCCCCCCTCATGCCAGCCAGAGGGGCCCCGTCTGCCATTTGCTCGCCTTTGCCCCCAGATTCTGCGCGGGGGATGCCCTGGTACTCCCCCTCGTAGATCTCATCATCCTCATCGTGGCCCTCAGTGGCATCGCTGGAAGCACCCCCTTCCTCCTCGTCCTGGGCCCCTTCCCCACGGTAGTAGCCATCAGAGGGGGCTGGGAAATCATCATCATCATCCTCCTCCTGGAAGCGGGAGTAGGATCTGCGGGAATATTCGTCCTGGACCCGGTCCAGGCCCTTCCCCACCTTCTTGACTGCGTGCTTCTTCACTTCCTTGGCGATGTCCTTGGCGCCCCGGATGAACGCCGCCCGATCTCGGGAGCCCTCTTCCATGATGGGGCTCAGGGGGCCTCCAAAGCACTGACCCTTTCTCCCTGCTCCCGATTCAGCTCAGACTCAGAAAGAACCCTGTCCCCAAGTTAGAGGAAACGAGTGCACATGTCCTTGGAATGGGAGAGGACAGACAGTGGCCAGTGAGCGTCCAGGAGGAGGAAGGGAGCGGAGCGCTAGTCTACACCCAGTTCAGTAGGGTGCATGAGGGAGGGTGGGGGGTCCCAGACAGGACAGGGGAGCCAGATGGGGGGCTGAGGCACTGAACTCCAGGACGATGGCACCTTCTCTTCCCTTACCTCTGGAGATCTAGAAAAGCAGAAGCAAAAAAGAGGGTGTGTGAGGTTTGAGAGGCCAACTCAAATGTCAACCTGGAGCCATGCCCAGGATGGTGACATTTCCTTGCTTCCAGGTGGTCTGCGGTCCCTCCCATGTCCAGCCCCTTTACCACCAATCTTAGGAGAACAGAGAAGAAATCGGAGAGACCAGGCTCCCTACTCCACTCGAATCTGGGTTCTTTATATTTAGGGGGATTGGGGCATTGAAGAGAGTGTGTGGGGAAGAGCCCCAGTTCCAGCCTGTTGCCTGCAGTCTGCAGGGGCACCGGAAGGGGGGCTCCATGCTAACAGTCCTCTTAAGGAGGCCTCCAGCCACACAGTGACCCTGGACGTGAAACTCTAAGTCACAGGGTGTCCTCAAATTTCCAAAGGGGAAAGAAATTATTAAGTGTGATGCTGTAAAGAAGTTCTGTATCATTGGACATGACACGTGAAAAGCAATGAATAAATATAAGCAATTTCACTTCGTGGCGCTAGTCAGTGAGACGCTGCTCTACTTACAGCAGCTACGATGCTCCCAGGACAAGGCCCATAGCAAAAGCCATGGAGGAGGGGGGAGCAGGGTGACAGGGACATGGGGAGGGCGTTGCCTTGCACACAGCCAACTGAGGTTGGATCCTCAGCACCACATATGTCCCCCTCTACCTGCCCTGAGCCCACCAGGAGTGATCCCTGAGTGCAAAGCCAGGAATAAGTCCTGAGCAACACTGTTGTGATGTCCAAAACCCAAACCAAACCCAAAAGCCACCTCTGGATGTGATTCAGGCTGAGCAGAAGCAAAGAAAGGCAAGTCCATGCAAAGGCCAACTTGTTACATGACCTGGAGGGAACCCCTGGCACTTACTAACCTAGGGCAGGTGGGTTTTGGAAGTCTTAGAAAACAAAGATCTCGGATTGGTGGTGGGAAATGTGCATTGGTGGAGGGATGGGTGTTTGATCATTGTATGACTGTAACTCAAACATGAAAGCTTGTAACTGTATCTCACGGTAATTCAATAAAACAAAAAAATAAATAAAAGAAAAAGAAAACAACAATCCATCCCCAGGGTCAGTGTGAGAGTCTTTGCCCACAGACTACTTGTATTTGTAATTTTCTTCAGTCACATTGAAAACTGAGAAGGAAGCAGCAGCAAGGAGCAGGCAAGGGCCACACCAAGCAGCTGTCATTCAGAACCCAAAACTGAGTACCAACCCCTGCTTGTCCATGCTCAGAGTACCCACAGCAGAGCCCTGATCAGACAGCAGAGCAGACGCCAAAAACTGAGGGAGACTGGAACCAAGGTCAAGAAAAGGCCAGAGCAAAAGCTCAAGAAGGCGTGATGACCCTGACCATCTGCTTTTTCAGGGCACTCCAACGAGCCTCTCTCACTGCAGGATCGGAAAGGGGAAGGATGGCTCAATGAGGCCATTTCCAACATGGAGCTTAGCACCTCATTCTCCCCTCCTGATCCTCGGAATCCTCACCTCCTTCCCAGAAGCCCAGACCCTGCAGAGCCTAGGAGGCTGGTGCAGCAGCAGACCTGGGTCTCCCCCAAAGACGCCCTCCACCGGAGTCAGGGAAGAGCCCCCTCCTGCATTGACACTTGGTTCTGGTCTGCTTCTCTCTGCTCCCTGCCAGCTAGTCCTTCACTAATGCCATGCACACATATACATATACACGCGTGCGCACATAAACACATGTGCGCGCACACATACATGCATCAAATACATAAACGTGTAAGTGCACATGCATGCACAATATGTGCTCACATGCGTGCACACGCACACATGCGTGAGCCCAGAAGCATGGCCGGCCGCGGAGCAGCAGCGCTGGTCAGCCGACTGGACCACTCCGGTCAGACGCAAGCAGTGGACCATGGAGACCCGAAGGCGTGACCCCGTACCTATTCGCGTGTCGGCACAAACCCCCTCCCCACTCGGGGCGCTGCGCGTCCCTCCTTCTGTGGGTAGCTCTCCTGTCTTTCCCAGCTCGGATCCCCCCCAACCCAAAAGCAGCACACGACCCCAGCCGTGAGCCGTGGCCGGTATCTATCTGAGCACTCCGCCTAGCCCAGGGCAGAAAAGGCTCCCACAACCCCAATTCCCAGTAGGGTTGGGGGCTCAAGAGTAGCTCCCCCAAGGCCAACAAGCCCGCGAGGTCAGAGAGAGAAACACAGATTCTAGGGAGCCGGAGCCGGGAGGAGGCGCTGCTATTTTTAGCCCCGGAGCAGCGCCGTTGGTGCAAAGCGTGAGCGGGAACCAGAGCCCGGGTGGCCGCGGGGAGACGCGGCGGATCTGCAGACCGAGAAGGGGGCTGGGGAGGGGCCTCGGGAGCTGATGCCGAGTCTCCAGACAGCTCACGGGGTCCACACGCGCCCCACGCCCACTCCAGCGCCCGGCACGGGGCCTGGGTGACAAGGTCATTAAGCAGCGCCGGAGCAGGAAGGAGGCGGCTATCCCGGGACCCCCACCCCAGGCCGGGAAGCGCCCCCCGCGAGCTCGGGAAGACCGAGCAGCCACTGATGAGAGAAAACACAGATGAAGGTGTTAGCCGGGGGAGGGGGCGGGGGCGGGGGGCGCAGGCTAGAGGAAGCGGCGCCTGGGGCCCCGCCCGCGCCCCCGGCCCCGCCCGGCCCCCCGCCCCCGCCCCCGCGCATCTTCTCGCCCGGTCCGCGCTCTTCGGGGTCCCTCCCCCACCTCGCAGCCCCCTCCTCCGCCCCCCGCTCGGGCTCCTCTTCTCTGCCCGCCGCACTGCTGGTCTTCATGCCCACGTCCCCCGCGGACCCCGAGTCCGGTGAGGAAGGTGAGGCCGCGATCACCCTCTCCCGCCCCGGCCAAGGTCATCCATCATTCGCGGGGGGCCCAGCCGAGGCGGGAGGGAGGATGCGCGGCCCGCGGCCCCCGGCCCCCCAACCGGCGCCAGGGGGACCCCGCTCGTCGGCGCCCAGGGACACGCACACATGCACGCGACTGGCGGAAACGAGCACATACATGTTCCCTGCGTGCGGGGAGCCCGGACCCGCACCGCTTCGGACCCTCCGACCACCGTTCTCGCCCGCACCCACCAGAGCGCGGGGACAGGCCCGCTGCACACCCGCCAAGCCCGGGCGGGCGCGGGGGTCTCACCTGGCCCGAGCCCGCGGCGTGGGCTCCGGCGGCGGCGCAGCGGCGTCTGCGCCCGGCCGCGGCAGCGACACTGCAGACCTGCCCGCGCCGCCCCGCCCCGCCCCGCCAGCCTCGCGAGAGACGGGGGAGGGGGAGATGCGGGGCGGGCGGCGCGGGAGACGCTGGGGAGGGGGGTCCGGGAGGGGGCGGGAATCCCGGAGAGAGGGGACTGAGGGTCAGGGCGACCCGCTGATGGGGAATCGCACCACGGACTGGGCTGGGGAGAGCCGAGGTTGGAAAGATGGGAGTGGGCGCGGGCAGTGGCAAGGCTGGGCCTGGCCGCCCCCCCCCCCTTCAACCGCCCCCCTCCCCCCAAGCTTTCCTGGCCTCTTCCAGAAACAGGTACAGCCAGGATCCCGCGATGCGCAGACTGGGGCACTTGCAGGAAGGAGCCCTGGTTTGCTGCTGGACTGCCCCCGGGGGCCTGTGGATAGGAAGGGCTTCCAGACCTGATCCTCACCCCTGGCCTCCATGCTGTGGTCATTATGCGTTCCTGCTCTTCCTTTTGCAGATGTGGGTCCCCCCCACCCCTCACCCCTCAAGAACATTCCTGTTTGTTCCATATCGGTGTGTTATTATGATGGTCAGGGGATGCCCACATATGGATACACACCAAACCTGAAAAATAACTTCCCAAACATATGGGATAAGAACCTTTCACCACTGGGTAGTCCAGCCCTAGTACTTACTGACTGCTCTGTACAGGAGTGCGGGGATGTACTATTTGGGGGGGGGGGGCGGTACACACACTGAATGTGCCAGGGAGAGGCCTTGATCCCTGGATAAACTGACCTCGGTTCTCACAGTTCAAGTTATGGGCTTTCTTCTCTTTTCCTTCCTCTTTCTTCCTTCCTTCCTTCCTTCCTTCCTTCCTTCCTTTCTTTCTTTCTTTCTTTCTTTCTTTCTTTTCTTGTCACACCAGTGAGTGGTGGGCTCAGGGCTTCCTCCTCATGGCAGGCTTGGGGGACCATGAGGGCTGCCAGGGATCAAGCTGGGTGGAATTCAGCCAAGCATGCGTGACCAGGACTTAACTGGCACTTTACTATGGCTTCTCCCAGCCACAAGCTGTGGGTTCTTCCCTGTACTGTCTCTCTTAGAGCCTTATTCTTTTTTTTTGCTTTTTGGGTCACACCTGGCGATGCCCAGGGGTTACTCCTGGCTCTGCACTCAGGAATTACTCCTGGCGGTGCTCAGGGGACCATATGGGATGCTGGGAATAGAACCCGGGTCGGCTGCGTGCAAGGCAACGCCCTACCCGCTGTGCTATCACTCCAGCACCGAGAGCCTTATTCTTTTTAATATAGAAAATCAGACTTGCAGGAGCTACCACATGCAGCTTGCCTTCCAGTCAGCTTCACTCAGTGTGCAGGTGTCCACATACTGGCTGAGGCCCTGAAAAGAGCTGACAGGTCCCCAGAGACATCACAAGGGCCCTTGAAGCCTTTTTTCCTTTTTTTGAAGTAGAAGAGATTTAATTTGGAGGTTTTGAGAGAGAGAGAGAGAGAGAGAGAGAGAGAGAGAGAGAGAGAGAGAGAGAGAGAGAGAGAGAGAAAGAGAGAGAGAATAATGCACTCAGGGAGAATGTGGGCTTCTCCAAGGGCAAAGAGAGCCCCTACACACGTCCCAGCATTAGACATGAAAGCATGAAAGTACACATCTCAAGAGGAGACATGCGGGCAACACATGTGCTCCGCCATGTGGGTACAAGCAGCATATGAGCTTGGGCAACATATGCACCACCCTTGAAACCTTGAATCCACCAGGGAGCAGGGCCTGGTTCACAAACTTGAAAACTCCATCTTGGCAGCGGGTAGGGCGTTTGCCTTGCATGTGGCTGACCAGGGTTCGATTCCCAGCATCCCATATGGTCCCCTGAGCCAGGAGTAATACCTGAGTGCAGAGCCAGGAATAACCCCTGTGCATTGCCAGGTGTGACCCAAAAAGCAAAAAAAAAAAACAAAACAAAACAAACTCCATCTTGGAAATGGAAAAACAATCCCCACAGTTTATTGAAATGCAAAAGTCATCACATAATATATGTTGATTTATCATAAGAAATTTAACTTGGAGTCAAAAGGCTAAAACACTTGCCTAGACATGGCTGGAAGCTCGCCCAGACTCAGCACCTCCAAGTGTACCCCTGGCACAAAGAATTGAACCCCCACTAAATGAAAACTCATGCCTGCGTGGCCAGCACAGGAATCTCTTATTCCTAATTGGAATCTGAATGTGAACATATAAATGCACAATGGCACGAATGAATGGGACCATTTGTATCTTTAATGGCATTTTGCTGTTCCCAAGAAGGAGCTGTGCCAACGGGTTCAGAAAACTCTTCTTGGCTACAATTCTCTTCCCCCATCTCTAGACTCTGGAAAGTCTTGCCAAGCTCGGCAAGTGCTTGGCTAGAGTACTTTTTCTTGGATGGCACTTGGAACGGCTATGCTCATGTGGGCCTCAGGGACTCTGCATTTTATTGATAACTCTTTTTTGTTGTTTTTTTTTTTTGGGGGGGGTCACACCTGGCAGTATTCAGGGCTTACTCTTGACTCTGCACCCAGGAGTCACTCCTAGTGGAGCTTAGGGATGATAGGGATCAAAACCAGCCACAGGCAAGGCAAGTTCCCTGCCCACTATTCTATCTCTTCAGCCTGATGGCCCCTCTTGAGATTGACAGTATTTAAATCATGTTCTCAATTAGGAGCTAGCCAAGGCCTGCTGGCAGGTAGCCAGTTCTTCTCTGTGACTTTGGACAGTTATTCTTGACTTACTAAATTAGAAATCTTGTACTCTTAAAAAGAAAGCTTACATGTTCTTTTTTAAATTCTGAGGAAAGTTTTTGTTTTTCCCAAAGTGTCAGGGTCCAATGCACCCCACTAACCACTCCTTCCCAGACCCTTGCTGGACGATTAACACTGGGGGTCCAAGGAGCTCAGTCCTGGCTCCTTTCCTCTACTTACCCTCCTTTTTGGTCACCCCAGGAAGTTATATGTTTTGGATATTAACCCTAAGTGTTTTAGGCTTCATCAGTGAATTGCCCCTTTTCCTTCTCCCCACACTCACAGTGCTCTCGTGAGCATCCCTAATCCCCTGAGTTTATCTTTAACCTTTCCTTTGTGTTTTACACCTCATTGTTACAGTTCCCCAAGTCAATCTTGATTACTTATAAGCCAAAACTTTCTGGTAATTTTGGGTGTTGTATTTGTAGTGAATTACTTTTCTATTTCCCCTATATCCTTTTTATATTTTTCTATAGAGCAATGTTCGTTGCTTAAACACAGAACGACCTTAATTCTATGCTCCTAACATCTGGGAGTTGATTGGCTGAAATGTATCTACTCCTGGGCATAATTACTTGGTCATAATTATTTGACTCAAGCTTCAGTTGTTGTAGTTCATAAGGCCCCAAAAGGGATGTCCTGCTGTCGACTGGAATGGACCCAGGGCAAGTGGCAAAGCTCTCCCGGCATCAAAATGGGACATTCTAGAAAGCATAAATGCATGATCTTGATGCATGCTATTATGACTTAAGAGACAGGACCACCATGGGGAAGGATAAGCTGGACTAACCTGAGGACTTAGTCTGGGATTTTCAGTATAAGCCTTGCTTGCTCTCAGAGCCCAGAGAACTAAGTTTTGGGATCTTTATCTCTTACTGTGTTTATCCAAATGACTGCAAGTATTGGTAAGAAGTAGAATTAATTGTTTGATATATATATATATATGTATGTGTATATATACATATATAATATATATTATATATACATATACATACATATACATATACATATATATATATGACTAGAGGGAAAGAGAGAAGCAATATAGATGACCCTGGGAGACAGAGAATCTTCTTGAGTTTATCTCTCCCAAAGAATTACCTTTTCTGGAATTTTTTTTTCCTTTTTGGGTCACACCCGTCGATATACAGGGGTTACTCCTGGGTCTGCACTCAGGAATTACCCCTGGTGGTGCTCAGGGGACCATATGGGATGCTGGGAATCGAACCCGGGTTGGTCGCATGCAAGGCAAATGCCCTACCCACTGTGCTATAGCCCCAGCCCCTCTGCTGGAGTGTTTTCCCTCTGTGAATCACAGGGACATGCAGTCCTACACCTCTGACCCCTTCTGATGTTCTGTAAGTATGCTAGCAGCTCTGCATTAAGCGGCCATATTCACCATCAGGCTGTGGGCCCCGTCTGTCTCTGCCGGGGAGGCCTGGGGAGGATGGGAAGCGGCTCTTGGCCACCGCATACACACGCATCTCAGCAGCACTCACACGCTGCTTTGTGAACTCACAATATGACCTTATTTTTTTTAATTTAATATTTATTTAGACATTATGACCTACAAAGTTATGTATAATAGAGTTGCATGACTTGAATGCTTGCCAATAATTCTCAGATATTTATCTCAACTCTAAGATCAAACTCAAAATCTCCATCTATCAATTAGGCATCACCTCATGAATGTCTCAAACATTTCTGCACTCAGGAATCACTTATGGAAGTGTTCGGGGACCATATGGGATGCCGAGGATCAAACCCAGGTTGGCTTCGTGTAAGATAAGTGCCCTACCTGCTATACTACCCCAAGCTTCTCAAGCTGAACAGACTCATAAGCAAAATCCTGATCTAGGAATTCCTTAGCTCTTCAGCCAAGGTGTACAGGCCAGAAACCAGGCAGTGATCCGTGCTGCCTTCCCTCCTCTCCTCCCTTCTAACATTCTGATCTTGCCTCTGAAAGATCATCTCTTCTTTTTTTTTTTTTTTCTTTTTGGGTCACACCTGGCAATGCACAGGGGTTACTCCTGGCTCTGCACTCAGGAATCACCCCTGGCGGTGCTCAGGGGACCATATGGGATGCTGGGAATCGAACCATCGAACCCAGGTCGCCTGCTTGCAAGGCAAACGCCCTACCCGCTGTGCTATTGCTCCAGCCCCCAAAAGATCATCTCTTCTGACTACTTCTGCACTGTCTCTCTAGAACAAGACTGCACTGTCTCTCTTCTGGACCACTTCAACAGCTTCTTTAACTGGTTTCCTTGCTTTCAGTTCACTCCCATAGGCCTCATTTTCCCCAGAAGTCAAGAGTAACCTTCCAAAAGCAAATCAGGTCTATCCAGCCAATCTCCCCAAAGAGAAAGGAGTGCCTCCCTGCCACGGGAAAAGGGAAAAAAAAAAAAAAAGACAAGTGTTTCCTTAGAAGTTTATTCACAACATTCAAAAATATCAAATATCTGGAAGCTGAGTGATGGTACAGTGGGTAGGGCACCTTGCACACAACCAACAGCATCTCATTGGTTCTCCTAGCACCATCAGGAGTGATTCCTGAGTGCAGAGACAGAAGTAAGCCCCAAGCACTATCAGGGATCACTATGAAGCACAAAGCCAGGATCTTGTTTACCTTCCTCCTGGAGTTTAGAGAAATTCAGATCAAAAGATGTTTTCAAGAACAGGATGAGAGAAAGGAAAGAGCCCAACAGTGGGCTCAGGCTGTGTACAAAAACCCTGGGTCAACCCACCACAGCCCAGGCAACCCTAGGTCTGAGCAGGTATAGGTGCCTGGAACATCACTAGCTACGGCCCCAAAACCCTGAGATAACAGGGTTAAAAGAAGCCCAAAAAGTGATTTGGTTTCATTTACTCAGTTTTAGAAGAGATTTTAATGTGATGGTAATCAAATTTGGGGGGAGGGGTAATCAGAGGAGGGGGGGAGGGGGGACTGCAAGTAAGTCCCACATTCTAAATGTCTGGAGTCCAGAAAGAAGAAAATGGAGGCTTACGGCTCCTATTGTTTAAATGCTTGTGTAATTATTTAAGACTTACATGGTTCCAAGGAAAATCACATTAGCAGAGACTGCTCAGGTAGAGAAGGTTCAGGGGGGTCTCAGCACACTTTGTTGGGCCATACCCAGAGGTGCTCAGGGCTTACTCCTGCCTCTGCCTTCAGGGCTCACTCATGGCAAGGCTCAGGGATCATTTGTGGGCTGGGGATCAAACAAATGTCTTGGGGCTGGAGCAATAGCACAGTGGGTAGGGCGTTTGCCTTGCACGTGGCCAACCCAGGTTCGATCCCCAGCATCCCATATGGCCCCCCAAGTACTGCCAGGAGTAATTCCTGAGTGCATGAGCCAGGAGTAACCCCTGTGCATCACCCAGTGTGACCCAAAAAGAAAAAACAAAACAACTCAAACAAGAGTCTTACCTGCTGTACTATTGCTCCAGGCCCAGGAGCCCAGAGTATGAGTCCAGGTATCACATGGAAGCACCGCTAGAACCAACAGAGTACCTCTGCTAAGCACCCTCCACCCCAATGCCACTCTGTGGCCCCAAATCTAAAAAATATAAACATGGGGGCTGGAGCAATAGTACAGTGGGTAAGGCATTTGCTTTGCAGGCTGTTGACCCAGGTTCGATTGCCAGCATCCTATTTAGGTCCCCCAAGCACTGCCAGGAGTAATTTCTGAGTGCAGAGCCAGGAGTAACCCCTGTGCATCACTGGGTGTGACCCAAAAAAAAAAATATATATATATATATGTGTATATATACATATATATATACACATATATATTCCCCGCACAGGAGAGCCTGGCAAGCTCCGTCATCCTGTTGCTCATCGATCTGTTCGAGCAGGCACCAGTAACGTCTCTCATTGTGAGACTTGTTAATGTTTTTGGCATATCAAATACGCACGGGTAGCTTGCCAGGCTCTGGCGTGCGGGCTCAATACTCTCAGTATCTTGCTGGGCTCTCCGAGAGGGGCAGAGGAATCGAACTCGGGTCGGCTGCATGAAAGGCGAATGCCCAACCACTGTGCTATCGCTCCAGACCATATATATGTATAAACATAGTGTACTCAGGACTGGGCCTGAGCTACAGGACCCCCAACCACCACCGGGGGCAGTCTGGCAGCCCCAGCCCCAGTTGCTGCTGACACAGCTACACCACATCACTGGAGTGCCCCCACCCAACAAACAACTGTATGCTTTGAGAAATACCTTCCATAGCCCTCACTCTACCAGTCTTACCAATTCCCATTAGATTCAGCCTCTGGGGCCAGAGAATACAGCAGGTAGTGCTCTTGCCTTGAATGTGGCTGACCCAGGTTCAACCCCTGGCATCCCATATGGACCCTGAAGCACCACCAAAAGTATAGCACCAGAAGCCCTGAGCATCCCCAGGTGCAGCCCCAAAAAACAAAAACAAAAACCCTTAAAACAACCCACACACCTCAGGGTCCAATTTTGTAGACCCCAACATCTCTAACATGGGGTGGCGCTGTAGGTGACTGCACTGGTCCTGCGCTACACCTTCTTCTCCTCACCTATAGACCCCAGCATCCTTCCAGGAAACCATCAGTCCTCTAATGTAGGGTCACTAGCTTCTCCAGCCCTCACTGAGGGACACACGTTCCCAGTGCAGTTACCAGGGACAACAAATAACTTCCTATCGGTCCCGATTTTTGTCAGCATATCTCCAACTGCATCTTCAATTCCCACACAGTGAACCTTCAGCTCACAACAAATAAAAACAACATATAAAAAAAACAACAACTATACTCTGCAGACTAGTGAATGCAACAGAAAATTTAACATTATAAGTGTTTGAATGAATCCTGGCTATTCAAACTGGGAAGAGAATAGCAAGGGTGAAATGTTACATTTTTCTCCATTGCATTCCATCCCTTTCCTCTGCCTTTGTCCTCCTGACTTCTCCTTCTCCTTTCCCTGCAGGAATGTCTTCTCTTTCCAGTAACTGACAGTTCTGACTGGGGGGGAAAGAATGAAGTTATTTTGCCAAGGAAAATACCACAAAAATTAAACAAACAGTCTAGTTTTATTTCCTTTGTGCATTTGCTAAAATGCTTAGGAGCAACATAGTAAAAAAAAAAGAAAAAAACAACCAAAAAGAAGGACCTCAGAGGGATTAGTGCCTTAGCCCCAGGCGGCACCAGCAACTCTGACTGGTCCAAAGAGTTGGAAAGATCTTGGGAGGAAAAATGAGAGATTACTGAGGGAGAGGGCCTCGAAGTGGGCCACGAGGGGGGACAGGGGGACGGGGAGTGGGTCTGGGTGGAGGCAGAGGGCCCCGCTGGTAGCCGTAGGGTGGGGGTCTCGGAGGGCCTGTGTATCCATGAGGGGGCATCAGTGGAGGAGGTCCACGCATTCCATGTGGTGGCATGGGACCTGGATGACCTGCAGAGACAGGGGGACAATTTAGTGAATTTAAGAACCAGAGAGTGGAGCCAGAGACAGCACAGAGGTCAGGCACTGGCCTGTGAAGTCGGCCTTGGCTCGATGCCCAGTCCCCAAGCTCAGCCCAATCAGGAGTGATCCTCAAATAAGTGGGGTGTGGACCCACCCACTTCCCTGCCAAACAGGAGATAGCTGATACCCAAGAATGAAGGGAGTGGACAGAACGGTGGATGAAAACATTAATAAGCAGAAGAAAGTGCAGGGATAAGGGGTGAGACAAAGGAAGGTGCAACTGTGTGAGGCCAAGGGAGGTGGCTGGTCTACGCACCCATGGGAGAGCCGAAAGGGGGCCCCCGGGGGGGCATGCCCATGGGAGGAGGGCCAGGATGAGGCATTCCAGGCGGCGGGCGGGGTGGTGGCTGTCCTCCAGAGCCAGGGGGCCCTGCATGCGGATGTCCTAAGCCATGAGGGCCATGGTGGGCCAGCTGCATCTGAGACATCCCTGTGGGGAAAAGAGCCAGTGAAATCACAAGGGCAAAGGCAATATAAAAAGGTGAGACACAACAGAGAAAAATGACACATCACAAAAGTCACGTAGGAGATAGACAGTATTATATGCTCCTATCTGTGACCCAGCAGTCCAGGCAAACAACCACACAACCAACTCTTGGGTCACGTCACTCACTCAGTCACTGCTATGGGCACTGTGACATGCTGCTAAGGCAGTGACAGGTGGGACAACTGTGCTGACAGCAAGCACGGAAGCAGCACAGTGTGCACGCAGATCTAACTTGGAAAGATGAATGAGTATTTTTCAGGTGGACTAGAGGGGAGCAAATACCCTACACAGTACAGTGTTTTATAAAAATTCTGTGAGGAAAAGGCTCTGTTGTATATCTTGAATGCACAAGATCTGGGTTCAATCCCCCAACACAGTGTGTGTGTGTGTGTGTGTGTGTTGGGGGAGTGCTGTCTGATCACTTTATGAAAGTAACTAAGTGGAGGAAACTGCAGCCGTAAGAGTCTGGGAATCACTACTGTAAATTAAGTGTGAAATTACAGGATACAGAGGATCAGAAGTGGAGCACCAGCAACCGTTAGCAGCAGCTATATACTGCATGAAAGGCCACTAGGAGCGATCCTGAGCACGGAGCTAGGAATAAGCCCTGAACACGCTAGGTGTGGTCCCAAAACTCAAAACACATCAGCAACAACAAAATGGGCTGGAGAGAAAGCTCAACTGGCTGAGCACATACTCTGCATAGGTGAGACGCCTGGGTTCAATCCCATGCACCACCCACAGTCAGCCAGTGCAGCTGCCTGGCCAAAAACCAATTCAGCAGGTAACAAAACCTGGGTGGCACAGGACGATGGTTATTCAGGCAGTCAAGAGCATCGGGGGCACGTTTTCCTGTGGGAAGAACCCTCCACCAAGCCCACCTTTTCCTAGCAAACACCCACCTGGATGAGGCATCCCCCCCGGTGGGAATGGGTGAGGATGCGAGTGCCCATGTCCGGGGTGCCCAGCCCCTGGTGTGCCAGCTGAGGGGGGGCCATGTCCTCCAGCTCCAGGAGGCATCGGAGGTGGGGGCATGGATGGGGGGATGCCAGGTGGAAGTGCTCCAGGAGGCGGCACTGGGGGTGGGAAGGAGCCAGGAGGCGGCATGCCTGGAACAGAAGTGGACAGAGTTCATGAGTAAGGGCAGAGCAGGTGCAGAGTCTGGTCCAACCTGGCCTTTCCAGGAAGGACACTTACTCAGTCACCCCTCGGTCACTTGGCCATCATCTACTGATTCTGACACACCCGCCCCCCCCCTCCATTTTCAGGTCTTTCACCACCCAAAATATTTGTACCTGGTGGAGGGAGCCCAGATCCCAGTGATGACACCACAGGATTGGGGGCAGAGGGTGGCGGGGGCGCATCCGCAAACAGCTGGTGTGGGCGGTCAGCCTGGGAAAGCGGGTTCTGGGCCGCCAGGAGTCGCTCGGCTGCCGAGCCATGCCGCTCGCCCTTGGAGTCCTTCTTGAAGGCATAGGACACGGTGATGGGACGGTTACAGAGGTACTGCCCATTCATTGCCTCGATGGCGGCGTCCGATGCATCGAAGGAGGCAAAATTGATGAAGGCGTAGCCTTTGGAGTTGCCCGTGTCCGGGTCCCGCATGATCTTGGGGGTTTGTAAAATGACCCCGAAGGCGCTAAAAGTATCGTAGAGCAGCTTCTCGTCGATCTCGGGGTCCAGGTTGCCGATGAAGATGTTGGCCCCCACGTCCAGGTTCTTGTTATGGGCCGACGCCTTGTTCACCCGAATGGGCTTTCCGTACAGCTTGATCATGTTCATGATCTTGATGGCATAGTCGGCGTCCTCCTCGCTCAGGAACTCGACAAAGCCGTAGCCTAGGGGAGGCAGCCCCGCCGCGGGGACGTGACTCCACCAGGCCGAGAACCCAGCCCCCCAACCCCGCGAGCCAGCGACCCACTCACCCTGGTGCTGCCCAGTGACTCGGTCCTTCGGCATGTGCGTGTTGACCACCGGGCCCGCCTGCAGGAACAGCTCCCATAATAGCGGCTCGCTTACCTTCTCGTCCAGGCCCCCCACGTACACTGTGGCATCTGGGGGGCGGAGAGAACGGGGGCGGGGTGATGGAACATGTGCTACCCGGGCAAGGGGCTGGGGAGGCGTGGGGCAGTGGCGGGAGGAGAGGCCGGCGGGGGAAGCCCCGACACCGCCCGCTGCCCAGATACGGGGGTCCGCGCGACCGCGCAGTCCACAGGAGGGGCCGGGCTGAGCACATCACCCCGCAGGCCCCGAGCCTGCTCTTCGCGAACTGGAGGTCGCGCCTCCCGTTTCCGCGGGGCACGTGGACCCTGCCGGGGCCGTCCAGCCTCCATCAACCCGCTTCTGGGGCGGGGGGCGCCTCCAATTACCCTGGTTCCGCTCCGAGATGGGTCCAGCCGCCATCGCGCGAGTACTCCCGCCGTCTCGAAGCAGAGGCTCCGCCCTCTGACCTAGGGCTCGACTTCCGCTTCCGGGGCGAAGGCGGTCGTGGCGGCGGCGGAGCCGGAAGCGGCCACGGCCATTTTAGGAGCCGCGGCGCGGGCCGGGGGTTCGTGGGTCCGCAGCCTTCGGCTCCGGTGTCTCCGGTCTGCAGAGACACGGGGAGACGCGGGTGAATCACGCCCACGCGCGATGCCCGTCTCTGAACTCAGACGAGGGCACTGGGAGCCCGGCCCCCCAGACCCGGCCGTCTGGCGTCCTGCTTGCCCGCGCGGGCGAGCCGCAGGGGAGGCGGAGGCCCGGCCCCGGATGAACCCCGGAGCTGGGCTGAGCGGAAGATGACGGTTCTGGAAACATCCCTCGCGCAGCCGGTGCCGTAAACAATAATAAGAGAGAGGAACCGGAAAGAACTGCCCGAGCCGCGCGGGGACTTTGCAGAGCGACCTTATTTCTAGGCAGCAGTGGGTGCTTTTCTTTGGCGCACCCACCCACCACTCCACCAAGCGGCCGTATTCATAACCAGAAACAATGCCAGCGGTGCACAAATAATATGCTTTAATTAACGTCTTAAATAGAAACTTCATTACACAAATAAACTTGGGAGAGACTTTCCCAGCCACTACGGGGGGGGGGGGGAAGGAGGTCAAAAGGATGATTAAACCCACAGCAAAGGAGATGCGACTGGGTGCTGTGGTCCATTTTTTTGAGACTGATGAAGACCGTCTTTGATCTCACAATTTAACAGCTGTATGTCAAAAGCCACGAAATTACCCTGAGGCGAGATGTGTTTTGTAACCTAATCATTCTATCATACCCCCAGAGAACCGTGTGCTGAGTAACTTAAAATACTTTGCAGTCTTCAGGCAATGTTCGTTTGCGGGGTTGTTTTTGGCCACAGCAGAATACTGGGGTTCAGGGATGGTACAGGGAAGCGTCCTATAGAAAAGCCTTGCTTCAGCCCGGTGGGGGAGGGGGCTGCAGAGGGGGCAGGAGCAAGGAGGCATGCCTGATGATGCTCAGGGTTTATTCCTGGCCCTATGCTTAGGGGTCATTCCTAGCAGTAATGGGGGGACTGAGGATCTAACCAGGGCCAGCTGCTTGCAGGACAAGTGTCTCAACATATTGATGGCCTCGGTCGTTTGCATTCATTATAGCATATTCAAGTGGGAGGCACTAGTGGATGCGTGCCACTAACTTAATCTCAGTACCAGCTCGGGGTACCAGCTCCTTGCTCTCCCCACCTTTGCTTCTGCATTCAAATCCCATGAAACATGTCTGGAGGAACTAAACAGACAGGGGAAACTTGGGTATCATCCACCTGTGAGCAAAAGAAACAGTTTGAAGGGATGAGCATGAAAGGTGACAGAGCACTGGGCCACGCAGATTAGTCCCAGGATCAGCCCCACTTTCAGCAGGACCAGGAGAGGGCAGGGTTGGGCTCCCCTTCCTTGTCATGCTCCTCTGATATTCTTGGTGTCCATTTCTTCAGTAGCTCTTCAAGATGGGTGAGCTCATCCCGGAGACCAGAGACAGTGGGTGCCAAGAGGCCAGTCTGGGTGGGGAAGGGCAATGGGAAGAAGCAGGCCAGAGTAACAGGACGCCAACTCAGTTATCCAATCCGTTCCTTTGCCGCCTCTCTCTTTCTCCTCCAGCTCTGCCCTAGGTTTTATCAGTAGTGTTCACCCCCCCACACACCCTTATTCTCTCTACCCCCCCACCCCCCGTTTCTCTGTTTTTCACTCTACCTCTCCCCCTGCCCCTCCCACCTAACCCATTCACCTTGATGCTAACAGGAATGCCCCTTCACTTCCCCGTGCCCCGACCCTTGCCTTTCTAGGTCCTGAATACCTTGTTTCACCTGAAATCTGGTCCTGTGGCCATGCCACTTCCCCCACTCGCACCCTCTGTGCTGTCCCTTCTCACCTGGCCCTCTGGCCTTCCCCGCAGGTAGCAGCGTCTCCAGAGCCTAATCTGGGGTCCCAGACATCCAGGCAGCAGCAGCCCTTCTGGCAGAGGGCAAGCACCCCAGTGTGAGGGGAATCCCCACTCCTGGTCAGCCAGGCTTTCCGAGGAGACTGCAGGTCGAGGGAGCCAACGAGAAGAGACTGCGAGCAAGGAGGGACTGTTTCTCCAGGGGCAGAGCTGGTTCAGGGGGGACAGGGACCCCCTAGAAAAGAACCACATGGAACTGGGGGTTCCAGGAGCCATGAAGCTTGGCTAAGGAGAAAATGGGAAACAAATGAGATTTCTCAAACCCAGGTCAGGAAGGTAAGGGAGCAGCCAGCGCCTGACAGCAGGTCAAGCCTCTCCAGACTTCCCCCGAGAATCTGTTTCCTTTCACTGGACTTTGGGACTCAGAATGGATTAAAATGGATTTTTGGGGGGCTGGAGTGATAGCACAGTGGGTAGGGCGTTTGCCTTGCATGCGGCCGACCCGGGTTCAAATCCCAGCATCCCATATGGTCCCCTGAGCACCGCCAGGAGTAATTCCTGAGTGCAGAGCCAGGAGTAACCCCTGTGCATCAGCAGGTGTGACCCAAAAACCAAAAATAAATAAATAAATAAATAAATAAAATGGATTTTTGGGAGCCTTGTCAAATGTGCACGGCAGATAAGAAAATCCATAAACAGCAAAGGAGTCAAAAAGTTGCTCTCTGACATTCTAGGGTTTCTCTCTTCCAGGATCATCGTGATCAGGGACAAGCCTGGCGAGCAGGGTAGCTTTCCCTGGGCACAAGATTCTATCTGTCCCTCTCTCTCTACTGTATAGGAAGCGCCCCTGTGAAACAAAATTTAGGAAGATCGGTCGCCTCACCTGCTGTCTGGGGATCCAGGAGCCTGGGTGGTGCTCTGGGTCATATCCAGGATTATGAAATTGTAGAATCTGTTTGTTGTTGTAGCGTAATCTCCAGTCCCAGACCGACAGCTGTGGGTTACCAGAGATCCTGCCTGGGAGATGGGCGTACCCAGGGGTGTAGACTTGTGTATAGGTGTTGAACTGGACAGAGGGAGCAGGAAGAAGGATAGTCAAACAAAAATACAACCTTGCACTCCAAGTCGAGCGGGAAGTGATGGCCAGGGTGTCTTTCTAGGAATGAGATGCAGGGGGAAAGTCTGAGAATGAACACCCACCTCAGCCTCCCCGCAGACATCACTTCTCAGTAATGCACCCTGGGGGAGGGGGCAGCAGGGTGAGAAGCCAAGTCCAAAATGGACATCCAGGACCCGAGAGATGCTCAAAGGGCAGGAGACCTGGGGTTCAGCCCCAGCACCCCATAATGCTGCAATGCTATTGAGTTCCAGCCTCAAACAGGAGCTGAGAGTGGTCCCAGAGCTCTGCCCAATATGTCCCCTCTGCCCCCTGCAAAAACATGGAGGTTACTGACCTGCCCACTGTGCTTTCCACGCTCCCAGGGAGTGTCTCTTAAGAATGTGAGAGTGTCAGGAACCCTCACACTGTCGTGAAGAGCAAGAAGGAAGAACTCAGAGAATTCAAACTCAGCTGGATACTGCTGGAGGAGCTGCCAGACGCAGTCGAGGAAGAGGAGAAACACTGGGGCCTGAGAGAGACAGAATGGTCGGGGGCTGTGGGGACCAAGGGGTAAGACCAAACAGTGAGGGGTGCACAGGAGATCAGCAAGGAGGCACACATGGGACCCTGAGTTGATAGCAGAAAGGGGGCCTCGTCTCCAGGGTCTCCATGCAAGCTTAGCCTAATCTCAGGTCCTTCTGACCTGATTCATATTCAGTGATTTTGACTATTTTTATTGATTGATTGGTTTTGATTTTGGGGCCACACCAGGCAGTGCCCAGGGCTTACTCCCTGTTTTTTGTTTTTTTTTTTTTTTGCTTTTTATATCACACCTGGCAATGCACAGGGGTCATTCCTGGCTCTACACTCAGGAATTACCTCTGGCAGTGCTCAGGGGACCATATGGGATGCTAGGAATCGAACAACCTGGGTGGGCCGCATGCAAGGCAAATGCCCTACCCACTGTGCTATCACTCCAGCCCCTTATTCCCTGTTCTGTACTCAGATTACTCCTGGCAGTGCTTAGGGGAGCATATTGGGTGCCAGGGATTGAACTGGGTTAGCAGCATGCAAGGCAAGTGATCTACCCACTGTCCTGTTGATCTGGTACCTAGATTTGGTTTTCAACCCCCCTACTTCTTTGGTAATCTAGCCAAGACACAATCCCCTAAAACAAAAACCAAGGCAAAACATTCTCACCTCTTCACTGGCTGCATTTCCACCAAGTCGGGTCAAGAAGGGATGTCCAGCCACCACCCACTCCCGCTGCACTAGGGTTTGAAAACCAAGCAGGGTCCTGGCTTCAGGGGCTAAGAGCAGCTGGACCAGTGAAGAGAGGAGCCCATTGAAATCTCGATCACTGCGCTCTGGGCCATAAAGAGAAGGGACAGAGGACAGACCAAGAAACCAGGGCAGATATGAAGGAGAAAGGTGACAAAGGTGACAGGGCAAGAGGCACAGAGGAGAAAAGTTTGGGGTCAGGTTAGAGGGCAGATAGAAATAAAAACAAAGACCTTGAATGATTCACATCTCAGGCTCCACCTGGCCTGAGGCACCCCCTTCAATGTAGAGACAACATTGTTTCAAACAAGCTCCCCTGTCCTCAAGCCCCAGCCCCAGCCTGTGCATGGAAGGAGGGGAACAGAGGACAATAATCCTGTTATTTGGGATCACAAGTTGAGTGAGGAAGGGCAGGTAGCACTGAAGGATGAGGTAAAGCTCATTGAGCGAGGAGGGGACCAATGCTCGTGAGGGCAGGTTTGAGGCTCTCTGAGGAGTCCAGTCAGGTGTGCCAAGGGCAAAGGCAAGGAATGGAGTGGGCTGACCCCAGATACTCACCTTGAAGCACTACAGAGCGAACCCTGACTGTCACTAATACGGAAATGTCACTGGCCTTCCGGAGACAAGACCTAGAAAGGGTGGTGAGGAGTGATCATTGCGAGCTGGGAAGAAGAGAACAAAGTGTGGAGAGAGGCCTGCCCCTTTCCCAAGGAGCAGCACTCAAATTTTGGGAACCATGAACGAGAGTCCATGGGAAACCTTCAAGAAGTCCAAGTTCACAGGCTGGAGAGGGTTGAACGATGAATCAAGAGGGAGTACCTGACCAGGTCCAGCCATCGTGTTCCTTCCAGAGCTGAGAGCCATTTCTTCTCAGCTACAGATGACTCTGGGAGCAAACAGAGGGGTTGGACGCACAAACTGATTAGGAGAAAGAACTTGAGGTTCAGGGTCTATCATCTGAAGGGTTAAGAACGGGTCGGGTGCTAGTTGCCTAGGAATTGGACAGCCACGTACATGACCATGAATTTTCTAAAACCAATGTGTGAGGTTGTCTAACACTGTAAATGTAATGAAACTCTGAATTGTGCATGTAAAAGTGGATAAAGGGTGAATTCTATGGCAGGAGACTGTGTAAGAACTTCAAAAGTCTGTTGGGGTAAGGAAGAGAGGAAATAAGTGTGTGTGGGAAATGTGAGTTGACGAAAACTAAAGGCTTCGGGTCTGAAAGGATTACTCTGAGAGCAGGCAAAGGTAAACGAGCCATAGTCAGGGAGCAGAAGTCGGGGTGGGGCAAGGGATCAAGGTCATTCTCACCAGGTAGGCACAAGGCCCTCAGCTGCAAGTGGGCAAGATGGACATCTGCAAGACTGGGTAGCTCATCCACTGTGTCTACCAGGACGACATCTGTGTGCCCCGCCTGGAGCATGGCCTCCACTGCTCTGGAGGGGAGCGTCGCCAAGTAAGGGCCCGAGTCTCACGTGAGCAGCAAACTCCTGTTTCACTCTACACCTCCCTCACCTGACATCGTCCTTGTTAGGGTCACTTGCTGAACAGAAGCCACCACAGCGGAGAAGGTCGCTGCCTCCAGGGTGATGCCAGGACAGGCGCTGCCAGGGAAAGCAACAGGAGGGCCAGTGTGGGGAGCACTCTCTGGCCCCATCTCACGCATCCTCCTTCCCTCCAGGAGCTCCCCAGCCTCCCATCACGCTCTGATTCCCCACTAGGATCCCAACCCTCACACTGACCGGTCCACGGCCATAACAGAAGTGGCCAAATGCTCTCCTGACTTCACTGTCCAGGATTCTTTTCGGAACCCAGAAGTACGGGGGGAGGCTGTGGAACAGAGAGTGGGTCTTATTCTAAAGCAAAGCTGTGAGACGAGGGAGCTTGGGGATCGGTTCAAGGAGATTCAGATTTTGAGGGTCTTGGGCAAGGGGCAGCTTTGTGGACGTGCCAAGAGACTGGATTTGAGAGGGCACAGGGAGTGACTACCTGGTAGCAACGTCGAACCTCTCATTAACAGCACTGACCCTCCAGCCACTGGCCCCCAGTTTTTCCCGCTCTGTTTCCCAGTCTTCTGCTGTCTCCAGGAGGGGCACAGACTTCTGGGAACTCTGGCCTGGAGCAGGCAGGAGGGACGGGGACAGCTTACTCCTCTGTCTTCACAGCCTCTGCCGCCCTGAGCCCTGCAGTGGCCCTCACTCACCAGCCCTGCTGGGACTCGGGCCCGGATACTGTCGGCCTTGACTGCTCAGAGCTTGGGCTCGGACAATGGCTACTGCCACCTGTCAGGGAAAGGATGTCTTTTGCTTTGGCTTCACTGAAAAGGCACCGAGGCCTATATGTTGTTCCACTCTCTTTGCTGTTTGAGACCAACTGAGAACCCTGAGCACCAATGCAGGGAGCTTCATGAGGAACTGGGGTCAGGAGCACACCAGGGGCCAGAGGACCTTCATTCTGGGAGGCTTCTTGGGAATCTTCTCGTTTCACCGACTGTGTTTGAAAGGGACTCACTTCTGTCTTGGTGTTGATAATGGGTGGAATCCAGGCCCTTTATTCCATTTATTGCATCCTTGAGGCCTGAGCTAGGGGATGACAGGGAGGGCGGGCATTTGCCTTGCATGGGGTCACTGGGATCCCATATGACCAGATCTGACCAGACCCCCAAGCACTGCCAAGAGTGATCTGGAAGATCCAGGAGTAATCCCTGAGTAACACCAGGTGTGACCCCAAACCCAAAATAATTAATAATAATAATAATAATTTGTTGTGTCCTTTTACCCACTCTTTGGAGAGAGTGCAAGGTGGGAGGAGGGGTAGAGAGAAGGGAGAACTGTCCCGGTCAAGGTTAAGGGAAGGAAGTCTCACTGAGTGGTGTGGGGGTGGGGGTGGGGTGTAGGTGGGGTGCATTTCTCTTACCTGAAATGCCTGGGGCTCCAGCCCTCCAGTCTCAAAACCAACTCTGAGCAGCCGGAAGTCTCGGCCGTGGATCAAAATCTCCTCGGGTATGAATTTAAGCAGGGACCCCGGATGGAGGAGCTGGACTCGGGATGGGCCCCTCACTGAAGTCAAGAGGCAGAGAGAAGTGGAAGTCACATCAGGTCCCTGCACGAGAAAGTCTGCCTGCCCTGCCCAGTCTGTCCTGGGGAGTCTGAGAATAGAGAAAGGGGAGGTGCCCACAGCCTCCAGGGCCCAGGCCAGCCCCAACTTACCAGCCTCTAACTGCCCGATGTTGACCAGCGAAAAGTCGTACTCACTGCTTAGCGGGGTGTCCTAGAGGAAGCCACACTTCTGAACATCTGCACTCTCCACCTTCCCTGTTTCTGTAGCCCCAAACCTCCCATCGACTGTGCCCACTGAGTCTTCCAGATCTTCCCAGGCCTGGCTCTCTCACCTGCTAGGTCCTAGATCACAGCTGACCCTCTCTGCCTTTTCCCTACCTGCTGTTCTTCCCCGCGCTCTGGGCCTCTCACCTCATCCCTCTGCCATCCATAGGGCTGGAAGATGACCCGCAAGTTGGTGCAGATCAGGATTCCAGGCAGTTCAGGCTCCAGCCCCTTCCTCAGTCCTGGGGCCCGTGCTAGAACCTGCTCCCCTGTGGCGGAAGGAGGCAAGGGGACCGACCATGACTGCCGGTGCTGCCCATCGAGCATCCCCCAGAGGGGAGAGCCCACCAGGTCCTGGCTTATAGGGAGCACTCACAGTCACAGAACAGGGAAATGACAAAAAGAGACACTGCCAAGAAAGCAGAGAGACCAGCTAGATCCAAATCCCAGGGCAGAGAGGAAGCGCCAAGCTGTCTGGCAGGAGCGAGAAACTTGTGCCTCCGCCAGGCTGTGGGGAAGGCCAAGGTTGCAAGGGGTCTGCAGAGCCATAGGAAGGCCTAATTACCTGGAAGGCATCCAGAGACCACGCATGTGCCCGACAGATGAGTCCCCGGCTCTGGCATCCCGTGCCCCTGGACAGACTTTAGTCCAGAGAGCTGAGAAGGGCAGATGGTTAATCCCAGAGCACCTTGGAACCACGCTTGGATTCCCGGGTGGGGTGGGGGTTACTGAGACTGGGCGGAGGGGGGCTCAGGACAGGCTGGCAGGAAGTGGCGGGAGGGGCTGGTTAATGGATAATGAGACGAACTTGAGACTGGGACAGACAGACCCAGCTCCAAGGGCACCCACCTCCCCACCACCAGTTCTCTCCTTACCCCCATTTCTGGCTCCTCCTTCTGGGGGGCAATGTTGAAACTCTGGCCCCGGCACCCCCACCACATTTCTCTGGCTCCATCCGGGGAAGGAACAGCCAAGGGAGCCACTGACACGTCCTGGAGGATGCCCCAGCCCCTGGGACAGGTGGATTCTTGCAGCCAAAGAGAGATGCCAGGAAAGGTGCAGCGGGACTATGCAGTACCAGGGGGCTCTTGAGGGCCACGAAGCACAATTGGGGTCTTCAGAAAGGCGTGTCCTAACGGGCTGGGGCAGGAAGAGGCTCCAGGAAACTTGGGCGACTGGAGCCTCAGGGAGGGAGGCCCGGCCCCTTAAAGGAGAACACACGCAGGACGTTGGATGGGCGAGGACAAGTGAAAGGGGGAGACCCCGTTTCCCTCTTAAACCCCATCCCTATTCCGCTCTTCCGGGCTGGGTGGTGCCGGCTATTACATTGGAATCCCGTGAATTCCTTCCCTGGATGGCTAGTCTGTGGGACGTCTTTTTTTGGCTTGGGGCCACACCCAGTTGTGCTCTTTCCTGAAGGGTTCAGGGGACCCATGTATGATGGGGAGGATGGAACTCTGGTCAGACGCGCTCCCTGCTGTTGTATCGCTCTGGCCCCAAGTTCAGTTCTTCAAAGATTTCTCCTTAAAGGAGGTGTCAGTGATGGGGAGCCAAGGTGCTCAGGCATCCCCGAAAAGCCAAACAGTGGCTCAGATACAAGAGAAATGGGACCTCGGAGTTTTCGCCTGGGAGAAAAGGGGTGAGGGCCGGCAAGATAAAGAGTTTTTGCTCATTCCCCGCAGAGAGCAGGACCTCCCCCACCGCCCGCCCCTGGGAAGAGCCGGAGCGGAGGGAGGCCCCGGGGAAGAGCGCCCTCCCCCCCCCCCGCCCCACCTCTTGGAAACTGGACCCCGCAGACACCCGAGCCCCGAATGAAAGATTCATGCTCGGGAGCGGCGCGGGCAGAGGCCGACCCCTCCCCGCTGCAGCCAGGGTGCAGGGCAGGCGGGGAGGCAGGGCAGCGGAACCCTGAACGGACAAAGACGGGAAATCAGGCATCGAGGAGCCACTCGGGAGAGCTGCCGTGCTGGCTGCAATGACCGCTGACGCCGACCCTCCCCGGTGCAGGCCGGCTGCGGGGCCAGAGGTGCCCACCGGCGCCGTTTCTTCCTGGGAAGGACACTGTCCAGGGCGGGCGGAGTGGCAGTGCCGGCTGCCTTCCTGGGAGCCTCGTTCTAGTCTGAGAGCTCGGCGGTGCTTGAGCACCAAGGAGGTGTCAGGCGAGAGAAGAAAAAGTCCTCAGAGGAAGGGGGAGCAATCGCAGGCAGAAAAATTGGGCGATTTGGCTCAATATCCAATCGGGGTTGGAAAGGGAGGCGTGCACGTGGGCGGGTGAGGACCACCTCACCCTCCACCCTGTGCTTAGGGGAGGGCTCGTGGAAGAAAGGAAGGGTGGAGACGCAGCGGCTGCATCTAATTTTTCCATTTTCAGAATTCCGTTCGTTGCCGGGCAGAGCCGGAGCCAAGGCTGCTGGGGCAGCTGCGGGAGGAGGGAGGCGGGGCGGGTGACTCAGGGGTTAGTCAGAGCCAGCTCGGAGCACCGGAGGCAGCAGCATCCCTCCCTCCAACGCCCCCCGCCCACGTGGACAGTGAGAGGGTGGCATGGAGAGCGCCTACACGGGGGAGGCAGTCATTCTTCTCAAGGGCTAGAGGGCCTAGCCCCCGCTCCCCAATCCCTTAAACTAAGGAATTTTTCCCACCTTGAGTTCAGGCCATGGGTACCTCCACCCCAACATAGTAATGGCACGGGCCAGCCTCTTCTGTCCGATTACCCCAGTATCACTTCTTTTTTTTTTTTTTTGTCACACCCAGCGATGCTCAGGGGTTACTCCTGGCTTTGCACTCAGGAATTCCTCCTGGCAGTGCTTGGGGGACCATATGGGATGCCGGGGATCGAACCCGGGTCGGCCTCGTGCAAGGCAAACGCCCTACCCGCTGTGCTATCGCTCCGGCCCCCCAGTATCACTTCTTGACCCTCCAGCCCCCAGCCCCCACCAATGAGCGAGAAAAACTAACCTCACTCAACAGAAAGTACCCAGAGGGCACTGGCTAGCACTGGTTTGACCCACATTGCATATGGTCCCTTGAGCACTGCCAGTTGTGATGAAATCTCCTCCACCCCCCACATCCAAAAAAACCCACTGACTTAAGGTCTTTTTTGTTAGAACAAAGTTTTTCAATGTACCTTCCCAAATTAAAAAAAATTCTTAAAAGGCTGAGGCCTAGATAAGCCCCATTTTACTATTATCACCCCTGTCCTCACCCCTACTATAGTTCCCACCTTTTTATTTGAAAAGAGGTCAAAAGAAATTGGGATTAGCTGATGTACAAAACAATAGGAAACATGACACAAAACAAACGTGACTCAGAGTTTTGTTCATTTGTCCTCAATTTTTAAAAACAGACCTACCACCTAGAATCTGTAACAGATCAAATTCAAACACTGCAGTCCAGTGGGGATTCAACACCATCCTGCTGTAACTGGGGGTGGGGTGGGGGGGAGCGCCTTGGGTCTGCTCCTATTCCTAGTGGTCCAGGCCAAGAACCCCCTGATACAGAGGCTGGAGGCGGGCCTGGAGCTGTGCAAATCCAAGGGCTAGTCTCTGCCCCTGGAGGTCTGGGTGCAGGCTTGGGAACAGATGGTCATGGGTGCTGATTGCAGCAGCATAGGAGGTAAGCAAGGCACTCACTGTGGGCACACTCAAGGTTTAAGGGATGGCAAAAGTTCAGTTAACAGACACTTTTAATGTGTTATCTTTTGAAAATCATGAGTGTAAAGTTTTCACAATGAACAAAAATTCAAAATTTTAAAGTTTTGGTTTAACCTGATTACTTGCTCAATTCCACATTTTTTTCCTCACCCTAACCTGGCCTACTGGAGCCAGCATTCAAGATTGATATTCTGTCCACCACTAATTTTTCTTTGAATGAACTGCATTCATCTTGATGGTGCAATCTGGGGGGGCCCCTGGAAGTTCTGTACCCAAGGGAGAGCACTTCTCTCCTACCAGGCACCCTGCCCCAAAATACCTACGACTCATCCTGAGGAATCAAGGTCCTGTGACCTGCTTCATGAACCTAAGATTTAATCTTGGTAGGAACTGGTTAAATCAACAGTGATCAGATTGGGAAGGAAGAAGCTGCAAGTTTGTGGAGAAGAAAGGAATCTGCCTAGACAGTGAGCTGGTTCTGGTGGGCCATGGGCTGAGTTACAGGGGGAACGAGAAGCAGCGGGGTTAACAACTCCCATTAGGCAGAAGCAACACACATGTCTCCCGGCACCCAGCCCAGTCTACATTATATTTCATAGGAGGAAAACCCAGACAAAGGGCCCAGCTACCACTCCAGACACCTAAGTAACACTTGCTCTTCTTCTCCATACATGCCTAGGAGTGTAGACAATTGCATAGTTAATTTTTTTTCCAAGGTGGAAAAAAATGAAAAGTTGGCCCAGGATAGGTCCTCTGGTTTAAAGCTCTTAGAAATGGCCAGGCCAGGCCATAAGCTGTCCAGATTTGTGCTTTGTGCAAAATGCAAAGGGGTTCACCTGACTACCCACAGGCCCACTGCCACCCCCAGAGAGACCCCAAAGACAGATCAGCTCATTGGGATTGATCTGTGATCTGTGGTTACAGCTCACTAAAATATATTGCTCTATCTACCTTTTTATAAATTGCCCTTAATCCCTTTCCTGTTTCGTTATCAGACCTGTTATCAAAAATATCTTTTCTTACAAAGTATTTTCTATTATTTTAATAAACTAACCACAGATTAAGGTCAGCTAACTATGGCTTAACAAAAGAAGCCGGGATGTTAAATTCATTCTCCATAAAGTAGAGGAGAAAGAATCACTTAAATATGCTAAAAATAAAAAATCACTTTCTAAAATGTTTTTGCTTGCTGGGGTTGTTTTGTTTCTTTTCCTTAAAAAAAAAAAAAAGAAAGGAAAGAAAAAAAGAGTCCAAAAATTTGCTTTCTCTGGAAATGTAGCAGCAGAGGATAGCAGTGCTAATAGTTTGGTTTTTGGTTTTGTTTGAAACAGTCTGGCCAAAAATCTGCCTTCTCACACCCTCGACACACTCCTGGCTCCCTTTGTGCCAGTTCACCTGGAGGCTACCTACTGCCTTCTCAGTGTCCTTTCCTGGAGGGAACTTTCTTCTTTTAATAAAATCAGAGTCTTAAAACACAGTAACAATACCCTTCCTAATTCAGTTAACTCAGTCCCCAGAAGGAATGAGGAAAGGTATAGTGTGGCTGGTAAGGTCCTGTCAAAGCCGAGCAGATGAGAGGTGGGAGGCGTCGAGTTTGGAAGATGAACTCCCCTTTATACTCTTCCTTTCCCCGGCTAGGAGCCCGTTAGTCCCTGCCTGCCTTTCCCAACCCTCGAGGAGGATTCACCTGACCTGATTTCTCCCTTCAACGGCAAATGTATTCCATTTCCATTTGCGTTCCACACTCCCATTCCTACCACCCTGTACTTTTTCCGACCTAGAGGAACTTGGCTCTCTCATTTATTAACCAGGAACCCCTACTGCCTGTCCTTCTCCCGGACTCTCACCACCCTGCCCACACTCCGAACCTTCCCCTGCTGCTCTCCCTGGCAAGGGTAAGCCCACAGGACTGGCGAGACACAGTCATCATTTGCACAGGCCATTGCCTCCTCACTCTCGTGGAGTCCAGGTCTCCGGGTGGGCTGGTGTGGCCCTGCCCTGCCCTGCAGCTGGCAGCCCTCCATCCGACACACACCAAGTTTCTGGCCAGGACTGCACACCCCGGATGCGCCTGGGCACACGGGGCTGGATGCTGCTGAGCCCACAATAGGTCACTTTCCTCAATGCACCCCTTGCCGTCACTGTGTGAGGGTCAGAACCGGTGTACCAGGAGCTCCCCGCTTGGCTCCTGCTCCCGCCGCCGCAGCTCTTCCCGGTAACAGCAGGAGCAGAAGTTGTTGGTCTCGGGGTGTCCATAGAAGCTGCAGTTGGGCTGTTTGCATTTCGTCTGGGTGGGCGGGAGCCCCTGGGGCCCCCCAGCCCACCCGTCAGGCTCAGGGGGCTCCCTGTAGCCATTGCTGTAGGAGTCAGCCACACGGAAGGGCTGCGGCAACAAGGCACCCTGGTGAGTGCCATCCTTGGGGTGACTGGCCAGCTCTGAGGAAGAGGTGTCGTGAGTGGGGCAGGCTCGGCCTGGAGGGCACTGTCTGGGGAAGGTGGCATAGGGAGGAAGGCCACCTCCACAGGGGCCCCCTGCCAACTGCCTCCGGGGTTCCTGGCAGTGGACCCCAACCCCAGAAGACCGGGGTATGGTGAAGCCCCCTGGGTAGCCGGCAGAGAAGGCCACGGCCTTGGCCTCAGCTGAGGGCGCCGTCAGCAGCTCGTGGCCACCATCGGGCTCTGGCTTCTTGGCTGGGGGCGGGCCACTCGCAATGCTCCCGTTCACGAGCTTCCTCTCGGCCTCCTTCTGCCTCTGTTCGGCCAGGAACCTCTCCTCGGCATCTGCCAGGTAGCGCTGGATCATCTCCTCCTGGTACTGGTGGCGGAGGCCCATGCGCAGGGTGCCCACGAAGATGAACTTGCTTTCGCCCTGCATGGCTGCCCGCAGCATGCCCAGGCTCTGCGTCACTTCCTGGCTGTACTTACTCCCGCCATTGCCAGCCACTTCAGCCGGGGGCTTCTCTGCCGGTGGCCCATCCCCAGCTGCCTCCTCCTTGGCACCCTTCCAGCTCTTCAGGGAGTTCTTTTTCTTCTTGTCCAGTGTCTCGGTGCCACCACTGGGTGCCATTCCCGTGCCCAGCCCTGCGGGCTTGGCTACCTTGCCGTGCATGAGGCCGCCCATGTTCTTCTTAAGCTTGCTGCCCAGGGTCTTGCCGAAGCTGCCCAGTTTGTTGGCCACAGAGTCCGCTCGCTTCTTTTCCTTCTCTCGTTCTCGCTTTGACTTCTCCTTCCACCGACTGCCGTCAGCACTGGCAGAGCTGCTGCCCACCGACTCCTTGTCGGAGTCACCAGATTCTGGTGTGGAGCGTGGCTCATCTCCAGCTGAGGCAGTAGGGGATTCAGGCTGTGCGAGGGGAGCCTGCGAGAGACAAAGACAAGGTTGATCAGCACCCAACCCATCTGGCTTGAAGCTCCCCGAGACTCCAGCCCATTCATTTGGCTTGTGGGGCACCCACTGCCCCGGGAGTCAGCATGGGAAGGAGCGTGGTAACAGCCTGAGTGGTGGGTGGGGGACAGTCTCACTGCAGAGAATGGGTGCTGTCCTGGGGGCCATGAGCTCCTGCAGTCCACTTCCCCAGCCACTCTTGGGCTGTCTGGCCCACTGCCATGTGGCCCCTCTGAGTGATTTAGAATGACAGCAGGCATCTGGGAAAGCTGTAGCCGAGTCCCATACATACTAGGTGTCCTTCAGGAGACTGCCTTCATCTAAACTCGGCCCAGTCAGTCCCGCAGGGGACCACCTTCTATCCTAACAGTCATGGAAGGCAGTTAGGACGTTTGCCTTGCACGCAGTACGACATGATAGCTGGGAATGACCACTCTGGACAAGAACTGAGTGTGGAGTAGGTCAAGTGATACATATAACCTCTCAGTCACTATCTGTATTGCAAACCATAATGCCCAAAAGGAATGAGAGAGGAGAGGGGGGCTGGAGGAAAAAGAGAGGAGGAAGGGGTGGAGGAGGGGAAAGAGAAGGAGGAGGGGGAAGAACAAGAGGAAAAAGAAGAGGAAAAGGAAGAGGAACAAGAGGAGGAGGAAGAGGAAGAGAAGAAGGTGGGGGTGAGGTGCAGGGAGGAAAACTAGGGACACTGGTGGTAGGAAATGTACATGGTGAAGGGACTGGTACTGGAACATTATAGGACTAAAACCCAACCATGAATAACTTTGGAACTGTGTATCTTACTATGTTCAATTTAAAAAATGAATAATTTTTTTTTTTTAATACAAAACCCAAAATTACTCAGCCTAGTCAGCCCTGCAGGGAACAGTCTTGTTCCCAACATTCAAACTTGGCCAGTCAGCTCTGAAGAAGACTCCACAACCACGTGACCCCTCTGTGCTCCCCAGCGTGTCCCCTTACATACTGACACCGAGTCAGGCAAAAGCTCAGTCCTCATAGCGCCCAGAGTTGGAGCAGGAGCCCAGCAAGCTCCTTTCAGAAGCCCAATGTGGAGGCGGGAGCAGGGGTGGGGAACTTTGGGGCAATCATGACAGACTCAGGAGCTGAATATACAGAAATATACAGGAGCAGGGGCTGGAGCGATAGCACAGTGGGGTAGGACGTTTGCCTTGCAGGCAGCCAACCCGGGTTCGATTCCCAGCATCCCATGCATCGCCAAAAGTAATTCCTGAGTGTAGAGACGGGAGTAACCTCTGTGCATTGCCAGTGTGACCCAAAAAGCAAAAAAAAAGGAATATGCAGGAGCGTGCTGGAGCTGAAAGTGGCAGGAAAGGAGGGGGGGTGCCAAGAAGTGGAGGCAGGACCATGGGCCCCTGAAGTTCAGTGGGCTCGTCACAAAGTGACATGGTCACAGGTGGAGGAAAAGGCCTCACCTGGGCATCCGAGGACACAGGAATCCACTTCACATTCATGTAGCCATGCAGCAGATGCAATTTGACCTCGAGGGACAGAATAACACTGTGAAGAGAAGAAATGGTCAAAAGGAACTGTGATTTTGGCAAAGTCTGGATCCTGACAGGTGGTGTGGGGAGGGCAACAAGGCCTGAGTACTGTCCTGGTGCTGGTGAGCTCCCGAGATCTCTCCTGGCACGGGTGAGCCCCGGTTCTCTCCTGGGACAGGTGAGCCCTGGGGATCTCTCTTGGTGTGGGTGAGCCCCGGGGATCTCTCCCAGGACAGATGAGCCCTGGAATTCTGACCCCGGGCTCCATCCTAGCACTGCCACAACAGCCAGCAAGCACCCAGCTGTGAATAGCCTCAAGAACTGCTGAGTGTGACCCCAAGACACCTCCCAATATTAAATCAAAATAAACTATAGCTCCCTTTTTTTTTTTTTCTTTTTGGGTCACACCCAGTGATGCTCAGGGGTTACTTCCAGCTCTGCACTCAGGAATTACTCCTGGCGGTGCTTGGGCGACCATATGGGATGCCGGAGATAGAACCTGGGTCAGCCGCGTGCAAGGCAAACGCTCTACCCATTGTGCTATCACTCCGGCCCCTATAGCTCCTCTTTAATCACTAAGCTAGAGAGTAAGTCACTGGGCCCCCTGCAGGGCTAGCAATAAGGATAAAAAGGCCCAGCACAGTGTCAGGAAAATTGAAATACTAAACTGCAATCTTTATTGTTCAGGGAAATATTTAAAAAGTGATTTTTGGTAACTGAGGACTAACTTAAAAATTCACAAATTCTGGAGTTTCATTTTATTCTTGGGGATGATACCCAGCAGTGCTCAGGGCTCACTCCTGGTGGGGCTGGCAGGGGATGAGGTGAATCCTGTTGGGTTCTAGGGCTGAATCATGGCTGGCTGCATGCAAGACAAGTGCTAGCCTCTTTACAAAATTTAATTTTCTGGGGTTTCCTCAGTCATGCTCAGGCTCCTTGAGGTCACCCCAGCTCAGCTAGTAGAGCTGGCCTGACATCAGGGCGCAGGGCCCAGCCCTTGCTGCAGTGTTGGGGCCTCCATGGCCGCACCTGGAGTACTGGGGGTGCAGACTGGGCTTGTGCATACGGCTCCAGGGCAGACCACGACATTGTGCCCCACTCCTCAGAACCACCCCTTTAGTTCCAATTCTCAGTTTTGCTTTTGCTTTCCTTGGGAGCTGGGGCCAGACAGGGTGACACTGGCAGTGCTCCGATGCCTCTCCTGGCTGGGAATCAAATGGGTGTTTTTTTTTTGCTTTTTGGGTCACACCTGGCGATGCACAGGGGTTACTCCTGGCTCTGCACTCAGGAATTACCCCTGGCCGTGCTCAGGGGACCATATGGGATGCTGGGACTTGAACCCGGGTCGGCCGCGTGCAAGGCAAACGCCCTACCCGCTGTGCTATCTCTCCAGCCCCTCAAATGGGTGTTTTGATTTGAAAAAAAGCTGGGAATCACATACAAGTCAGACATTAATTCCTATATAATCTCTCTGGCCCCCAATTCTGTTTTTATTAATCTCTTTACTTTTTAGTTGCGGGTCACTTGCGGAGGTGCTGGGAGCTATAAAATGCTCTGGACCAAACCCGAGCCTCCAGCACACTCCCTTCAAGCTGCTCTGAGTCTCAGTAGCCCTAGGGAAGGAAGCAATGGGGGGCTCGGAGACTCCCAGGTTCTTCCCAGAGAGCAGCACACAGAGAGGAGACCTGGGAGTGGGGAGGTCATAGTTCACACTTCAGAAAGGTGAAAACCCAGAGAGAACCATTTCAGTGAAGTGAGTTCTGTATCGCAAGGGATCGGGTCCAGGGCCTGGCAGACGGGCAGGGGGCGTGCTGCCCCTGTTAACTATCGGAAACTCCCGTGTCACTGGTGCTGGGAGACAGCATGACCTGACTCTCTTGAACAACAGGAAAGTCTCTCCTGATGTTTGTTTTGGGGATTCTAGGATGTTCGGTGCAAGGTTCATTAAGTGAGAAACCATGTGAGACACACCAGGAGAAAAAGCAACTGTGAGCGCTGGGACTGCCCCCCCCTCTGCACCCATGCCTGCAGACCCGCCTGGCCTGGCCCCGGAAACACTGTCCCGGAGAGTCTGGGCAGGGCAGAGGGGCCCACAGAGGCCTCACCTGGCCAATCGGACGTTGTCACTGTCATCCCGACCCCACTCCCAGCTCTTCCCAGGGTCCACCGCAAAATGTAAGGGCAGCAGCTTGTGCTCGGAATCGGTCAGTGGGATCACAGCTGTGGAGGAAAGAAAGACACAGCATCAAGGTTTTCATGAGGTGACAGGAAGCAACTGGACACAGACTGACCCTGTTAAAGGAGCTGAACTCCTGAATCCTGCCAAGGGTCCTGACAATGCTTCTTAATTTTTACATACCCAGGACCCCCACTGAAAGCACCCCACCGGTTTTCCTTCTTCCTCAGAAGACAGTTCGGGGCCCGGACCTTCAGACCCCACTATAAGCCAGCCCACTGACACCCGGAACGCTTCTGCCAGTCAACATGGATAGGGGAACTCCAGCATGCTCTGGAAGGTTCTACCACCTTCATCTGCAAGCCGAGAGAGCAGGGAGCAAAGAATACAGGTGATTCCTCCCACCAATACATAACAAAACCAAACCCTCCAGTATGTCCAAAAACGCGATGAACCACACACAGGCATCTTCTGTGCTGGCCTGGTGCTTGGTTCTTTCCTGCATGCGCTCCCATCTGGGATTAAAGCAGACCCGCGCAGCTGGACATGACAATGAGCTTGGCACCTTGGTCCTTGGCGTTCTCCTTCTGCTCCATGGACACAAGTGCTGAGAAGTGGGCTTGATCGTAGGCGAGCACCAACGGGGAGCGGTGACACTGGCTGGCTGGGACCTCCAAAGGCAGGTAGATGCCCCCAAAGGGAATAGGGGCAAAGGCTGTTGGAAACCGTGATCAGGACAGCTCGGTCTATGATCTGGCTCAGCAAGCATCCTGCTCCCCAACTCTGCCCAGAGACTCCCGCATCCAACTCCTATTTATAGTGATTCACATTTTTTGTGTTTGCTTTTGGACCACACCCAGCAGTGCTCAGGACTTACTCTTGGTGGGTTTCAGGGAATTGTATGGGATGATGGGGATCAAACCCAGACCGGCCATATACAAGGCAAGCACCCTGCCTGCAGAGCTCTTGCCTGGCCACTTTCCTAATGACTTCTTTACTAAGAATCTCGGCAGTTACCTGGCTGTTCTACTCGGGATCTTTAGGGTTCTGCTCTGCTCTAATGCCTTCCCTCCCGCCTCCCCATGGATCCTCCTTTCTTGTCCTCTTCCCAGCACTCTGCTCAGGGTGGCTGAGGATGGACTGACTCACCTTCTCCGCCAGAGTCCCTCAGCATAGTGTCAGCCACTACCACAATGGGCCTCCGGAGCACATGGGCAAGGACGAAGACGTGGAACTCTTCTAGGCTCTCATACACGGGCTCCTCGGAACTCTCCAGCCTGCAGCGGGTAGGAGTGGAGAGACATGAGAGAGCAGGTCAGCTCCCCAAGGAGATCACAGTGCACACCTGTCAGCCAAGCTGGCCAACGCCCAGGTAGAGTCCAAGGCTCCAGGGAGAGCAGCATGTGAGGAATGTGGGGGGAGCCACTCACCTGTCTGTCCTCCCCCAATTCACAGTGACTCGATATACAACCCTGAAGTCTTGTTCCCCCACACCATCCTCCTGGGCACTACCCTCCTGGTGCTACCGGAGAATAAAGACATAAGAGGAACCGGAGGGAAAGAGCAAAGGCTAAGGCGCTTGCTGGTAGATAGCTGTCGTTCCAACCCAGGTTTGAATCTCAGCACCGCAAATGGTCCCCTGAGCACAAGGTCCGGTGTGGCCTCAGTTCACCACTGGGTGTACCCCCAAGCTTCCTCCCCACAAAAGAAAGGGGGCAGATCGAGAGTACAGCAGGTAAGGCACTTGCCTTGCATGCAGCTGACCTGGGTTTTATCCCCAGCACCCCACAAGGGTCTCCTGAGCCTGCCAGGAATTAACCCAGAGCACCACCTGGTGTAGGTCCCCAAGGTCCCCCAAAATTCTTAAAAAATATAATAAATAAATAAAGAGTGAAGTTCCTCTTCTCTGCTCCTGTGTTGCCACACTTAGGGCAGCTCCACCTGGGTGAGGCAAACGGCACAGCCTGCTGGGATCCTGAGTCCATTCGCTGCTCACCCACGCGCCTGCACCTGGATCAAGCGTCCTTTCACTCATCTCTAGATTGCCTGTCTCTGTCCTTGCTCGTCTATCCGCACTCTCCGTAGCTCTCTCTCTTGGATGGCCACGTGGGTTCACTTCCACCCCACCGTGCACTCTGCTTTTTAGCATGCACCATGTGTTCAAATATACAACTCTGTTCCTCCTTGCTCACACTCACAGGTCAGTGGCCTCCTAACCCTTAGAGCAACATTTGCGGCTTGCTGGAAATGCACACTTCATGGTCTTACCTCAGGACCAATCAACTGAGATTCCTTTGGGTGGAAATCTAGAAGTCTGCATTTTAAATAACCTTTCCAAATTATCCTCATGCACAATAAAGTCTAGACAGGCTTTAGTTTTTTTTTTCCCCTTTTTGGGTCACACCCAGCAATGCAAAGGGGTCACTCCTGGCTCATGCACTCAGGAATTCCTGGCGGTGCTCGGGGGTCCAGATGGGATGCTGGGGTTCAAACCCGGGTTGGCCGCATGCAAGGCAAGCGCCATACCCGCTGTGCTATTGCTCCAGCCCCAAAACAGGCTTTAATTTTAAATATTTTCTTGGGAAATTTTCAAATTTTAAAACATATTCAAACTAGAAAATCAGACTCAACTTTCACCAATCTATCATTCTGTTTTATCCAGTATAACATGTGGCCTATCAGTGTCATCTCTAACTAGAGCTCTGTTTAGTTTTTTTTTTTTGAGGGCCACACACCTGGAGATGCTCAGGGCCTACTCTTGGCTCTGCACCCGAGGGATCACTCCTGGTAGGGTGTGGAGGACCATATGTGCTGCTGGGGACTAAACCTGGGCTGGCCACTCCAAGGCCAATGCCCTCCTGCTGGCTATACTGTCATTCCAGCCCCCATATCTCTTATCAACTGATCCACTTCCTCCCTATAGTAGTAATTTTGAAGCAAATCCCAAATATCATTTCAACCATATGTTTCTAGTTCTAAGAAATAAAGGACTCCTTTTAAGAGCAAAATACCATTAATATCACTTTAAAAATATAACACTAATCAGGCATGTAGAAATTGTTCACATTTCCCCAAATATCTTCCAAAGTTTATATATCCAATAGGCATTTCTGTCATTATTAAGTTAGTCCTTAGGGATAATTTTTTTTTTTTGGTCACACCCAGCGATGCTCAGGGGTTACTCCTGGCTCTGCACTCAGGAATTACTCCTGGCGGTGCTTGGGGGACCATATGGAATGCCCGGGATCGAACCTGGGTCGGCCACGTACAAGGCAAACGCCCTACCCACTGTGCTATTGCTCCAGCCCCAGGGATAATTATTTTTACTTCATTTTATTTGAGGGGGAAATTATTTATCCCATTTTGAGGGGGCCTTCCAAGGGGGAGGGGGGCAGAGAAAGACAGCAGTGCCTGGAATGATGCCAGAAGCCCATGTGTGCCTATCAGGTGCTCCGGTCCTCTATCTATCTCCTGGACCTTAAGTGAGTCTTTATTATTGTCTATTTTTTTTAAACTTAAAATTACAGTTGAGGTGATGCAATTACCAAAGTGCAGAGACCTACACTTCTGAGGTACCAAGTCACTGCTCCTTCAGCATCATCCGTGCCTGAGACACTCCACCACTGTCCTTACACACATGCACTTCCAGGCCCCCTCACGGTCCCCCTAAAACCTCCTCCCATCCCAACATGGTCACCTCAGTTCTGTGGTCCAGTCCAAGGTTTGGACACTAGATACCGTCCACTCCCTTCCCTCTTTCTACAGCAGATGACTGTGGTCATCCCCTATTTTTCCTTCTCCTTTTGACTTATTTCATTTAACATGGCACCTCCCAGTCCCATCCACATGATAACAAAACGCAAATTTCATTTTTCCCTCAAAATTTAGCAGTATTCTATTGTGTATATACACCACAATTTCTCGATCTACCCATCTGCCATTAGACATATGGGGTGTTTCCATATCTTGGCTAGTGTACGTGTACTCAGCATTGTTGTGAACACAGGTACACATAGATCTTCTGGAGTTAATGCTTTTGTGTACCAAGCCTAAATCAAGTCTTTAAAATTATAGGTTTCCTTTTAAATCTTCCTCCCAATTTATATCTTGAAGAATCTGGATCATTTGTCCTGGGGTTTCCAGATGTATACCTTTTTAAAATTTTCCCTAAGAAACTACCTTATTTCAAAAAGTATCTAAAAACAACAAAAAAACCCAAAACAAAACCAGAAAGTATCTAAGGTCCCCCATGGCCTTCAGCAGGATGCAGAGAGGGGCCCTGCAGCAGGGGTCTGCCACACTGCCCTGCACAAACACAGAAACCTCTAGAGGTCATTTAACATTCATCACTGCTTCATAAACTCACTGTCCTATCTCTAGAGTCACGGTCAGTGTGGAGACATCTTGCCTTGTCCCCTGGCTGGGGCTTTGCCAGCTGTCCCCAAGAAACGCCAACAGATGTCAGCCAGGGTCAAGGTGCAGGACCCAGACCTGTGCCCGGGAGCCCGCTTCTCTACATGTTTCTGATGCTCACCCCGACCTGGACTGTGTTCAGCGGTCCCTGGCCTGCTTGCAGGTACTATCCTCGGGCCGATGTCAGTACCTGTCAAACCTCTGCAATCCCCCCACATTAATATAATTATTATTTCTTTGCATGCTTCTTCTTTTATTTAAATTTTAGGATCAAATCACGGTCAGTCACATATAAGGTGAATGTCCTATCAGCTGTCCTATCACTCTGACCCTCTCAGTATGCTCTGAGAGAAACCTTTATTTTATTTTGCTTTTTTGGGTCACACCCAGCGATGCACAGGGGTTACTCCTGGCTCTGCACTCAGGAATTACCCCTGGTGGTGCTCAGGGGACCATATGGGATGCTGGGAATTGAACCCAGGTCAGCCGCGTGCAAGGCAAACACCCTACCTGCTATGGTATCACTCCAGCCCCACTGAGAGAAACCTTTAATGACACAGAAATCTGGATTGCCCAGCCCATCTTTCATTCTGTGTCATGTCCTCTATATTCCAGTGGTATTGAATTACCTATAGTTCTAGAACATTCCCTGCTGCTAGCCCCTTGGTGCCTTGCCATGACCCCTTTCTTCTCTCCCAGCCCCATCTCAAACAGGGAGGCCTTAGGAAAGATGGCTTTGGGGTCCTCCACTGTGTCGTACTTACCCAGCACAGTTGGCTCCGTTGGTCCCGAGGTGCATGCGGGGCTCGCTCGAGGCGAGCTTGGTCAGTTCATTCCATTCTTTCTGCCACTCGTCCTCCGTGTACACCAGTCCTGACTGAAAGAGCAGTGGACAGGAGAGTGCAAGGCTTGGTTAAGAAGCCAGACTAGAGGGCGTAGTCACAGGACCCCACTCCCTGCTCCCAGTGTTAATAATTTGCTAACAAAGTCAAATCTCTTCTCCCTTTCTTTCCCTGTTTTTGGGACTCCCAAACAATGCTCAGTAGGTCATCCCTAGAAACTGGAACCAACTGGGCGAAGTCCAGTGCCAGGGCCTGAGGCTGTGTAGCTGCTCAGGCGTCCCCGGGAAGGGAAGCCCTACAGTGGCAGTGGCACTAACATGCCCTCTGAGGTCTCTTTCCGATATTCTTCTCCCTTGTCTACAGAGAGAGAATGTCGCACCTGGCTCACACGAGGTCCCTGGAGCCTGTTGCCCAGCTCCAACTCTAGTCAGAATTCACTTTCTACCATGTCCAAACCCACTCTTCTTCCTCTAGTTCTACCTTAGTGAAGGACACCAATATTACCCAAATACCCATTTCAACTAGGGCATTATCTAGGTTCTCCTTTCATAGGCCCATATCTGAGTCTCTTGGATACAGTAGTTATTAAATATGAAATAATCTAGGGCCAGAGAGACCACCAGAGCACATGAACAAGGCTTCAGCCCCCACCTCCTAAATACCATGGAGTGTTCCCAGATGACCCCAGCAATGCAAAGCAGGCCCAAAATAAGCAAAATTATAGCAACAGTTTTCTAACTGGTTTTCACTACTTTCAATCACATACTCTTATGGTCCATTTTATTTATTTTGCTTTGGGGCTACATTCAACAGTGGTCCTGGCGGGGTTTGGAGGACCCCATGGGGTATTGGTGATCAAATCCTCCCCAAGTACTTCTAAAATTAAACCCTAATATTTGTGCCCTGTTACACGTTTTTCTTTTTTTTGGGGGGGTTGGGGGGGTCACACCTGGCGATGCTCAGGGGTTACTCCTGGCTCTGCACTCAGGAATCACTCCTGGCGGTGCTCGGGGGACCATATGGGATGCTGGGAATCGAACCCGGATCGGCCACGAGCAAGGCAAAATGCCCTACTCACTGTGCCCCTATTACACGTTTTTCAAAAGGACCACCATTGCGGGTCAGAGGGTGCTCAAATGTCGGGTGCAGGCTTTGCATGTAGGTGCCTCAGGCCCCTTAGATGGTCTCCAGATTCCTCAGGACAGCTCACAGAGCGCCCACTTGGCCCACTCTGCTATGCCATTCGCTGTGGTCCCTGGAATGGAGTTCCTTGCTGTCTGAACTCAGCTTCTGTCGAGACTGGGGAAATGTACTCCTATCGACCTGTTGACTGTCAACTCTGACAGTCGCAAGACCCCTCTCTAAGCCTTTCTTCCACATCTTGGTGTGACAGCCATTCCCACCCATGCTCCACTGGTGCTCTGGTGCTCCGCTGCAGTCATGTGTGTGCCCGTGTGCACACACATGGAGCAGCGGACTGAACCCAGGTTCTCACACATGCAAAACCATGTGTTGTACACTGGGCTACACCTACTGCAGCAGCTAACGCCAGTGCAGTATTTGTTTTGGAAATATGTCCACTGCTACAGTGAAGAGTCAATAAACAACACAGTGAAACTACCAGTTTCTGTTGTTATCTTATTTGGTTTTGGAGCCACACCCAGCAGTGCTCATAACTCCTAGATCTGTGCTTAGAGATCACTCCTGGTGGGTTCCGGGGGCCATACAGGATGTTGAGGATTGGGCTGGGTCAATCATGTGCAAAGCAAGCGTTCTTACCGCTGTCCTATCTCTCTGGGCCACTACCATTTTTTTACTAAGGAAGAGGAAGAAGTGACACGAGGATTTCAAAATCTACTGACTTTAGAATACAGTGTCAGAGCACAAGCCTTCTCCTGCCTCAGGGTGAAATGAGTATTAGAGCTTAAATCCACATGATGACAGAGAGAATCAAAGTGGAAACATGAGGGACATTACGAACCCATTTAAGGGGAATTAAAGAGGTACTCTGAGCGCAATCACTAACACTTTTTTAAATGAAAAAATGTTTCAGTTCATAGAATGTCTCAGAAATATTTTTTTGTACTGGTAGGGTACGGCTTGCAGTGAGGTGTCACAGAGGCAAGGCATGTGTCAACCACTGACAGGTTCCCATCACAAAACCTGCAGCAGAGAAATAAAAGTAACAATGTGCAAGTCAGACACAGAGGTACCCTAGTCACACTTAACATCAGGTCACTGATTTTGTTTCCCGTTTTCCTACAAATAACCACTAGATGGTGTGCCCACCTCGCCTGCAAGGTTCACAGGCGATCTGGAAGACAAGGCCTAATCCATTGTTTGCTATTGGCCAAAGCCCCAGAGTCTGTTAGTGCCCTAGCTCACTTTCTATGGCCAGGTGGAACAGTTCTGAATGGTCAGAGCTAAAACAATAATCAAGGCCCCATTTCCAATTTGGAACTAACCATGAGCTAAGTAGCAAAAAAAGAACACCCCTCTCCTGACCACTCGCTCTTCCTACACAGGCCATTCACAGGGGTCTGGCATGGAGCAGCTGGCTGATCACGAAGAGAGCCCGAGTATCTCTGGGTCTCTGGGCTAAAGAACACTGTACTCTTAACTCCAACTGTAATACTGGAACTGGGAAGCCTATTCTCACACTTGCCTAGTAAAGCCGTCCTTCACTAGGTATAACCAGTTCCGCTGAGAGTCAGGTTCTTGGTGGTACTGGGGCACTGTTCCAGGGGACCTGTCTGGGCATTTCCTCAGTGACCTTCCCAGGCCGACGAGGCAAACTGGAGTGTAACCTGAATGTCATGCTGAATCTGACAATCAGGATTTTTTTTTTCCTTTTTGCTTTTTGGGTCACATCCGGCGATGCTCAGGGCTGACTCCTGGCTCTGCACATGGGAATCACTCCTGGCAGTGCTCAGGGGACCATATGGGATGCTGGGAATCGAACCTGGGTCAGCTGCGTGCAAGGCAAATGCCCTACCCACTGTACTATCGCTCCATAGAAAAAAAGAAAGACCTATTCTACTTATATATTTTAAGTCTTCAGAACATAAAATTCTAATTTATGTTCTGAATTTATTTCTATATTATAGCCAGTTTGGAAAGAGCAATACATGGAGAAAAGAAAGATGATTGAAAGGAAAAGGAAATCTTCTCAAGAGATAGTTCCAGCATGTCCCACCGAGGGTTTTATAGGCCCCTGTGGACCCAGGACATTTCAAGAGGGACACAGGTAAAAACATGTACCTGGGGGCAGGGATCATGGCATAAAACTAAGAGATCACAAGGTCACACGGGGAGCGGGAACCACAGGAAGGAAACAAGGTCGGGAAACAGTTAAGAAACCCTGATACAATCCAGTAAGTACCAGAATATACCCTGCCATGTGCATACAAAAATAGACACACAGGAAGGGTAGGAGATAAACAGAGGAGACAAGCAGAGTCAAGGAGGGGGTGGGGAGGTGGCCAGGATCTTCCTCTAAACGCCTGGGACCCCCTGAAGGCCAGTGACCCTTTCAGGTTCCCCAGAATACAAACAACTATGTTCCAATAAAATGCTATTTGGGGGTGGGGGATGGTGGCAGTGTCACACCTGGCAGTGCTCAGGTCTAACACCTGGCATGGCTTGGGGGACCCTATATGATACTGGGGTTGGAACCCAGTACCATGTGCAAGCTGAGTCCCCTATTCACTGAAAAACTGTCTGTCACCCCAGTTTAAACATTTTTTCAATGAACAAAAGGCGTATGAAAAACAAATGGTACAGGAACAGGGAGGTGGCTGTATAGGCCTGGCAGGTAAGGAAGCAGGGCTGACCCCTGCGCACAGCTAGAAGTGACCACCTTCCCCAGCACCCCGCCCAGGAGCAATCCCCAACACCAGGTGTAGTCACCAGACCCAAGCCAACACAAATAATGATCCCCCCAGAATATTTAAGCACTTATCCTCTTATGTCCTGAAACACTGATCCAGCCACATTGGAAGTAAGTAAATCGGTGACTAATGTGACGCACCCATAGGTGCGGGCAGGTGCGGCTGTTCCCCGCTCCCCAGGACTATGCAGAGGGTGTTCAGCTGCGGTGTCACCTGTGCTTAGTCCCAGCTCCTAGAAACTATGTCCCAACCTCCCGGAGAGCCGTGTCCAGGGTTCCCTGCCGCTCTTCACCTCTTTGTTCTGCTGCGTCTGCTGCCACCTCCAGCGCCGCCTCAGTGCCTCCTTCTCGGAGCCCTTCTCCATGAGTGAGTGCAGAGCCTTCCGCAGGATCAGGTCCCGATCGTGGAAGCCCCACATCCCTGCAGAAGGACACAGCTGTAAGACCGCTCACAACTCAGCTCCTTGCATGGAGTGACACAAGCCCCAGCCTGGAGGTCTCAGGCTGATGCTGGGGCCCAAAAAAATCCCTGAAATGGGGAAATGTACCTGATGGAAAAGAACAGCCCTGTTCAGGTGAGAAGGTGAGTGGCAGGAACCCACCACTCCTCGCCTCACAGGAGCTGCGTATTGGACAAGCTACACCAAGCAGGTGGGTCTTGCACTTTGGGTCCCGCACTTCAGTCCTGCTCACAGGGCTGAAGTCTGAAGGACACTGAACAAGAACTCCTGTAAGCAGGTGAACAAGCCCCACAAAGGTCTCCTGAAAATAAGTCTTTTAATCCACAGAGCAACATGAGTGACCAAATATTCATGACTGTGCAGGGCTAACCCATGCCTCACCAGGTACCAACACTGCAGCAGAGCGTGTGCCTGAAGCCCAGTCACAGATGGCAGCCAAGAGCGAGAAGTGGGTGTTCAGGAAGTCCAGGTGCACACTCTGCCCCACGCTGTACCCTAAGCCTGCTCAGACTCACGTGGGCCCTTCCGGACAGCAGTGAGCAGGCTAGGAGTGCGAGAACTCCCCAGCAGGGCTGGCACATACACACAGAAGCACAGCCTGGCCCCTGTTCCCGCTCTCAGCCATGACTTTCCAGACTCAGCCACAGCACTGAAGCCTCTGCCCAGGTCCTGAGGGCCAGGGAAGCTCCCGCTGCTGGCTCTGGAACCCAGGACCCACCCTAGTGACCTGTAGACTGTAGACAAGTGTAGACAAGTGTCAAGATGGACACTTTCACTGCCATACACTCACTCTCTTCTCTCCCACACTGAATCGTTACTTTTCATTTATTTTGGGCCACCCCTCATGGTGTTTAGGACTTACTCCTAGTTCTGTGCTCAGTAATTTCCCCCCAGCAGGGCTCTGAAGACCATCTGTGGAGCAAAGCAAATATCTTCTCTTCCATACTAGCTCTCCAGTCCTGAACTTCTTGCGATCATGTTGGCAGGATCAAAATCTGCACCTCAGATTTAACTTTAATGCTGCCTTTACTCCTTTTCTGGAGTCCGTTTTGGGGCTACAGCTAGGAGTGCTCTGGGGTTACTCTTGAAATGGTGCTCAGAGCGTGAGCTCTCTCCCCTGCCCTGCTAACACTACCTTCCCACAGGAATGGAGGGCCACGCAGACTTACCAAGAGAGGCTGCATGCAGTAGGCAGTTCCCATCTCCAGTGGTTGCCAAAGGGAGCAGCCTCTGACAGGTGGGGTCCATGCTCACCCACCAGTTCAAGCGGCCTATAGCAATAGGAGAAAGAAGCTCCTGTGGAATACTGCCTACTGCTCCTTGTTTGCTTTTCTTTTGTTTTGGGTCCCACCTGGCAATGATCAGAAGTTACTCCTGGATCTACACTCAGAAATCAGAAATCACTCCTAGAGGTGCTTGAGGGACCACATAGGGTTTCAGGGATCAAATTAGGGTCGGCTGTGTGTAAGGCAAGTGCCCTGACTGCTGTACAACTGCACTGGCTCCAACTTCATTAAATTGAACATTTAAGATAAACCCAATGCAAAAGTTAAATCTTCTGAGAAAGGTTCATGTAAGTATGACTTTTGGATAACTTTCTACTGATCATCATTTGAAGCCATGGTCTGTTGCTTTCAAGGGTACTCCAGAATAACAGAAAATGGATCTGTACATTTCCCACGGGTTGATTCCCACTTCTTCCACATGTCGGGTTTCCCTCTGAACAAGAAATTTCCAGGGGAAAGTGTCTGTTGCTTGTTCTAACTGATTCACTCTTCACGTGAAGCAGCAGCAACCAGATTACCACGCCCTCACCCGGCCAGTTGCTGACTCTGAGCCTGACTGGGGCGCCCGCGCCAGTTGTGCCTCTCCCGTGAGAAGCGCTGGTAGGACTGCAAGCAGAGGCACTCACGGACCTGCCTGCTCCAAGGCCACGAGCATCGACTGTTCAATGAGGTCTCTCTCGATGAAGCTGCGGAAGTCGTCGGGGTACATGGTGAGGTCTGGGAGCTGGAAGGCACAGATGGGCATTTCCAGGGGGTGCTCACTGCTCCCCCCACCCCCACCATTGGAGGAGACATGGGAGCGGGCCAGGGAGATGATGCTGGAGCTGGCGTGGGAGATGCCCCTAGACAGGCGTTTCTCTGCAATGAGAAATGGAGTCACTGAGAACATGCACAGCCCATTCTGAGAACTCACACAGCGACCATTTGCCCTGAGGGTGTCCAGCAGGTTACTCTCTGGCCTCAGTGGTTCCAGAGCTCACAAGCTTCTTTCTCAAACATAAGAGTAGAACGGAGGCAGCGGAGGTCCTGCAGACATGGCACCAATACATGACAGGTACATACGCCACCTTCCGTCCTTCTCGGACTCTGTTCCTGCATCCCACCCCTCAACAGGAGCCCATTCACTGGGACTTGCTCACTGATAGGAGGAGGAAGGATTTTTTTTTTTTTTTTTTGCTTTTTGGGTCACACCTGGCGATGCTCAGGGGTTACTCCTGACTCTGCACTCAGGAATCACCCCTGGCAGTGCTCAGAGGACCATATGGGATGCTGGGAATCGAACCCGGGTCGGCTGCATGCAAGGCAAACGCCCTACCCGCTGGGCTATCGCTCCAGCCCCAGGGAAGGAGGAAGGATTTTACAGAAAGGGGTTTCAGTCAAATTAGCTCTTCAATACTTTTCAGTTTTGGTGAAGGCAGAAAGAAATTTCCATAAGAGAAAATTCATGACAAGTCTCACATATTCAAGAGAATGTATTTCTCTAGCATCAATCACATTTCTTTTTACATTATTCACTAACATTTTTCATGGTATTTGCATTTATCAGCAATGTATAGGTATAGTTATTTCCTGCTACAGATGAAGACAGCAATGCAGACAGTGCTCCCAGTCATTGCATTTGTTCTGAATATGTGCCACTTGTAACTTCCTAGTAGCTATCCATGTAATCATAATTTGTTCAATGAAGTACTATGATTCATTTGCATGCCTGAACCATATCAAGATCATCCAAAGTGAGAAAAGGTAGTTCTCAACCCAATATCTGTCAAGCTGTCTCAAGTTACTTTATAGTGATGATATATGTAAACACACACACACACACACACACACGCGCGCGCGCGCGCAAAATCATCTTATTTTCTGGTTTCTGGTGCCAGAATTGAACACAGAATTGAACACAGAGAAGCATGTGCTCTCTATCACTGTGCTGCATGCTTGAACCCTGTGATGCTATCTGTGTATATCATACTATTTTTCAATTAAAAAAATTTTTACTGAGGGCACCATGATTTACAAAGTTAAAGGGTGAAGTTTCAGGCGTAACCCAGCACTGATCCCACCACCAGTGTCAGCTTTCCTGCAGTGTTCCCGGGTCCACTCCTGCCCCAGCCTGCCTCCTTCTGAGCATGTTTTCCCACACAACAGGGACGCTCAGGCCCCACATGCAGAGACGGGATTCGAGTCAGGGCCATGGCCACAGCTGCAGTGAGGCAAGCCCAGTTTACATACTGTCTCTCTGGCCCTTAAAGCTTTTAAAAATTATATATAAAGTACAATGGGCTCATGGTTAAAACAAAACAAAATAGGGGCTGGAGAGATAGTATAGTGGGTAAGGTGCTTGCCTTGTCTGGGTCAACCCAGGTTTGAGTCTTGGCACCTGATATGGTTCCCCGAATCCCACCAGCAGTGATCCCTGAGCCCGGCTGAGTGCAAGACCAATGCCCCACCCGCTGTGCTATTGCTCCAGCACCGGCAAACTTCTATTTTTCTAGAATTTTTCATGCATGTACAATTTAACATTTTAACACGGTAAACAGGAGGACACAAAATATACTATACTGTGTCTTTCTCTTTAGGAGACTTTTCTAAAATAGTAAATCATGTTCTGATTTTTTTTTTTTTTTTTTTTTTTTTTTTGCTTTTTGGGTCACACCCAGCGATGCTCAGGGGTTACTCCTGGCTTTGCACTCAGGAATTACTCCTGGCGGTGCTTGGGGGACCATATGGGATGCCGGGGATCGAACCCGGGTCGGCCGCGTGCAAGGCAAACGCCCTACCCGCTGTGCTATCGCTCCGGCCCCCATGTTCTGATCTTAATGGTTACAAAGTACTCCATAACGTGAATGATTACACTTTATGTAACCACTACTCCACATACAAATACTGTCTTTTTTTACTGGCCACACTGGCGGTACTCGGTACTCGGTGGCCCCCCACAGGGCCTGAGCAGCCTGTCTCCAGCTTCCCAGCCAGCCCTTAGTGCTAAGAGACACTGAGGGGCTCTGACTCAGAAGGAAAGGGGCACTGCACATGTGTCCATGCCTGCAGTTGTGTGAACAATGCCTAGAAACAAAGTCTCTGGTGACAGCCTCTGTGCATTTTGTCTTTTGTTCTGAGTCACCCTGCAGCAGAGTTTCCTTGGGCCAAAGCAGCAGTGCTCGGAGGCCGCCCAGTGCTTAGACCGAGTCCAGGCCCTGTGCCCACTGCTCAGGTGCCCATTCCTGGATGCACATGCATTTCAGATTTCTGACAGATCCTGGGAAGCCTTACAGCTCACCCCATTAAGGGTCCTACTACCTCAGTACACAGACGACCTCTCAGAACATCTCCCTGCTCCACAGACACACAGCACCCAGGATGCAGACCCCTGGAACGTGGCCCCCCTAAGGACCTTCTGACTGTCTTCAGCGGCCCCCCCCCCCCGCCCTGCTCTGTCCACAGAAGTGACCCCGGTACCTTGAACGATGTCATCCTGTCGCTGGAGGGTGGGCCGGGGCGGGCGCACGGCAGGCTCTCTTTCGGAGAACCCCTTACCAGGAGTCCTGACACCCCCGCTGCCCTCACTAAAAGGCAGGGGCAGGTTCCCGGCATGGACCTGACGCAGCTGCTGGAAATCACTGAAGGCAGCGCTCACATCCCAGTTCTTCCCTAGAGGGGCAAAGCAAAGGCAGAAGCCGAGTGTGCGGGCTGCAGAGGAAGCCAGAGAGCGGGGCAGCTCACACCTCCACACTCAGCAAGTGTTCAAGCAACCGCTGACCCATGCCCTGACCCTTACTCCTTACCCCCTACTTCCTCGCACTGTGACTGGAAGCAGCAGTGAACCAATCTACTTGTCAATTTTCCAAGTCTGCTCTGGGAGCACAGAAACTGTCTCCCTTTATAGAAAGGGCCTAGGGCTCTAGAACAAAAACCTCATGCCACGAACCAAGGAAACCAAATGACAGCAGTATAGTGACTTGCCTGAGGCCGCCACAGTCCACACAGGGAGCAGAAAGGCAAGCGCCCTATGCACTGGAGTATCTCTCCAGATCCCTAAATGATGTTTTTGAAACACACAGTTGGGGCATTATATATGTATTTCCTGTGGCTGCTGTCATGTTTCTTCTTCCACAAATTAAATACTAGCATCAGACCACATCTGCTGACATTTTTCTCAACTCTTCGCCTCACCTCCCTTTGTTCCCTGTTTCAGCTCACACTGGCACCTCTGTAGTCCCTGGACCAGTAAAGAGTTTCCACTGCCTGAAAGGCTGAGGCGTTTTTGTTTTGCTTGGTTTGGGGGCCAGAGCGGCTATGCTAAAGGCACTATGCAGGGTTAGGGATTGAACTGGATGCTTATACAGCCTTTTGAATTAGCTCTCGGACCCTCACAGTCATGATCTATTGGGTGGAGGGATTGGGGCCACACCTGGCAGTATTCAGGTACTCCAGGATCTGTCCTCAAAGGTCTCTCCTGGTGATGCTCTAGAGACCCCATGTGGTGCCAGGGCTGAACTGGGGCTGGCCAAAACACAAGTTAAGTGTCAATACTTATAGTATCTCTCCAGCCCATTGTTACATCTACGTATGTCCTGCTTCTCCAATTAGAAGTCACAACCTGGGCTGGAATGACAGTAGGTAGTAGGTAGGGCTTTTGCCTTGCATGTGGCTGAGCGAGATACTTGATACCCGATATGGTCCTCTGAGCCCCACTAGGAGTGAACCTCGAGTGCAGAGAGAAACCCCTGAGTACTGCTGGCTGGGGCCCAACTGCACCCATCCCCCAAAACAAAAACCAAACAAAAAACAAAGGAAAAAAATACACAACCTGTTCTAGAGAGACAGTACTGTGGGCAGGGTGCTTACCCTGCACATCCCCGACACCCCATATGGTCCCAAGTACTGCCAAGCATAAAAACTGCAGTCTGCCTCATCACTCCCCCTCTCTGGTTTCACAGCACTTACACACCTTTAGAAACGACTAAAGCTTATTAACTATCTTTCCAACAGAATGCTAAGGGCAGGGTCTGTTCTGAAGACAGTCCACGTCACTGAAGAGGGGAGGCCTGATGAAAGGTGAATGCATGGTGTGTGCCCTGAGCACTGTGCATCTGTGTCTTTAACTGTCTGCTACTCTCCTTAAAACGAGGTTCCCTAACCACCCAAACTGCATCGTCACCATCTTTTGTCCCTAACAGCTTCTTTCTCCTGTTCCAAGTCAGCCAGTCTTCCCATCCTTCCAGGTCAGAAACCTGAGGGAAGCGCCCTCAGTGGCTTCACTCCCTTCACCACACTCCAGATTCTGTTCCTCCTCTTCTCTCATCAGCGAGTCTTTACCCGAAACACACCTCAAACCCAGTCCATTTTTATTTATTTATTTTTTTTTGCTTTTTGGGTCACACCCAGCGATGCTCAGGGGTTACTCCTGGCTCTGCACTCAGGAATTACTCCTGGCGGTGCTTGGGGGACCATATGGGATGCCGGGGATCGAACCCGGGTCGGCCGCGTGCAAGGCAAATGTCCTACCCGCTGTGCTATCACTCCGGCCCCAAACCCAGTCCATTTTTATTGTTACCACCCCAATCAGGGATAATACATGGCCTCTGGTCTTTGAGAGGGACTCTAATCTAGTCTATTCTTGGAAATCAGAGTTAACTTTTATTTTTTTTATTTTTTGCTTTTTGGGTCACACCCAGCGATGCTCAGGGGTTACTCCTGGCTTTGCACTCAGGAATTACTCCTGGCGGTGCTTGGGGGACCATATGGGATGCTGGGAATTGAACCCGGGTCGGCCGCGTGCAAGGCAAACGCCCTACCCGCTGTGCTATCGCTCCGGCCCCTAGAGTTAACTTTTAAAGGAATCTAGCAAGAAACAGAGAGAAGCTAGAAGAGCAGGAGCGGGGTCCTCTGATTTCCCTTCTAAATTCTATTTTAACCTTATCCACTTCTTTTGTTTTGGGGCTACATCTGGCGATGCTCAGGGCTTACTCCTGGCTCTGTGTTCAAGAATCACTCTGATGAACTCCGAGGACCATATGGGGTGCTGGGGATCAAACTCGGGTCAGCTTCTGCAAAATAAGTGCCTTCCCTCTGCCCGATTGCTCCAATCTTAACCTACCTATAGTCCACATCATCATCTCATTTCAAGCTGGCAACATTCTTTTTTAATTTCCCTTTCCTGCAGTATTGGGGATCAAATCCAGGCTTCACACATACAAGGCAAGTGCTCTACCACTGCGCCACAATCTCAACCCTGAACTAAACTTAGCAATATTATTTTGGGGCCACATCTGGTAGAGCTCAGGAGTTCCTCTTGGGGTTCTATGCCCAGTGGTCACGCTTGGCAGGGTCAGGAATGGATCTGGGGTTGGGTGCCTGCAAGACAGGTGCCTTAAGCCCTATACTATCTCTCTTGCCCACTAAATTAACAGTATTCTTCACTGATTTGACCACTTCTCTGGCCATTGATTGTTTCATAACCTTAAACAGTAAAAACCCAAATTTTAGTATGTTGCTTCCCTGATTAACATCTTTCAGTGCTTTTCCAATGGCTATCATTTGAAGCGCAATGACACAGAAGGCTCCCTATTCTGCGCAGAGTCTGTTTCCTATGCCCCGTCCCACTTTTCCTACCTCACTACAGCTTCTCCGGTGTGTCACACAATCTCTGATCCTTAGGCCGGCTGTAAGCCAATGTTTTCTACAGACACTTGCTTCTACTTTCTCAAGGTTTCCACACACTCTTAAAGTCATCAGCATAAAGGTCTTTCTGTACTAGCTCAACCTTCTCTTACTACCTAAAGCTTTCTTTATTAATTTGTAATGTAACTGCTAAGAGCCATCTAGATTTGCACCCATATTGCCTAGGTTCAAGTACTACTGAGCCTCATATTTAAGAAGTGTAAAACTCATATTTAAAAGATAGCATAGCGGGCAGAGCGCTTAGACTACATATATGTGGTCAACCCAGGTTCCCCAGCACCCTATCACATGGTCTCCTGAACATCACCAGGAGCGATCCCTGAAGAATCCAAAGAAAAAAAATTCTTTGTATATGATTTCAATCCTTAAGGAACTCAAATCTAGAACATTTGGGGGCTGTAGAGACAGTTAATGGGCATGAGGCCCAGATTCAACCCCTTGGGCACTGCTAGGAATAATCCCTAAGCACACAAAATTCCCTCAGCACTGTTAGTAGCAATCCTTGAGTACCACATGCTGGAGGTGGCCCCTGAAAACACTTGGTGTGATCTAAAAACAAAGCAAATAAATAAACAAAAATCCCAAAACATTCATACTTATGTATAAAATATAAATAAAGGAAATCGGGAGCAAAATGAAACCACCAAATTTATAAACATAGAAATACCCATTCAAACTATAAAGAAACCAGACCATATATACAAACAAAGCAGGGAGCACATAATTAATGTCTAATGAAAACAAGCCTTTTGGCTTGGACTACAGAACTCAATTTATCAAGATGGGAGAGGGGCTGGGGCTGAAGCAGAGTGCCACTGGGGCAACTTTGGTGGTTGACTTAGTAGAGTGACACTGTGTCCCCTTAAAACATATCAACATTCCACTCTTGTAAATCAATGTTATTTCAGTAATAAAAACTAATAATTCTAAAAACTAAAACAAATCCACTGATGATCCCAAATACAAAAACCCTAACAGCACCTTTATAAAGAGAAAAACTTACAGATCTAGAATTAAATCTACAGTAGACTAATATTAAAGTTCATTTCCGTTACCTGAGTGTAAACAGTTAAGAAAGCACCCCCCAAATTTGAGGTTAAAAGGGGATTTGATTAAGAATTTAAAGTTTTTTAAAATTAAAAATCATGTTGTCTCCTGTATAAAGGAGATCAAGAAGTAAGTTAATGTACTGTCCGCTGGACCTCTCTATGGTGCATTCCAGGTGAACAGAGATGGGAAAAGTCTTCTCTCTCTCCTTCACAGCCCCTACCTTCCAGAAGATCTCGGGCCAGCCCTGGCTCTGCTCCTGTAGAACGAACAAACTCTGAGAGGACAGCGTCCATGTCCACGGTCATGTGATCATGAAGCACTTTCAGGCAGCTGATGGGTGGGGGACATAGATCACGATTCAGGCCTCCACCTGAGAAGGAAACAAACACGTCAGACTCCAACTGCACTGGACGAGCCAAAGATTGTCTGATTTCAGCGTCCTCCAAACCCACTGAGGAAACTAAATCCTACCTCACTCGTCTCAGCTCAAGTTATTGTAAAGAGGCACCATGGAGGTTCCTGATACCTCACTAATTTATCTATATCAACCACAAAACAGTAATGCCCCCCCCCCCGAATATGCTTCTATCCTACCTTTCTGGAGTATTTCATTTTAACTACCTGCATCATAAACAAAAGCACACAGCTGCCAGCCCGATGAACACCCTCCCACCTGCACTTCTAACACAGTCCCGAGATTATCTCCTTCCTGTCATCCCACACACCCTGGAACTCAGTTTCATGACTTGTCTCTGGTTCTCTATGTATGTTTCTGAAAGCAGGATGTGTGTGTGTGTCTCGTCCACTTGGGCGTTCCCGGCATGTGTCCCTGGGCACTAAGCACACGAGACTCTCTGGTAAATATTTGCCGAATGAAAGAATGCGTGAGCGCTATGGGTGGAACAACCGAACTGGTTAGTATTCGAGGGCTGAGGATACAGGAGGATCAAACTGATAAAAGAGCTCAAGGAATCAAAACAAAAACAACATGCTACTATATTAAGTCATGAGTCCAAAGGTCCCCATCAGAAGTCTAGCTCTACCCACCAATTCCCGGAGCTTAGGAAGCTCATCTTTCTCTTTGGGCCTCTTGAATCTGTGTACCAACCTCCCTCCAGAGACTGGGGAAGTTCTTGGTTATTATTTCTTCCTCCAGTCATTCCTCCCTTTCTCTTTTCCTCTTTTCTGCTATCCCTATAATTCAGAGATTACTTCCCTGAAGAAGCTTGTCTTTCTCCACCCACAGCACATGACTGTTCAGGAAGTTTGCCGGGAAAGACCACTTTCGTAGCCCCATTCTGACAGAGATAAAGTCCCTGACTGGGAGTCGGGCAAAAATCCACACTCAGCTCCAGTGGTCAACTGAGAAGCAAGGGGTGAAAGCCAATCCTGAACCCAAACTGCACTTCAAATAGGCTTACAGTTAGTTCTCTGCCCTACCGTATCAACCTGCATTTGGGGGTGCCTCATGAGAAGTCTGGGGACTAGAATAATAGTACAGTGGGTAGGGCACCTGCCTGTACAGAATTGACCTGGGTTGGATCCCTGGCATCCCATATGGTCCCTCAAGTCCTGCCAGGAGTGATCCCTGAGCACAGAGTCAGGTGTAAACCCTGAGCATCGCTGGATGTGGTCCAATCCTCCCCTTAAAAAAAGAAGTCTGGAGTTATGTAATGGAGCCTTTCCAAGAACACCTACTCCCAAACGACCTGTGTGTACTCTACAATGATTCTTAGATACCTTCCCTTCACATTTGTTCCCTATTCCAGGGCACAGTCTGTTTAGATACATTAGCTCCTGATATCCAGTATTCCTTAGAAACAACAGTAACGTGGCTGATAAAACCATGTCACTGACTTGGAAACAATAATTTTTTTCTTCTTGTTTAGTTTTTGAGCCACACTCAGCAATGCTCAGGGCTTACTTCTGGCTCTGAGCTCAGGGATCATTCCTGGTGGTGCTCGGGGAATTTTATGGGGTGCTGGGGTCTGAATGAACCCAGGCCAGCCATGTGGAAGGCCATTGTCCAACTCACTGTACTATCTGACACTCCAGCAGTGAATTCTTTTTGAGGAAAAAATAATGTAGTATCATCACATAGCACCTATAATTACTGTTTCAGCAATCCAAGAGACCCAGAGAGAATACACATTTTATTCATACATATAGCCCTACATCTAGCTTCACATCTTCTGTACAGCAGACCATCAGCAAAGGGCTGGCGAAGGAACACAACCAAGAGTCTCCCAACTGACCAGCCTGAGGGATAACTAGGGGACTTCATAACCTATAACACTTTGCCACTTCGAAGGGCCGATCAATCTGAGAGATTCAGAAACTCCCCTCTTGGGACAGTCACTTCAACTTTACAGCGAGCTTCCTATTAACTGGACTTTGGTCTCACTGGCCTCCTGGGGATCCTAAATGGCTTGGATTCTGGGCCTCCTAGGATCCCTAACAAGTTTATAAAGTGAACTTCATGTCACTAGCATTTCAGAAACTATGATCCTTATATTCTCGTTTGGTCTAAATATTACCTGTATTTAATTTATTTACATTTCAGTATCATAGGAATTAGAAAAATACTGCCAATACATGAAGTTTTGACCAAAAATATCCCAAATTTGGGGCCAGAGCACATGGCCAGCCCTGGCAGAGGTGGAAGTTATCCCTGACTCCTGAATACTGCCAGACGTGGGCCCCCTGATCCCCCAAAAAGTGTAAGTGCAAAATGAATTTCAATCTTCCCTCCCTCTAAAATAAAAAGGAATTTAGCAGTTACTTTTAAAATTTCCTTTAAAGTTACTTTAATAGGGGCTGGAGCGATAGCATAGCAGTAGGGCATTTGCCTTGCACGCAGCTGACCCGGGTTCGATTCCCAGCATCCCATATGGTCCCCTGAGCACCACCAGGAGTGATTCCATGAGTGCAAAGCCAGGAGAAACCCCTGAGCATCGCCAGGTGTGGCCCAAAAAAGAAATAAAGTCACTTAAATAATTTTCTTTAAAGAATATGGCAAACATACAACAAACACATAAAACATAATCAGCATAAAAGGTGCTCGGGAGACAAGAGCAGAGGGGCCATTCTCCAAGTTCCATGGGCTATTTCCTAGCCAGATGCCGGATTCTGAGCTGAGAAGTCAGTGAAAAACATTACTATCATATGAATTTTTTCTGCATATGTCAATAGTCATTTGTTTACATATACACACTGGTTTTGGGGTCACACTCAGTGATGCCTGGGGCTTACTCAGAATAAAAGGGATTGGGGGACCATAGGGTTGCAGGGGTTCGAACCTGGGTGGGTCACATACAAGGCAAATGCCGTCCCCACTGTGCTTTGGCTCCAGCCCATAAATAATACTTTTTTCCCCCCCAAGGTTCTTCACAATAATTTATTACATTCAATATTCCAACACCAATCACACCACTATTACACCTTACCCACCAGCACTATTTCAAATTTTCTCAACTATCACCCAAACCTGCCCAACAGCAGGCCCTAAATAATTTATTAGGTATTGCTTGATATGGGTAATTCTCTAAAAATGATCAAAAAAGGTTTCTTTAGAAGAAAGTGTGTTAAAATTGTTGTATCTCATTCTGGAGCCTTGTTGTTACAGGTTGGGCCTTGTGTGTTAATTTTTTTCTTTTTAATTAATAATAGTTGCCTTCTACCTTACATCCTATTCAACATGTGCTACTCCTGGTACATCAGTGGTATAGAGTATGAGATGTCACGGTCGCATGCTCCAGGAATTCTAAAATTTTAAATAAGGTGATATAGCTGGAGTTAAATTTTTAACTGGATGGTGACTTTGGGGTCTGTGGCACCCGTGCATCTTGTTGCTCTCTTCCAAGATGTATTTGTGAGTCTCTGAGTCATGGCTGGTTAATGAGCTTCTATGACTCCAAAGGCAGTTTGTAGGCATGACTGCCAGGGTCCTGGAAGAACAGGGAGGTTGGGGGGAGGTTGCTCATCCTCAACTCTGTGAGAGCCCAGAGATTTCAGTAACAAAACCTGCATACCTGAGTTTTTCAACAGATTCACTCATGGATGAGGCTAGTCCAAGCCTGAAGAGATCGGCTGTGACCATGGCAGCACTAGGTTCTGGAGATTTTTTGCTGCTGGTCTATGGGACTCACCCATCCCCTCTGCGGTGCCCCAGATATAAGGTTCAGCCTGATGAGGGATTCAGAGGCATCTCCAACAAAGCATTTCTTAAATAAAGAACTGCTGAAGAGCAATACTGCAATGCTAACATGAGCCTGTCAGTGTTACAAAACCCTTCCTTACATCAGTACTAGCTTTACCTGTATTCATTTGGGAATGTTTCCTACCTATACACTAGTTATAAACTCAACGTGTGGAGTAAATTAAATCTTACACCTTGTGCACTTTTTACTTTTGCTTCTGTCTTCGCCTCTGGTACTTACTTCCACTTACATGCCCTCCTGAAGTGATGACAGCAATCAAGAATGAATAGTAGTAACAAGTCAGTTTTCATCCAGCACTTTCCCAAAGGCAACAAAACAGCAATATTAATTTAAAATATGGCAGTAGTTCATGACTAAAGAAACAAGGCTTGAAAAGGCAGATACCCAGTTACTTCTACCCAAGCTCTTTTTACTATGACAGCCAAAGAAATAAGAGCAATAGTTCAGAGGGCTCTTGCCTTGTATGCAGCTGGACCAGGGTTTAATCCCCAACAAGTCATGTGGTCCCCTGAGCCCTGCCAGGACTCCGTGTAGAGTAAGCCCTGAGCACCACCAGGTGTAGCTCCAAAACCAAAACCAGAAATTAGTGCATTATTGATTTCTGGACTGAATGAATTCTTACCCATTTATTTATTTCATCCTGGGAAAAGGCTGTTTATCTTTCATATTAAAACATGTGCCTTAATTTATTCACTTTCACCATTTCTGCTTGAGTACCAGGGCCTCACCATTAGCAAACGCCCCAACAAGTGTTGCCAGCTTTACAACTTGACTCCTCGACCTGCTGCACAACAGCACAACAGCCTCATCTCACACTGAACCACTTTACTCTTTTTGCCTCGCTCTGGAGGCTACATCCATAGGTGGTAGTGTTAGGGATCTAACCCTGGGCTCCAGCAAGCAAGCACCAGTCCTTCTGAGTCCTCTCCCCGGTCCTAAGCCTGCCTGTGTCTTACCTACCTCCCCAGGACCAAAATTCACACTGTTCTTCGTCTCAAGCACTGAGGTCAGGGCTAGGGAAACAATGGTGCAGAGGAAACAATCTCCCGGGGCTGGAGCAATAGCACAGCGGGTAGGGCGTTTTGCCTTGCACCGGGCTTGATTCCCAGCATCCCATATGGTCCCCCGAGCAGCGCCAGGAGTAATTCTTGAGTACATGAGCCAGGAATAACCCCTGTGCATCGCCGGGTGTGACCCAAAAAGAAAAAAAAAAATCTCCCTCCCCACAAGGCTGCTAGGACACAGGGAGGTGGGTTTTAATGATCGATTTTAAATGGGGAGATTTATTTCCTATAGTGAGTCAGGAAAAGATTTCCCAAGAAAGCGAAGCTATGTGTTTGACCCAGAGAGTGAGTCAGAATTGGAAAGTAAAATTAAAAATTGGAAAGTCAAAGAATATTCTGAGAAGATGAAATAAGTATAAATCAGTTCTGTTGTGGCGGGAAGAAGGAAGGAGGGCCCTGAGAATGATGTGAGATGAAGATGAAGAGAGGGGCCAGTAGATCCCACACACCCAGTTTTATCCTAAAAGAAGAGAGAAGCAGGAGCAGGGTATGGTCAGATCTTAAAACACAGCACAAACAATACTGAGAATAGCTAAGAGGGAGCGAAAGAGGTCTCGGGGAATTGCTCAGGGTTCCTGAGGGAGTCTGTGCAGAAGCTGGTAGTGATGTGCTCGCTGCGCCCTGGACAGACCTGGGAGGTATGTTCTGAGCTAAGTAGAAGGCCGACTTCTGCGTGTACAGTCACACAGCAGTGGACAAACAGTGGCCGGATGGAACAGAAACAAACCAAGGATGCCGCAGAGCTGGGCTTGGCTAGCGGTGAGGACTAAGGACAGAAAGGACCCTACTTTGCTCCTTCTCCTTATAAACGGGCACGTACCCAGAGACTGCTTGCTTAGTTTACTCTCCGGTAAAAGTTTCACTCTATTTCACCTGGTGAACCCCGAGCTCAATTTCCCAACTGAGCAAGAACATTCTTTCCAGTTAAACACCCACCTCCGGCTGCAAACCAGTCAACTGTGCTAGCATGAGCTCTGTCCAATCCTCAGTCTACTATGGTGGTTTCTACAAAGGCGTCACCTCCTTACTGCTCTTAGTCATCTCTGGTAGGGTTGGCCTGTCTGTCCTCTGTGCTCAGGCCATGCTCTGACCTGGCCTCTGGCCTCTGCCTCTGCACCCCCTGTGCTCTCCTTATCCTGTGTCATGCGTGGCTACCTATAACCACGGGTCTTTATCTCTGCACTCTTTAGCAACCCCATAAAAAATGCCACTCATGCCCGAGTACCAGATGTTAGACTCAAAGGTATTCACAGCCCCAGTCTAACTTTTCCTGCCTCCCCCAGAAGCCCCATAAGCACTTCAAACACAGCATATACACAGGGACCCATTCTCTCAGCCCTGTAGCCATCAGAATATACAGAGACCCATTCACTCACACATCCTCCACCTCTGCAAACAATCTTCCAGCATGCTTTTTCTAACAAACATCACCTAAATCACAAACCGGAAGTTCTCTTGCCTAGTCCTTATTCACAGTTATCTACTAAGTTTTACTAATTTCTCCAATCTGTTCAACACCTTAAAGAGGCTATATCCATTTAATTCTCTAACTTATTTTCTCTGCAGCTATTATTCGCAATGGTTGCTCCTGTAGGCTGATCAATCTAAATGCAAACATGACAGCTTTATAACCCAGTTGAACGTGTCAATGGATCCTTTGTGACTAAAGCATAAGGCTCAAATTCCTAAGGCCGCTCCCCACCCCAACAGAGCCCCAGCAGCCAAAAACCTCCAGAACTCAATCGCTGCCATGCTCATGGCCACTCTCCACAGGCTCGGACGAGCCTCACCCATGAGTGAATCTGCAGAAAAACCCAGGTATTCGGGACTTGTGACTGAAATCTTTAGGCTCGCACATAGTCAGGAATGGGTGACCTCTCCCCTGTGCTTTTGATAACTTAGCAGTCAAATCCACAAGTCGCCTTTTGCGCCATAGAACCTCATTAACAGCCATGATCCAGAGACTCAGAAACAAAGCTCTCAGAAGAGAGCAACATAGAACAACACAGAGCAGAGATGCCTCCAGACCCCGCACCAGGCTGTCTCATCCGGGCAACCTAGAGGGAGGTGAGTGAGTCCCCTTCCTGTTCCAACTGAGCCCTGATAGCTGAAAATCTCCAGATCTCAATTGCTGCACCATGCTCATAGCCATCGGTGAATTTGCTGTATAACCGTATTTTAAATTGTAGAATTCCTGGAGCATCTCATACTTACACCGCTGATGCACCGAGTAGCAAACCACACCTGATGGGTTTTAAAGTAGAAGGCAACCAATCGCTGGGGGTGGTGGAAACATATACATACACACATACATATATATATGTATATATATGTATACATATGTATATATAAAAGCACACAAGACTCAACCTTTAACAATATGTTAGTAATCAATCTCTTAGAGAAGGGTTTAATGGCTCCAGGGTGAAATACAAAAACCTTGCATACATTTTCCTCTAAGAAAAGTTTTATGAATATTTTTAGATTATTCATAGCAAGCAATACAAAACGAATTATTTCAGTTCTGCTTTGGGGGCAAGGTTTGGGGTTCGGGGTGGAAACATTCAAAATAAGGTGGTGGGAAAGTGTAACAGTAGTGAGACTGGTGTTCGAATATTAAATGTAATAAATTATTGTGAGTAATTTTATGGCAGAATCTCCTGACCCCACGCAGGCTGTCTTCATTGGGGCCCCCTCGAAGGGGGGCGGGTTGAGTTTCCCTCCCTGCCCCAAGCAGAGTCTCGCTAGCCAAAAACCTCCAGAACCTAGCCACAGCCATGCTCAAGACCACTTTCCACAGGCTCGGATGAGCCTCACCCATGAAGGAACCAACAGAGGAACCCAGGTGTGTGGGCCCTGGGGCTGAGATCTCCAAGCCCGCTCGAATCGGGACTAGGCCTCCTCCACCCAGATCTCCAGTTTTCCAGTAGCCTGGCAGTCACACCCACAAACTCCCCCTTACTCCCATGTGCCATGTAATCTCATCAATGCCTAAAATCCAGAGACTATACAACAAAGCTCCGGAAGAGAGCGAGATGGTAGAGCCTGATAAGCTACCTGTGGCGCATTTGATATGCAAAAACAGTAACAATAACGGGCCTCATTCCCCTGTCCCTGACTGCAATAGGGACGAATGGAGACATCACTGGCGCCCGCTCAAACAAATTGATAATCGTGAAGACAGTGATACAGTGAATAATTTTATAAAATTAAATTTAAAAAAATTCCTAAGGTGGGCAAACAGGCAGTAGAGAGGCTATGGCACTTGCCTTGCCTGTGGCCAACACTGGTTTGATCAGTTCTTCACTCTGCCACCACCTTGGATAGAGCCCAAACTTTCATCCTCCATCCCCCCAAAAGATCAAAATCTCTCTCCTTCATGGTATGAAAATAGACAAATGAACTCAATATAGTAAAAATGAAGTTGTAAAAAATAAATTCAATTCCCAGAGGGTGTGGAGTCAATTGGGAGAAAGAGAACAAACATATTTTCAAGGACTGAACTGGGCTCTCAGTGGTGGACTTAATGTAGTTTGTGTGTATATATGTATATGCTATATACACACAGATTTTTCAGTGGTGCACATTTGAAAATTGTTACATAATGCAGTATTATTTTAACAAAAGAGTAATATATCAATTTTGAAAAATATCTGAATTCTGGGGCTGGAGTGATAGCACAGTGGGTAGGGCGTTTGCCTTGCATGCGGCCGACCTGGGTTCGATTCCCAGCATCCCATATGGTCCCCTGAGCACCGCCAGGAGTAATTCCTGAGTGCAAAGCCAGGAGTAACCCCTGTGCATCGCCAGGTGTGACCCAAAAAGAAAAAAAAAATCTGAGTTCTAATACATGACAAATGAAACCGTTCATGAGTTGGACCTTATCTTTTTTTGGAGGACGGGTGGTGGGGCCATGTTTATCTCACCTGAAAGCGCCCCCTCTTCCCAAACTAACTTCTTCAGTCCTATAGCCAGTGCTTAGTGACATAGGACCTAGTTCTGTTCCAATTCCATTGTCTTTCAGCTCCTTGAAATGACAAAAAAATAGAAGGAGCTCCCTGAAGTTGTATTTTCTTTTTTCTTTGGGCCACACCCAGTGGTGCTCAGGGGTTAATCCTGGCTCTACACTCAGGAATGACTCCTGGCAGTGCTCAGCGGTGGGATATGGGGATCAAGCCCAATCAGTGCATGCAAGGCAAACACCTATACGCTGTACTTTGGCCCCCATTGAGTTATATTTTCTACCAGATGGTTGGTTCATAACTGCAAAAAAACAATGTCTGTCCTTTCCTACATGCACAGACATAGCTAAAAATCTCATTCAATTACAAATCTCCAGAAACAGCAAATTAACACATATTCACTGGATTCTAATGTTATGATACCTCCCTATTCTTACCCCTTATCACTTCATTCATTCCAAATATGAAGATTTTATATTTTTAAAATGTAGAATGAAAACCTTTTAATTATTATTATTATTGCCTTTTTAATAATCAAGGGGAAATGTTTCCATCTATTCTTAATCTGCATCATTCTGGTATTTCTACCTCCGTGATATTCAGGGAATACATACTTTCTTCCTCTAAATCAAATTTAAGGAGAAAAAAAATAACTCAGGGGATGAAAGGATAGAACAGTGTGTAGCCTTGAACACGGCTAACCTGGGTTGCATCCCTGGCACCCCATATGGTCCCCCCAACCTCTGCCAGGACTAATACCTGAGCACAGAGCCAGGAGTAAGCCCTAAGTACCACTAGGTGCAGCCCAAAACAAAACAAAAATCATATTGTTTTCTACTCTCCTCAAAAGTATCAGTATGGACTCATAAACTGCTCATTAGTAGATGTGTGTGTGTGTGTGTGTGTGTGTGTGTGTGTGTGTGTGTACACATAAGATTTAACTCTTGTTTGTTTTTAAATTCCACTCCTTAAGGGTCGTGCCAGAGGCTTTTGGCTGAACCCAGGTTGGCTGCATTATTTCTCCACCGTGAATTCCTAGTTCTTTTCTTTTTAAATCAAATCTCAAAAACAGCAAACAAATCCTAAGACAAATCCCACTAATAGTCAAACGCTAACACTAAAGATTGGGAGATGTTTTAGAGAAAACTCTTATGAACTGGCATTTGTCTTTCCATTGTTACTGATTAAAGACCCCTTGGAATTGTTATATGGAAAATTAGTAATTTGGAAAACTTGTATAATGGAAGTGATCTTTGAAAAAGTCAGAGAAGAGTCCCAGAGGAAGTCTGTTGCTATAATACAGCCCAACTGGAACAGAACAAAAGCCATGCTGGTGTGTGTTTTTTAGACTTAGAGCAATCTGTCCATTTGCCAGATACAATAAATCTTCTCTTACTCCTTCCAGCCAAAGTCAGGCATAGTTTAAGGTTTGATCCTCAATAAATTAATCTTTTAAAATAAGTTTGTAAAAACAAAGGTTCTATGCGAGCCCTTGAAAAGATTTTCACTACTGCATATAAGACACAAGAAAAAATAAATATTAGAATCAACAAAGGCAAAACACACTACTGCCTCTAATCCACCCTAACCATCAGTAACTGACAGTCTCACCTCTTCATTCCAACTGGCCATTCTGCTATCACTTATACAATTTCTATCACTGGGAGAAATGGGAAGGCCAAATTTCTAGGACGTCTCTATCCACAATCAGTAATCCAGAGAAAATGAACTCACTTTGTACATTTATTTCAGTAAATTCCTCAGAACACTAGTATTTTGAGAGTCTCACACCATTAGAAAAAGAAATCTGCCTTCCACAAATTATATAATTCAAGGATACTTTGGGGGTAAGAGTGATACCTCAGAGGGCTGGAGTGTGTCCCCGGTGTGAATTCAGTCCCCAGTAACCACATGTCCACCCAAGCAATGCTAGGTTATAGCCTTAGTTGACTGAGGACGGGTGGTGGGGCCATGTTTGTCTCACCTGAAAGCGCCCCCTCTTCCCAAACTAACTATCATCACTGGGGAAGCCCCCCACTACCCTGAAATCCAAGATATTTTCTATTACTACTTTTAAATTCTCTCTCTCTCTCTCTCTCTCTCTTTTTGCTTTTTGAGTCACACCCGGCATTGCACAGGGGTTACTCCTGGCTCATGCACTCAGAAATTACTCCTGGTGGTGCTTGGGGGACCCGAGGGGATGCTGTGAATCAACCCAGGTTGGCCATGTGCAAGGCAAACACCCTACCCGCTGTGCTATCACTCCAGCCCCTGCTTTTAAATTCTTCATCTTTAAATCCCACAATTCTATCTTTTGTTTTGCAGGGAGGGGAGAGGGACTTTTTTGTTGGGCTGTTTTGTTTGGAGGCTACACCCGATCAGGGATCAATCCTAGCAGGGCTCAGAGACCCATATATGGTGCCAGGGATGAAACCCATGTTGGCTATGTGCAAGGCAAGAACTCTGCCCACTGTACTATGGCTCTGCCCCCCATAATTCTATCTTTCTCGGTCACATCAAAACTTCATGAAATGGGCCTAAGAAATCTTGGCTTGCATGCCTGTTGTCACCCACTGCCTTGTGATACCAGTCACCTTCTTAGGACTCACATCTCTCCAAACTGACTGAGCCCGTCACTTCAAATCTCCCCTGCTGGGTCCCTGAGCAGCAGACAGGTGCTGCATGGGGCCTAGGGATAGACAGAAGATGAGTCACATTCTCACCTTACTTGCACTTGAATTTGGTAAAAGAAATCTAACAGGTCATTAGTTTACTGCATGGCAGAAAGCGGAAGAAGGAGCATCTCACTGGGATGGGCTCAGGAAGTTTCTCAAGCAGAGTCTTTGGTTTTTGCTTTTTGGGTCACACCCGGCGATGCTCAGGGGTTACTCCTGGCTCTGCACTCAGGAATTACTCCTGGCGGTGCTCGGGGGCCATATGGGATGCTGGGAATTGAACCTGGGTCGGCCACGTGCAACGAAAACGCCCTACCCACTGTGCTATCGCTCCAGCCTCAAGCAGATAGTGCGTTTGGGAAGGGTGAGAACAAAGTAGGCTGGAGACTACTCCAGGTAGACAGAACTAAGGCCTCTGAAATGGACACCTTTCTTTTGCTGGGAAAAAATTCTACACCAAGGGGCTGGAAAAATAGCTCAAAGGACTGGAGCTCCCACTTTCAAGCAGGGGGCATGGCTTCTATCCCCAATACTGCAAGGTCAAGGTCCGCCAAGCACTGACGGGAGTGACCTCAAGGCACAGAGCTTCCCTGCCCCCTCCCCCGAACTTTCCCCATACCTGCCCCACCCACAAAAAATTCAGGAACCCACATGTATCAAGGAAGTATTGGCAGTTCTGCTACCTGAGGCCATAGCACTGAGGAAGGAGCACAGTCCCCTAGGGAGCAGGCTTAAGCGTCCCATAAGCAGACTCCCAGAGAGCCAGAGAGGAGATATATGAGCCCCAGCATGGGTCACAACCAGATGCACAAGTGACCCGGGGTCAGCCCCCTCACTGGCACCATCAGCAGAGAGGAGGGGACCGAAGAACATTCTGAATAGGCTTAACCCACAGCTCGGCACACTACTGTGCCTAGCAAGTACTTGTGATTCTCCTCGTATATGTAGAGTTGAGCAAGTGTGGATCAAAAATAGGCTTCAACTGTCATCATTTAACTGCTCCCCACCGAGAAATGTACAATTAAGGTCTAGATGAACAAATATATTTGTGCAGCTGAGAATGAGGCTTCCATTTTACTGTCACCTTTTTTGATTGCAAAAGCATTTTCACAAACATGCCCTGATTCAATCAAAGTTAAACATCTTGAGGATTTTCTCATTTCTTTTCATGTATTTCTCAAAGCACAAATAACACTCTGACAGCAAGTATCTGAATTCTGATACCCAAGTATTCTGAATCTGAAACAGGCTTTATATCTGTTGTCTAGGGCATGATCAACTTAGACCAGCCAAACAGATACAAGAGGCTAAAAAATACTCAGTGTTTTGCTCTGAAAAGTGATCTCCATGTTCGCCACACAGTCTATCAGTCACAAACTTCCTCCTGCCCACACCAACTCCACACCAGATTTCTACTCTGAGGTTGCAAATGGAGTTAAGGTGGCTGTGCAAGGTGAGGGGCCTGGACTTGGTCTCCAGCACTGACCGACACAACTGCACGTGTAACCTGCAGCTCTGTGTGGCTTGCCAGGTGACACAACTAAGACATCAATCTCCAGCATAGTCACCACAGCCATGCACACGCAGCCACGAATGCAGCAACTCAAAGGTATGCAAGCAAAGCGGGTGTTTGGCCCCTGAGCCCCTTCCCTGGCCCCAGAATTAGGAACTGAACATCACAGAGACTTCTGGCATTTCATCCTATAGCCTCAGTTACTGTTCAGAATGCCAGAAGCAGATAATGAGACCGAGTTGTCAAAAACTGCACACAGAGGGGCGGAGCAAAGGAACAGTAGGGAGGGCACTTGCCTTGCACAGGGCTATACCTTGCACTGCTAGGTATAATCCCAAAACAAAACAAAAATGAGTTTTATCCTATTAATTTTGTTTGGTTTTGTTTTGGGGTGACACCTGGCAGTGTTCCAGACCAACTCCTGGATCTGTACTCAGGAATTACTCCTGACAGGCTGTGGGAACCATTATGGGATGCTTCGAATCAAAGCTGGGTCAGCCCAATGCATGGCAAACACCCTACCCGCTGCACCATCACTCAGGTCCCATTGATTAATATTTTTAATAATATTGTTGAGGCTCAGAATGATGAGCAGTGGGTGGGGCACTTGCCTTGCAAGCAGCCAACCTGGATTCAACCCCATATGGTCCCCTGAGCAGTCCAAGGAGTGATTACTGAGTGCAGAACCAGGAGTAAGCCCAGAGCAACAGTTGTGACCCCAAAACAAAAACAAAAAAAATATTGGTTATGGTGGTAAAGAATGCAACCACTAGTTTTGTAGTTCATAAGATGTTTTTAAATATCCATTTACAGAAAAAATGGAGGCATAAAACAAAACAGGCCAGGCTGGAGAGAAAGTCTAGCAGGTACAGTGCTCCCATGCAGCAGCATGGGTTCGATCCTCAGCACTGCATACAGTCTTCCAAGTACTACCAGGAGGGATCCCTAAGCACAGTGGCAGGAGTAAGTCCTGAGCACTGCCAGACATATGACTCAAAAAAATAGCAACAAAAACTCAATACACATACACAGACACACACACAGACACACACACACACACACACACACACACACACACAGATGATGCTCTGAAATTTAAAAAACTTAAAAAAAAAAGATTAGAAAAGTAAACAAGGGAGCAACTAGGACACACCACAGAGATGCCTCCAGACCTGAGTCAGGCTGTCTTCACCAGGACAACTCTGAGGGGGCGGGTGAGTTTCCCTCTCCGCCCCAACAGAGCCCCTGCAACCGAAAACTTGCCTCAATCGCTGCCATGCTCACAGTCAGTTTATACAGGCTTGGACGAGCCTCACCCATGAGTGAATCTGCTATAAAATCATTCCAAATTTTAGAATTCCTGGAGCATCTCATACTTCACACCACAGATGTACCAAGAGTAGCACACAACATTTGATGGGGGTTAACCAACATGTTAGTAATCTCTTATACAAGGGCTTACAGGCCCCGGGAAGAAATACAACAATATTCACACACTTTCCTCTAACGAAACTTTATAGAACCATTTTCAGTGGATTATTCATAACAAGCAATAATTAATACAAAATTGTTTCAGTTCTGCTTCAGGGGGCACGGTTTGGGATTTGGGGTGGAAACATTCGAAATACGGTGGTGGGAAGGTGCAGTGGTGGTGGGATTGGTGTTTGAATATTAAATGTAATGAATTATTGTGAACTTTATAAAAATAAAAAAATTTAAAAAGTAAAACAAGTAAGCATTTTCGATTTTATTAAAAGTCATTGTGTTCATCAACAAAAGCAGAGGAAAGCACTTAAGTGCCTTTTATAATTAGTGAACATTACTCACCAAATGAATATCAAGCTCTGCTTAAACACATCCACATAAATCATCTCATTTGCCTCATGAGCCATTCCCCAATACTCCTCCCTAGTATTAAAAAGTTCTAACATTTGCAACCTCGATCCCACCTAATTCTTGAAATGTGATTCCTACTGAAACCCAACTCCTTCCATCTCAAGCATGTTCTAATGTTTTTTTCTGAGGTGAGGCTGGCATCACCATCCAGGAGATGGCTTAAAGAACTGGAGATTTTGCATGGAGTCCTGGGTTTGATCTCCAGCACTCGGAGGCTCAGCACTGACTGCTGTCACCACAGCTCCCCCCAAATAAATCCTTTTGTCTATTTTTAAGCTCCTTTTGGGGGGAAACAGGAGGCTGGGGAAGAGGGTGGTGGTGCTCAGGGCTTAACCCTCTGAGCGGTGTTCAGGAGACCAGATGGCATGCCCATGATTGAACCTGGGTTGGTCACGTGTAAGACAAGCACCCTCCTCACTGTACTATCACTAACAGCCCTGTTTTTAAGTTCTTAACTCCAAAGTAAACACTGCCTACCCAAGATATGACACAAAGTGATAATACCCATAATATTAACCAAATAATGTCTTGGATCACATCAGCTAAAAAATAAACTAGAATGATAACAAATTTCTATTTTAACTGAGCAAAAGATTAATTATAAGAATATTAATATTCTTGCCAACCTCAGGACTTTCTACTCCCTTTGTACATGGAAAGCACTCTTGATCTGAATGGACTGCAGACAGCAAGTCTGACCTTAGAGTCATCAGAGAGAACTAGGGAATGGGAAAAAATTCCAACTGGTATGATTACATTACAACGTTAACAACACATTACTCATCATTGTGCTACAAGAAAGAACTTGCAAGTGGGCAAGGAACATTCAGGAAGCCAAGGACACAAACAAGACTCCCTCAGTCCTCAGAGCACATACCCAAATGCCACAGCAGGCCCCTGTGCAGGCCATGCCCAGGTATAAGTGGGCAGAAAGAGAGGAGGAAGGGAGGGGACAAGAAGAAAATCTGCCTGCACCAAGGTGGTTTCTTTCTTGGAACTCATGAAGAACCACTTTGACAAAGAAACATGAGTTCCACCTATTTTTCTAATGTGATGTAATTACAGAGAACATGAAACATAGTTAAATGGCAGCAAAATGCAGTAAATGGTTTCAGACACTTTCCTGGAATACATCAGATGTTCCTATCTCTAAATATTAGCTCTATTGCTTTCTTGTTTTCTAACTTTGGGCAAATTATTCTACTCTTCAGTGTCTTAGCAGGGACTTCATTTGACAGGTACTACAATGACCTTAGAACTTTATTTTTTTATTTATTTGGTTTTGGGTCACACCTGGCAGTGCTCAGGGGCTGAGCTCTGCACCCTGGCTCTGCAACTTAGGGGTCACTCCTGGTGGGCTTGGGGAACCATATGGTGCTGGCCACTGAACCCAGGTATCCTGTATGCACACAGCATGTGCTCAGGCTCTGTGTTCACCTCTATGGTCTGAAAACTACTTAGCAGTGAAAACCTACCCTGATTTATATATACTGAGCACTTTAATACTCATAACAATTCCATGAGATAGTCCCATGGGGATCAAATCTGGGTTAGCCACAGGAAAGACAAGTGCCCTACCCATTGTACTGTTACTCCGGCCCTTGTCCTTAGCACTTTAAATACTGCCTAAATATTTTGAATGGATTCATCTATAAACAGGCATAAGACTATCTCATGGAATTGTTATGAGTATTAAAGTGCTCAGTATAAAACAGGGTAGGTTTTCACTGCTAAGTAGTTTTCAGACCACAGAGGTGAACACAGAGCCTGAGCACATGCTGTGTGCATACAGGATACCCGGGTTCAATGGCTGGCACCACATGGTCAGCTGAGCCAGGAGAATCCCTGATAAACACTTCATGTGGCCCCCAAACCAAAACATCAATCACTGAAATTTAAAACTAGGAAAGCTTTCTTCTCTTTAGTTTCCAGCCAGGTCAGAAGTTTCAGCAGAAAAATCCCAGAAAGGATGAAGAGAAGTTAAGTAGACTAGAGGCCAGGCATTATCAGATGTTTATTGACTCGGGAACTCATCATAAAATCCAGGATATTTAATCTTGGCAGCAAAATAAAATGCCAGTGCCAGACTCTTACAGTAGGTAGATAATAAGTGTCAGTTGAGCCAGAAAAAGCTATTTTGGGTCTTCAAGTATCTGTTACTAGATAAAAGCCTGGTAGAAATGAAAAAGAGAATCAGTCACATCTTAAATATACCTGACTACATATTTTAAAACCAAAGAGAAAGGATTTTTTAGAAGGCTATTCTCTAAAAAATTTCCCGTTAGCAAAACCACTCTATTGATTGGCAGCATTTACTGCCCTTTCAAGCAATATGATCTCCATAAGTGAATGGAACTGCTGACGGGGCTGGGGGGTGGGGTGGGGGAGAGGATATGCTTAAAAACTGGGGTCTAAAAATCTTTCTCCCTTTACTTCAAAGACAAATGGGGTTTTCAGGACTAACTCCCCAACAGCAGTCACCAGCAGCCTATCCCCAGGAAGAGAACTGTTTTGTTTCATCTCCAAAACTGGGGGTGGGGAGGGAAAAGAGCATATTCATTAGGACCCAAAACTTGAAAAATAACCTTACCTGACTATGAAGAACTGAATCTCAAACAAAGACAGCTCTAGAGGTCTTGGGCACTCTGATGGTAGTGTGGAAAGGTGCACCAAGACCACAAATGCCAGCACCATTAGAAACAACTCATTGATACTTTATTATTTTATTAAGATAGCTCTAAAGCCCAGAGAGACAGAACAGCAGGTAAGCTCTTGCCTTGCACCTGGGTTCAATCCCTGGCACCCCAGATGGTCCCTCAAGCTCACCGGGAGCTATGCCTGAATGCGAAGCCAGGAGTAAATCCTGCGAACCACTGGGTGTGCTGCCTTTCACCACCACCAAGGACAGCTCTAAAATACTGGGATCTTTTGCATTAGGAACAGGGTAGGGAGCAGTACACACATTTCGTGTCTAAGTCATAAATGTAAAGAGCAGGTGGTCAAATCTCGCCATAAAGTATTCCTCAGCACCCCATTTCACTCCCCAGGCATCTGCTTGTGTTATTTAACCACTTAATCAGTAGCACCTCCAGTTAAGCGAAAGGATATAAAAGAAAGAGCACTGAGGAAATCAAAAGAATGGGCTGGGCCCAAGTTCTACCTCCTCGTACTAGTTGATACTCTATATTCCGTACTCACTGAGAATGCTGGGCTACACTCAATGCTCTTTGAGATTTCCACTACAAGCCCTTGGCGCAAAGGTATCAAAAACAACCAATCCAGGGGCCAGAGCAATAGTATAATCAGTAGGATCTTTTGCCTTGCATATGGCCGACCCTGGTTCAAACCCCTAACACCTCATATGTATGGTCCTGAGCACAGAGCAGTTGTGGCCCCCAAACAAAACAAAAACCCAACCATCTCAATCCCCAATAACTGAGACGGGTCATCTGTGTATTATCCTTTCCTGTATTATTTGACTGTTTTCCAAAACTTCCCTTTCTCTATTACCATCATTCTGAGGTGATTCCTTCCTGGAATTACCTCAAATACAAACTGACATATACAATTCCAAGTTTATGGATTTTTTTTAGTTTTAGACTAAAACCTTTGCATGAAATATAACAGCCTAATTTCATCTTTCTCGAGCCAATACCATGCTTCAGACTGGCAGCTGATGGGTTCTGCTCTAAACAACCTGGGCTCAACTCAACACTCCTGCTCAATGCTTTCCTCACAACACTGGCAAACACCTTAACCACTTTACTTTTTCTCCAGCCCGGCAGTAAATGTTTGCTTTTTTACTTATTTTATACAATTATACACCCAGGGCGCATAAAAATTTCTTGGGCAGCGGTTGGAGCAATAGTACAGCAGAGCAGATAGGGCATTTGCCTTGCACACAGCTAACCCAGGTTGAATCCCTGGCACCCCATATAGTCCACACACACTCCTGAGCCATGCAGAGCCAAGAATAAGTCCTAAGCACTGCTGGGTGTGATCCCACCTCCCCCCACCTCCAAAAAATTTCTTGTGCAAAAAGGGGCTTCAAGAGGAAAGCCTAAGGGGCTAGAGCGATAGCACAGTGGGTAGGGCGTTTGCCGACCTGGGTTTGATTCCCAGCATCTTATATGGTCCCCTAGGCACCGCCAGGAGTAATTCCTGAGTGCAAAACCAGGAGTAAGCCCTGTACATCGCCGGTGTGACCCAAAAAGGAAAAAGAAAAGAAAAGAAAAGAAAAAAATAAAACCTAAAATGCCATGCTCTTTCTGTTTATGTCCTCACCTGACAGGTCTTCTGAGCTTGTAACTATTACTTTTTCTGTGGCTCTCTATTTGTTATTCATATACTCTATTTGCACAACTATTATTAAGGTTTTATGATTATACTGCTGAAGCCTACAGCGAATAATAAAACAATAAAACGTATGCTGCTAATGCCTGTACTACTACCTTTGGAAAATCATTTAAACTTTTCCAGGTCTCATTTCTCTTAAAATGAACATATGTAAGTATTCCTTTAGTTTTAAAATGCTGTATGGTGGTATACAAAATACGACATATCCTATTATTATTATAATAATGCTCTGGCCCCTGGGCTCAGTTATTCAAAGTTTTGATTCTAAGACACACACAAACCCAACTATCTCCTATTAACTCACTGTCACTGTCACCATGGGCCCACTGTTCATCGATTTGCTCGAGCGGGCACCAGTAACGTCTCCATTGTGAGACTTGTTACTGTTTTTGGCATATCGAATATGCCACGGGTAGCTCAGACTGCAAATTCCAAGTGTCAAATTTTCCTCCTACTTGTTTAATTTATTGATTGGGTAACACATCCTTAGCATATCCTAAAAAAACTTTTTTGTTTCTGGGCAGGTGATGCTCAGGGCTTACTCCTGGCTCTCCTGGTTCTGTGCTCTGAAATCACTCCTGCCTGCTGGGGGACCACGTGGGATACCGAGGATTGAACCCATTGTGGCCACATTTGCAAGGCAAATTCTGAAGCAAATGGAAAGTCTCTGTATGGTCCCTGTTGACTAAATAGCAATGACCAAGTATTCTTCTCATCCTTTGTACTGAACATTCCAGAAAATAGATTCTAACACTCAAGCAGGTGAGCTTCCTGTTCAAAGCCACAAACGCTCACAAAGGAACCCCAAAGAGAAGTGAACTCTTGACAACAGATGAGAGGCTGCTGCCGAAAATGTTTCTGTTCCACGTGTTATGTTCCTGGTCTCATCTCAATCCCTCACATCAGACGATCTTTATGTAAATACCAAGACTTGCTATAAGGAAGCCTCTGAAGAATTATTTTTTCTTTTTTTTTCTTTTTGGGTCACACCTGGCGATGCACAGGGGTTACTCCTGGCTCTGCACTCAGGAATTACTCCTGGCGGTGCTTAGGGGACCATATGGGATGCTGGGATTTGAACCCGGGTCGGCCTCATGCAAGGCAAACGCCCTACCTGCTGTGCTATCGCTCCAGCCCCGAATTCTTTTCTTTTCTTTGGATGGCAGTTATTAATGATTCCAAAGGCACTCACTCAAAATGACCCTGACTTTTCAATGAACCATTTTAGAACATAAAACTAATACTTTCAAAGCTGAGTTCTATATATGTTTTCCAAGGAGCGCTGTGCTCCACACACGGTTACTATTCAAGGTTTATACAATCTGGAAGGATGAAAGGAACAGAGCAAAGCTTCCTGAGCTGTTAATCCCACCCTTGCTCCCCACTCCTGCTTCTCAGTCTTCTTCTGCAGCATCTGCTAACTCCTGCTTTCTATTCTGCTCCTCGACTCTTTCCCCTGACTCTGGCCTCCCCCAACTACACCTTATCCTAAGAAATATACAGGAAACCACACAATAAGAATCTGGGTCTTTCACAGGAACGAGGATTCTCACCCTCGTTCCTGTGAAATCACCAAATAAAATTAAGAGTCAGATCTTACCCAGACTCAAGAGGAGACATGGGGATGGCAGGTGGTGGGGGGAAGGAGCATTCACTCAAAAATACTGTAAGCTCATAAAAGCCAATCAGACCCATTACTTGTGGTTAAGGCGTATTCCCCAGAGAATACTGGTCAACTTACAACCCTTATGCATTCCTCCACAACCTCTCCAAATATCCTAAATGCGAATAAAAACCAAGTTTTTTAACCAAAATCTGGGCTAAAGATAATTATAGGTTACAAATTAAAGTTCAGACATGCATTCTACAATTAATGGATTTGCAGTGATCCACTTTCAAAAGGTTCCTCACAATGTTCTTCAGAGCCCCGAGAGGAAATCAAAAGTTGATGTATTAAGGTTTAAGTATAAAAAACTGCTGATACTTGACTACAACAAAATGGTAATTTCATAGCGTTCGACTTAATATTTAATTTCTTTTTGGCAGGGAAGGGAAGCAAGTCCAGGAGGCTGAAGTGATATTATGTCATATTCTAACATTCCAGAATTAAAAGCTCTGAAATATTCTGCTGAGAGTAGTCTGGTCTCACCAATGGCCACGGCATGGCTGAACCCAGTAACTGGTGAACAAAGGATGGCCTTGGGCACACACTGCTTCACTGGGATGACATCACCAAACAATGCCCATTCCCTTTTTTCAGGGAGGACTCGCAAGCTTCTCCTTCAGGACACAAGTCCCGACTGACTTCAACACGTTATCTGTCCTGTCAGTGCTGAATGTTGCTGCACACACTTTACTTTTCGTGGATCCATTATAACGCTCAAAACTAAACTGTAGAGTAACATAAAGCTGTGTCTCATACTGGATTGAATAACCTAACTAAGCATCTGGTTACTCTGGTTAGGCAGTGGGGTGGGTCTTAGCAGAAGCAATCTCATCTACTTTTAAGGAGCTGACAGTACAGCAGAGAAGGCGTGCCAAGGAGGAAACCATCAAAACAGAAGAATATGCACCTACTACCACACAAACACGAATAAAATGATAGTGGGCTCAGAAATGGAAAAGATCATATTCTACAGAAGAAAAAAGATCAAGAAAAATTCTTAGCCTAGCATTTTTTTTTGGGGGGGAAGAGGTTTGGGGCCACACCTGGCAATGTTCAGGGAACCATATGGGATACTGGGGATTGAAGCAGGGTCAGCCGAGTGCAAGGCAAGTACCTTACTTGTGGTACTATCTATCTCTCCAGTCCCTGATGGGTCAGCTCTTTTGAACAGGACAAGTAGAAAGGATAAAGGCTGAACTAGGCTGAAAGATGAGGTGCTTAAATAATGGATCTGTGCAGTACACATAGAGGAAAAACAATGTTGAGAGAAAACTGCAAACTTGACACTGACAGGAGCCAGAGAGATAATATGGTGGGAGGGCGCTTGCCTGCAGAAAACACATTCAATCCCCAGCGTCCCATAATGTCTTCTAAGTCCACGAGGAGTGATTCCTGAGCCCAGAGCCAGGAGTAACCCCTGGCTCACCGGGTGTGGCCCCAAACCAAAAGCAAGGAAAAAAAAAAAAAAAAGAACATTCACAGCATAGGTTTATAGAGGACTTCAAAACAAAACTACATTGTCAGTAAATGTATTAGATGTTAAAAAAAGGATAAAATATTAAGTATGAAACATGACATGGATTGATACATATAAATTCAGACCAGGAATCATTTCTCTAGTAAGAAAGGTGAATGGACTAAGGCTTTAGCTCTGTTCACAAATCCCAGTTTAGAGAGCAAGAGGTGTTAGACAGACAGGACAAACAGTGACAGCTGGGGCCAGAGACACAGGACAGCGGGAAAGACAGCGGGAGAGCCTTGCACATGCCCAGCCTGGATTCAGTCCCTGATACCCCAGCCCTGCCCAGAATAAGTCCTGGACACTGCCAGTGTGGTGCCAAAACAAACCAACAAATAAAAAGCAAACAACAAAATATTAATAGGCTACTGAAAATCTTGTTTATGGACTCCAAATTGGGTTTATCCCCTAAACTTTTTTTTTGGCTTTTTGGGTCACACCTGGCGATGCACAGGAGTCACTCCTGGATCTGCACTCAGGAATCACCCCTGGCGGTGCTCAGGGGACCATATGGGATGCTGGGATTCGAACCCGGGTCGGCCTCGTGCAAGGCAAACGCCCTACACGCTGTGCTATCGTTCCAGCCCCCCCTAAACTTTTCTAATAATTCATTATTCAATTTTTTTCTTTTTGGGTCACACCCAGCGATGCACAGGGGTTACTCCTGGTTTTGCACTCAGGAATTACTCCTGACAGTGCTCAGGGGACCATATGGGATGCTGGGAATCGAACCCAGGTTGGTCGCGTACAAAGCAAACACCCTCCCTGCTGCACTGTCCCTTCAGCCCCACATTATTCAAATTCTTAACTGAAGAAAGGGGTAGGTACCCAGAAGAACAGTAACATTATTAACACGGATAAAAAAGTGAGGGGCAGGCTTTAGGAAAACAATATGGATGCTTCCCCAAAAATTAAAAATTGAGCTCCCATTTGACCCAACAATACCACTGCTGGGAATATATCCCAGAGAAGCAAAAAAGTATAGTTAAAATGACATTTGCACTTATATGTTCATTGCAGCACTGTTTACAATAGCCAGAATCTGGAAAAAACCCGAGTGCCGGAGAACAGACGACTGGTTAAAGAAACTTTGGTACATCTATACAATGGAATACTATGCAGCTGTTAGAAAAGATGAAGTCATGAACTTTGCATGTAAGTGGATCGGCATGGAAAGTATCATGCTAGGTGAAATGAGTCAGAAAGAGAGACAGACATAGAAAGATTGCGCTCATCTGTGGAATATAAAATAACAGAGTAGGAGACAAACACCCAAGAATAGTAGAGATAAGTACCAGGAGGTTGGCTCCATGGCTTGGAAGCCAGCCTCACCTGCTGGGGTAAAAGGCAGCTCAGATAGAGAAGGGAACACTAAGTAAAATGTGGTTGGAGAACCCGCGCGGGAAGAGAGATATGTGCTCAAAGTAGACTAGAGACTGAACACGATGGCCACCCAACACCACTATTGCAAACCACAATACCCAAAAGGAGAGAGAGAACAAAAGGGAATGCCCTGCCACAAGAGGCGGGGTGGGGGGGATGGGATTGGGGGTGGGAGAGATACTGGGTTCATTGGTTGTGGAGAAATGGGTTCTCGAACATTGTATGAGGGAAACACAAGCACAAAAATGTGTAAATCTGTAACTGTACCCTCACGGTGATTAAAAAATAAATTTTTTTTAAAAAGTGAGGGGCAGGAAGTCTCCCCAGAATGGTAGGGAAAGACTTGAATAATTCAGCTTCAGATGTACACAATCCTTTAGATCTGACTTCCTCAACACATGATTCAAAAAGCTAAGAACAGGGTAGGGTAGGAGGCTGCAAAAAGGACAAGAAGGAAGATTTTATTGCCACCCAAAATCAGATATGAGGGCAATGAGAACCACCTTCCCACATAACACAAATGCCACTGGAACCAAGTCATCGCTCCTCAAACAAAGCCAAGGAAATGTCCAGCCACACAGGAATTCAGATGTGAGTAGTTCTGTTGTGCCTCCTCCCTTCCCCCACTCACAAACAAAAACAAAATGTACCCTTGCCCACTTAAGAAAGAATTAAGAATTGGCAGCTGTGCAACAGCGGACAGTCTGCAAACCCAGGGCTTCTCTGGAGAAGATGCTGACAGGGTCCAGCGAAAGGAGAGAAGAAATCAGTGCCCGGGTAAATTCTGAGGAAAGCTTAACAATGGGGGGACCCATCCTTGCCATTTTTTGTGCCCCAACTTTTCCCCAGGGAGTTTAAGAACCTTAAAGGCTTTTTCTTATACTGTTCTGTTTTTCTCCAAAGTGACTTAAAAAAAAAATCCGAATTCTCATTCAGCATTTTATTGGATATATATATATATCCAAGAGAGTCTCTTGCCCGAACACCTGGCTGTCTTCCCCGGGGCCCCTCAGAGGGGATGGGCTCCAGCTACCCTCCCCACCCTGAGCAGAGCTCCCGGCAACCGAAGACCACCAGAACCTAGCTACAGCCATGCCCGAGGCCCCTCTCCACACGTTCGGAGAGGCCTCACGCATGAAGGTACCGGCAGAGGAACCCAGGTGTGTGTAATCCCATCAACGGCCAACATCCAGAGAGACTTAAAAGCAAGCTCTCAGAAGTGCGCGGCCGTATCTTGTAGCCTACTTCTCCCTCTGGGAGAAACTGGCAAGCTTCTGAGAGTTTCCTGCCCACATGGGACAGCCTTGCAAGCTTCCCATGGTGTATTCATATGCTAAATCCAGTAACAAGCTGGCTCTCATTCCCCTGATCCTGAAAGAGCCCCCAGTGCGACATCGACATCGTTGGGAGGGCCGAGTAGAGATAGACTTCTAAGATCTCAGGGAAAGTACGAAATGAGAGGTTACTGAGCCCTGCCCGAGAAATTGGTGATTAACGGGATTTCGTGATCGTGATATATATATATATTTTTTTTTAATTTGGGGGGTTTTATGGTCTTTGGGGGGCTGGAGCGATACCATAGTGGGTAGGGCATTTGCCTTGCATGTGGCCAACCCAGGTTTGATTCCTCCGCCCTTCTCAGAGAGCCCAACAAGCGACCGAGACTATCTCGCCCACTTGGCAGAGCCTGGCAAGCTCTCTGTGGCGTATTGGATATGCCAAAAACAGTAACAAAAAGTCTCGCAATGGAGACATTACTGGTGCCCGCTCAAACAAATCAATGAGCAACGGGATGACAGTGACAGTAATGGTCTTTGGGACCACACCCAGTGGTGCTCAGGCTTACTCCTGGCTCTGTGCTCAGGGATCATTCCTGGCCAGCTCCCGGGGAATCTACGTCTTGCTGGGATTGAACCCAGATCAGCAAGTGCCCTACCCACTGTAATATCTCTCTCTCCGGTACTCAGCACTTTAAACCCAAAACAATTCCCCTTCATAAAAATCCAACAAGACTTAGAACACCAGACAGGAAAATTTAGAACTCAGGTATAATAATAATAATCCTTGCGTTCTTTTTTAAAGATAAATATATTTTTCTTCTGTGCCCAATTATCAAAGCCTATTTCTTTGAACAACAGTTTTGCTGGGGTTGGGAAAATGGCTTCTTGGGCTGGAGCTCAGACCGGGGGCTCACAGGGACCCAGGCCTAATCCCTGGCACCTTCTGGCCCCCCGTGCAGCACCCAGAAGAGCACTGGTGGCACTGAGCACCACCGCGGAGTCCCAAAATAAATTTAAAAGTTGTTCACTTGCATAACTTAAAATGAAGCTGAAAAGAAAATAACTAAAAGAGAAGAGCTGGAAAGACAATATATCTTGACACTCAATAAAACAAATATTTTGACATACTTCTACCACTGAATCATCACAGCTAAAGAATCCAACAGGCCATTCACACCACTCCAGGGCACCCATCTGCCCAAGTCCCTGTTCAGTAGTCAGCAAACCTAGAGGAGGGGCTGCTCAGTCTAGACTAGCCACAGGAACAACAGGATGGAATGACAGAAGTCAGTGTGTACAAGCAGTGTGGCAACAAAGAATCAACATGCCAAGGAGTCAGAGAGATGACTAAACTTTATTCATCACTTCCCATTACAGCCACTTAAGACTCAATTCCAGAACATGCTACCACACTACATCATTCTGTGATCTGGGGAAATACCCTACCGTTCATCTGGAAATGAATGAGGGACGTAAGAGAGCCAACAATCCCTCCGGCTTTCTGCTTCCACAATCCTGTAGTCGGTACCACCCAATACCCGTATTATTGCTAAAGGTAATCAAGGTGTTTCTTTTCTTCTTCTTCCTTTTTTTTTTTTTTTTTAAACAAAGTCATCTTCTTTGTTTCTCCCCAATCCACCCTACACATCACCAACAAAATCTTTCTGGAACACAGAACTACCAACCAGTCAGGGCTTAAAATCCCTTCCAGGGTGCATCTATCTATGCAGCACACAATAAAACTGCCTGGTGCCACCTTCTGCCTTACCTACTTCTCCAGCCTGTCTTCTGAACACAATAATCACATCAAAGTTACCTGCACAAGCTGGGCAATTTTGCTCCTTTATGCTTTTGTCCATGCTGTTTTCTCAGCCTGTAACGCACTTCTTCCTGTCATCTGGAAGGTACATCTTTAACTCATCTTTCAAGACTCAGCTCTAATTTCACCGCCTCTGGGGGGCCCTTTCCAAATTCTGCATTTCCAAGGCAGAAGTGACCTTTAAGCCCTCCTGCAATATCTGAATTGTAGCATCTACCACACAGCATCCCATCCCAATACTGACACACGTGTCCTCCTGCTGCATCACAGTCTTGTACTAGCAACCAGGTACAACTCATGGATCCTCAATGCTCAAAAGAGTGGTCATAGGTAAGAGATCCTGCCCAGGAGACCTGCAGGTAGAGGCACAGAGGAAGGAAACAAGCACAGAAGGCAAAGGAAGGGCTGAGCGAAAAGCGGAGGTGGGCTGGTGCCGAGTAGCGCAGTGAGGTATGGCCTTACTTACGGTCCGTCTTCTGCATCTCTGCTAACAATCTGTAAACCTTCAGGCCAGAGTGACACAACAGTGGGGAGGGCACCTGCCCTGCACATGGTCGACCAGGGTTTGATCCCTTCCCAGAGTCCCATATGGTTCCCCGAGACCACCAAGACTGATCCCTGAGCACAGAGCCAGGAGTAAGCCCTGAGCACTCCCAGGCACGGTCCCAAAACAAAAACAAAAACAAAAACAAACCAAATCAAACCTCACCTCCAAACCCAGGAACCCCCTTGAGTACCCACTTGAATACCATACCACCAGCAATGATCCCTGAGCACAGAGCCAGAAGCCCTGAGCATCGTCAGGTATAGTCCAAAACCCAAAAAGAAATCCCCCACAGCCTTCACAGCAAGGTCGATTTCTCTCTCCCAATCTTGTTCCTTCCCTTCCTGATCCCACCCCTCCCACTGCCAGCTCATCACCTTTCGTTTCTCCACCTAGACCATGTACCCCAAGGTATCCAATTCCTGCCCTAGTCAAAATTCCTCAGTGATCCACTATTTTCCATCATCTTAAGTGAGATCCCACCAAGCCCAGCTCCGCGCCAACAGGGCACCCCTCCACTTGCTCCCATATCCCGTTCAGCACCACCTCAAAACCATTGTTAAGAATATTCTCTTCAGGGGCTGGAGCAATAGCACAGCGGGTAGGGCGTTTGCCTTGCACGTGGCCGACCCAGGTTCGATTCCCAGCATCCCATATGGTCCCCTGAGCACCACCAGGAGTAATTCCTGAGTGCACGAGCCAGGAGTGACCCCTGTGCATCGCCAGGTGTGACCCAAAAAGCAAAATAATAATAATAATAATAATAATAATAATTAATAATATTCTCTTCAAGGTCCTGGTGATCCCTCAGCTCTACGATGCAATGACTTTGTTTTCTTTTCATCCATCATTACTAAATTCATCACAGTCACTTAGAAGTAACACCTCAAAAAATTTGAATTCCCAAGGTGTTATTCTGAAGTGATTTCCTACCCAAATTCATTTCCTAGAGAAAAATTAAAGGGTAAGACATGAGCCTAAACGACATCATTGAAAATAATCCTGTGGAAATTAAGATTTCTGACAGCCCACATTACTGGAGGCTCAGAAATACCAAGTACTCCTGACATAAGAGGCAGAGAATAATCCTGAGATCGTGATGTCACAAGTACACAGTCTGGTGATGAGGAGTTGGGAGGCAGGAAGAAAGCAATGAAAAACTATGGCAAATGCGTTAAACATTAACTAGTTAAATGTGGACACTTTCCCATTAAAACAAAATTTTTTTTTTTTTTTTTTTGCTTTTTGGGTCACACCCGGCAATGCACAGGGGTTATTCCTGGCTCATGCACTCAGGAATTACCCCTGGCGGTACTCAGGGGACCATGTGGGATGCTGGGATCCGAACCCGGGTCGGCCGCGTGCAAGGCAAACGCCCTACCCGCTGTGCTATCACTCCAGCCCCCCAAATTTTTTTTTGATTAGCCATGTTTTCAAACAAATTTACTTTAAAAAGAAAAATCTGATTTTCAGTAGAATTCATATTGGGACAAGCCTCTCCAAAGCTCAAACCAAGGACCTGACAGGTTTGAGGCAAATGTCTAATTACTGAGTCGCATCCCCAGCCCTCACCCTGAGTTTCCGAGAGAAGACTCATTCAAGTCATGACACAGGCATCAACCGCAAATGGCTCTCACACAACTCAGAAGCTACACTAACCCCACAGTTTTTGAAGTTCGGTTTTCATTACTGTACTTAATAGTCCATCCACAAACTGATTATTCATCTTTATAGATTTCTAAAGCAAAATCCTTAGTCCAAGATGCCTTCAGTGCCCTCGCCTAACCACCTTGTATGACAACTTAAAAACATATTCACTCGACTTCAATATTGAGTTCCTAAACAACAAAATTCACCTGGTTTTTAAAAAGTAACATCTTTAAGCCAAGAACTTACTAAATTCTGAATTACCAAATGGATCCCAGTAACAGCAGAGATAAATGAAAATTAAATGTATGAATATTCCTATCCAGCGGTAATCTGGAGACTTCCCCATGGGAGTGGGTACTGTGGAGTAGGGGCACAGGCCGAACTCAGAAGAGCGAGTTAGGTGTGTGCCTGTACCAACTGCACCAAAGCACCGTTTTCTGTCTGATCCCTGGAGTTCAGGAGGACCCAAAGTGAAGCCGAAGAATCCAACACATTCGCACCTGCCTACCTCTGGTCCAGAGTTCCTGGAGCAGAGGACTCAGTGCTTCTCATTAAATCCAGCCTTTGTTCCAGGATCTACAATACTCCACTGACATTTGCACCCAACAAAGTCTGGCCTCCAAGTACCCACTGACCTCTTGCCTGTTCTGCCCATGACTCGACCGACCCACAATCAGTGTGACCACCAGTGATTCCCCTCACAGGCACAACTTTAGTTGTTCATGAGACCACAGGACCTACACATTCCACACTTTTGCCGGAAGAGGAGCTTTTCCTTTATGGTTATCCCAGCTCTCTGGACAACATGCAGATTTGATAAAGAGATCGCTGTCACTGTCATCCCGTTGCTCATTGATTTGTTCGAGCGGGCACCAGTAACGTCTTTCACTGTGAGACTTATTGTTACTGTTTTTGGCATATCCAATAAACCACGGGTAGCCTGCCAGGTTCTGCCGTGCGGGCGCGATACTCTCGGTAGCTTGCCGGGCTCTCTGAGAGGGGCGGAGGAAACGAACACTGGTCGGCCGTGTGAAAGGCGACGCCCTACCACTGTGCTATCGCTCCAGCCCCATTGATAAAAGAGATGGAGAATGAAATTGTTCAAGGTCACAGAGGAAAAAGTAGAGCTGTGATTTGAACCAAGTACCAATAAGTAAACAGCCCACGTCTCTCTCTCATTATTATGATTACAAGCTTTGACATTTAGGAAGCAGAATATACACAAAACTGTCTAATGTGCTATAAATGGCCAGAAAAACAAAGAGGCAGGCAAGGGGAAAGGGGTGAGGGGTGATGGGAGGGAACCAGGAGACACTGGTGCTGGGAAATGTGCACTGATGGAGGGATGGGTGTTGGAATACTGTATTACTGAAATCCAATCATGAACAGCTTTGTAATGCTCTAAAAAGATAAATAAAAAGTAATAATCTTGGGGCTAGAGTGATAGCACAGCGGGTAGGGCGTTTGCCTTGCACGCGGCCGACCCGGGTTCAATTCTCAGCATCCCATATGGTCCCCTGAGCACCGCCAGGGGTAATTCCTGAGTGCAGAGCCAGGAGTAACCCCTGTGCATCACCGAGTACGACCCAAAAAGAAAAAAAAAAAAAAGTCATAATCTTTATCTGTCTTTCCATTTATATACCACATTTTCTAATTCTACCGGTTTCAAGAGCAAGAACACCTGTTTTTACACCTTGCATATCCCCTAAAAGCCTGTTACTGGAATATGGAGGCTACTTTAGTCATAGGAATGTTGAATCATTTGTCCAGCAGGTATATCTTAATTTAAAAACTCAACTCCCTTCTATCATATTAAAAAATCAACAAAATTCAGGCATCAACTAAAATCATGCTAAAACTCCCTCTGCATATAGCTGTCCACTATACAGGTTTGCAGCATTTGAATGTATAAGGCGCTGTGGAAAAGCTTCCCATTCACTGGTACCATAGCACTAAAGTCCCCAGACAGCGGCCACTTCAAAGCATTGTTTCGGGATTTGGCCATTGCTGGGGTGAATGTTTTGTGGTAAAAAGGGGGGCCCCTTACAGTGTCTTCTGCCAGCATCCTTAGCAGGCTCCAGGCCAGCGCTCTAATATATTACCAAGTGACAGTGTAGTGTCCCAGAGCATTCTGGAAACTTTGTATTCTAGCCACTGAGTTACTCCATCATAATTCACTTGGTTACACACACTGCATCTCCGAAATCCACACAAAGCCTCCTGAAAACTGATATAAGTGCAGGCTTTGAGGTGCACACCCTTAACTTGAGGCTTATTCAACCTGTTTCAATCCCCACTCCCCTCTAACAATGAATTTTACATGTAGTTCAACTAGGAAGGCTGGTTTCTACAGAGAATGAGCATATACCAGATATCATCATTAATACTGACACCAACCAATTTACACATTAAAACAATTAGAGATTCTGGGAAGGTATGATTTTTTTTTTTAAAGTTAGATCTTTCATCCTCCAAATTAAATCTTCTTTCAGTAGAGTCCCAAAAGAAAGTGATTAAGGAACTTCAGGAAAATTTCCTAACTGTTGGTGACATGATTCCATCAAAGTTCAATTAACAATGAGCATTTACTCCTGATCAAGTGGCCGTGTTATCAGCAGACAACTCTTCGCTCAAGGTCTCCACCTCCAACCCCAGCCACCCAAGAAAGCATTCAGCATGAAATAAAATGGTAAGTCAGGCAACATAAAATTTGTTAGTTTGGGCACACTACCTTCCTTCCACCTTTCTTTCCTGCTTGAATACATAATACCTAAAGTGGCTGTTTAATTCTAAATTATTCATGTTAATGGATAATTACCGAAGGAAGGTGCTAGATAATCTGAAATGGAAAAAGAAAATTGAAAACGAATCTATTTTCGTTTAGGTCTATCTTTTCAGCATATTTACCTTTTCAATTACTACCAGCATGAGCTAATACGTCAATTCATTTGCCATCTCTAAGTACAGAGTAACTGGCCACTGAGGGAAGTACCCTAGGAGGTGGTCCAGTCCTGTGCTGGTGTTCAGCCCCCAAGAGAGCCCCTTGGATTTTGCTAATTGTACAGAGTTGTGCATCCTGCAAAACGGCAACAGACAGCACCAGCCCGCAGGTTACTACACTTTAGGAGAACCGCTAAAAAAAAAAAAACAAAACGAGGATGCAGAGCATGACTGCCTCTATTCTTTGGTGAATTATAAAGAGCAAACGCTTAATCTTAAATCGGATTCTTGGATCACCCAGCATCAGTCCCTGCGACCTCCTTTATTCGGATGGAAACGTCTGGAAGTTTTCTAAGTTGTGCAGGACCGAAAGGATCTCCAGAAACCTGGGATCAGCCACTCTTCTGGGCCTGCCGTACCACAAGCTTTTCTCCCTGCTCTGTCCGGTGCCCCCTTAGAAAGGGGTGCTGAGCGCCAGGGAAGGGCCCCAGTCTCCTCCCGGGACCCCTGCACACAAGGGAGGAGTCCACCACCTACAGAAAGGGCGTTCTATAGGCGCACCGCTCCGAAAACGCCAGAAAACCGGACGTCCAACCGCGCGAGCGCTGCCCGCCGGCCTCCGCTCGCGGGGCAACTCCCCGAGGAGTTTCGGGACCGTCTTACATAACCCTCCACCAAGTCGCCCCGACTACCGCGGCGGGCGCGGAGCCGGGGGCGGGCAGCTCGCGCCGCGGGGCTGAAAATACGAGGGCGCGGCGGGTAAACAAACCCCGGCCGTACCGTTAAGCTGGCAATTCCCGGGCGGGGCTCCGCGGCGCTCGGCCTCGCCGCGAGTTCCCGGCTCCTGAGAACTTTCTCCCGAAAGTTCCCCCGGCCCGCGCACACACGTGCACACCCCCGCCCGCCGCGCCGACACGCGACGCCAGCCCCAGCCCCGGCCCGCGGCCCGCGCCCCGTCCCTCCCCGACGGGTGGCGGCGCCGACGCGGGAAGGTAGCCACGGCAGGGGTGGGGGGACCGCGCGGGGCCCGCGGAAAGTTCGGGAGCGCGCGGCGGGAGGGCAGGGCGGGGAACTTCGTTACCCTCGCGACTCCTGGCAGGGCCCTAGGCCCGGGCGGAGCGCGGGGCCCGGCCGCGACTCTTCATTCCGCTGCGTGACCCCCGGCTCCGGCCGGCTCCGGCCCCGGCGGCGCTGAAGGAGGAGGCACCGGCGGTGGCCACGGCGGGGGCTCTGCGCGGGATCGGGACCAGGAGCCAGGCGGGGCCGATGCGGACTGGCTCCCCCGTGGCTTCCCGCCCGGCGCCTTCCACGCCCGGCTGCCACTCCGACTCCGGCCGCAGGTTCTGGATCGGCGGCTCTCGGCCGGCCGGCCGGAAACAAACGCCAGTTTCCGGCCGGAGCGGGTTGGTGGTAACACAACAGGCGAGCACCCCCCCCCACCCCCTCCCTGCTCCGCCCTCCCCGCCCCGCCCCGCCCGCCGCGCACCCGCCCCGCCCCTCCCCGCCCCACCCCGCCCCGCCGCGCACCCGCGCCGCCCCGCCCCGCCCCCGAGGCCCCGCCCCGCCCCGGAGCCGCGGGGTCCGGGAGCCGCCCCGCCGCAGCCCGCCTTAGCCGGCGCTTCACCAACAGCCGCGAGTTTGGGGCTAGCCGGCCAAGTCCCGGTTATTTCCTAGACCCCTGGTCGAAGGAATTCTTGAACTAGCGCTCTAGGGGGCCACGGTGGACTCTTGAGATTTTTAGGTTGAACCAGTTGGCTACGCCCTGTGGGAAGAAGCGTAAAAGGGAGGGATAGTTGGAGACTGCGAGGAAAAGTCTTCAGAATAAAAACGTTGGAATTCTAATTACTCCTCACAGTCGCACAGTCGTTTGGACCCACCACGGGAAAACCTGCAACTCTCAGACCAGTCTCCACCTATTATGCGCTCATAAAGTGAACATGCCCTTCTATACAATCAATTATGATGTCATATTGCCACATTTGCCTTAGATTACTAGTAAATCCATAATGTAGAAATTGTTTTAGTGATGTCTTTCAAAAGCATTACAGAATAATTTAACAGACATCAAATCCCCACTGTGTGCAACACACTGCGCACAGACGTTGGAGACACAAAAGTGAAAGTGACTTAAGACATTGAATTCGGGGCAGGAGCTATAATACAGCAGGTATGCGTTTGCCTTGCATGCAACTGACCAGGGTTTGATCCCCAGAATCCTATGGGGTTTGATCTGCATTTCATATAGTCTTCTGAGCACCTCCAGGAGTAGTTCCTTAATGCCCTGAGCATCAACCCAAAACCAAAAAGCCAAACCAAACCAAAGCCCCCCATGAGACTCCCGAGATTAAAGAATCTTACATTTTAGTAAAATACGTGGAACAATTCTATAGGGCACAGAACTCTCATATGTACTGTGTGAGTTACAGTGAGTTATGACTATGAAGGCATAAGCTCTTAAGCTGGTATCTGGTGTTGGATATTAACCCTAAGTGTTTTAGGCTTCATCAATGAATTGCCCCGTTTCCTCTTCCCTGAGAAGCTTACCATGCTCTTGCTAACATCCTTAATTTAGTTAAAGTTTCTCTCTAACCTTTCCTTTGTGCTTTACCTCTCATTGTCACAGTTCCCCACATCAGTCTTGGCTACTTACAAGCCAAAACTTTCTGGTAATTCTGGATTTTGTATTTGTAGTTAATTACTTTTTTTCTATTTTCCCTATAGCCTTTTCAGATTTTACTATAGAGCAATGTTTCTTGATTAAGCACAGAAAGACCTTAAGGCTATTTGGAAGTCGATTGACTCTGAAATATATCTACTGGGCATTTGTCATAATTACTTGACTCAGGCTCCAGTAGTTCCTAACACCTCAAAAGGGAGATCCTGCCATGGGACTGGACCCAAGGCAAGTGTTGCAGGCATTGATAAGAAGTAAACATAATTGTTTAACATATACAACTAGAGGGAAAGACAATAGCAATGTAAATGTTCCTGTGAGACAGAGTGTCTCCTTGAGTTAATCTCCCTAAGAGAATTGCCTCTGCCAAAGGTTTTATTTCTATAAATGACGATCATACCTATGTACTATATCTCAACTCCCCTTAGATGTTCTATATGTTGGGAGCTTTGAATTAAATGGACCATTTTCACCATCAGTCTATGGTCCACTGTCTCTTTGTCTCTCTGCTGGAGAGGACAGGAGCTCTCGGCCAGGCCACCGAACGCAGGCCACCGAAAGCAACAGCAACTCGCAGCACCCCCACGCTTTGTAAACTCACAGTCTGGGACCTAGCAAGCCTTCTTTCCTGCTTGTTGACTGAATAAATAAGGAAACTGCATACTGTTTCAAAAAAGCAAAGCCATTTAATAAATCTCTTTATGACAAACACAAAATTGGACCAACTTCTGCAGTTATCTGACCAAACAAATTCTGAATTTTGGACAGAGCATGTCTGGCATGCAGAGAGGCCCCAGGGCCATCCCAGCATCATTGTGGCATCCCAAGCAACATCAGATGTAATCGTGGTGGCTCCAAGCCCCTTCATGGAGGCCTCCCAAAAATAGATATTCTAAATTTGAATTCAGATTTCTAATACAAGGCAGCTAGCTAGTCTGCATATTATAAATGTTTATTGTCCAAATTGTGCCCATGGGGCTTTTCCCCCCCTTTTTTAGGTCACACCTGGTGATACTCAGGGGTTACCCCTAACTCTGCACTCAGGAATTACTCCTAGCGGTGCTGGGGGGACCATATGGGTTTCTGGGGATTGAACCCGGCTTGGCCAAGTGCAAGGCAAATGCCCTACCGGCTGTGCAATCACTCCAGCCCCACCGTGGGGCCTATTTCAAAAACAACATTAACATTATTTACAATAACACAAACAGCATGTTTTCATGTGCCCCCTCAGAAAGTTCATTAGAATGAACATATTAGAACCTATCTGTCCCCTCACTTCTTCCTGAAGTGTTCTGGTATGAGATGGAATGCAGACATTTTGGAATCATCTGGTGGAAGACTAGACAACAGCTAAAACACCCAGTTAATGAAGTGCTTTGCAGAGGCCAAGAAGACCAACCATCCAGGTGGCCAACAGAGCCATTTGACCTGGGGTGCAGGTGTGTGGATTCAGGTATGTGGAGGACCAGGGAGCTGTAAAAAATTACAAGACATGCAAGCGGGAGGGGGAGATGTGATGATGTGTGTTGTGTTCTGTTGTTCGCGGGCTCTTGGGGCAGTTCTTTCACGCGCCGCTCACGTTCGGTGTTCTTGAGCTGCTGTGTATGGACCAGATCGGGATGGCTCCTCCTAGTGCTCTGCTTCTGTGTGTGCTGCTGTGCTCTCTTCTGTCTGTCTCTCTATCTGTCTCTGTCTCCGTAGTATCTCCTCCAGTCTCTTCCGACCTCTCTCTGCCTCTGCTTCTGTGTCTTCTCTCCACTTCTGTGTCTTCTCCTTGCTTCTGTCTTGCCTCTGTCCTCTCCTTGCTGTGTCTTCTTCTGTCTGTGTTGTCTCCCTCTTCTGTTTCTGCTGTCTCCTCTTCTGTCTCTGCTGTCTCCATCCATGCTGTCTCCCACAGTCTTAGTTTATATAGCAATCACATATGGTGGTGACACAAAGGTGGGTTGAACATTAACAAGTCAACAAAGAAGGGTAATACCATTTCTCAAGGAGATTAACAAAAATCTCATCTAAGGAGATTACTCCAGATTACTAAGAGATCTGCTCAAGGGTGAGGTCCAAACAAGGGTGTGTCAGGGTGTGTCCCTTTCTTCCTTCCTCAGCTAGTAATCCACTTAAATAGTTTTAGTAAATTTACTTCTAATATTTCTAGCAATGTCATTCTGTATGAGCACAGTAAGAGATATAAACTTAAAATTTGGTTCTTTCTGAGGACATCTCACTATATTTCTAGACCCAGTTCTCAGGTCTGGTTAGTCTTCCTAACCCCATCAGGGTCCTAGTCTCGTTACTTTTGGATCATGACAGCATTTGTCTATGACCATGTTCTTAACTTATAGTTGAGTATTGTAGCGCTTTGGCCTGGCCCGTTTCGATGCCAGGGTAGCTCACAGCTTGCTCTGGGTCCATTCTGTCCCTCACTGGGACCCTGTTTTTGGGGTTCTAGGAACTAAGGACAACTGAGTCGAGAAAGCAGATGCCCAGGAAAAAATATTATTGGAGTCAATCAACTCCCAAGTTACAAAGCATAATATTAACTGTCTTCCTGTGTCCATACAGAAAGGACATTGCTTTAAGGTAAACTAAGTTCCCTTTGGCAAGGCTGAAAGGACAAACCCAATGTTATCCTACAGGGAGCCACTACCTCAGGTATGTAAAGCTTATCTGATTCTTAGCAACACATACACACACACACACACACACACACACATGCACAGACACTCTCACTGTATCACTATCATTTCGTTGCTCATCAATTTGCTTAAGCAGGCGCCAGTAACGTCTCCATTCGTTCCTGTCACGTTCAGGATCAGGGAAATGAGGCCCATTACTGTTACTGTTTTTGGCATATCAAATATGCCACAAGTATCTTGCCAGGCTCTGCCATGTAAGATTCTGCATCACTCTCTTCTGGAAGCTTTATTTTATAGTCTCTGGATCTTGGCCATTGATGAGATTACATGGCGCAGGGGGCAGTTTGTGGGTGTGACTGCCAAGCTACTGGAAAACTGGGGATCTGGGTGGAGGAGGCTCAATCCCGATCTGAGCAGGCTTGAAGATCTCAGTCACGGGTCCTGCATATCTGGGTTCCTCTGAGAACCAACAGAGGAACCCAGGTACACGCACACATATCACTGTATCACTGTCACTGTCATTCTATTGTTCATCGATTTGCTCGAGTGGTTGCCAGTAAAATCTCCAATCGTCCCTGTTGCATGCTAGCATAGTGTAGCCTGATGGTGTATTGGGGGCTCTTTCAGGGTCAGGGGAATGAGAACTGTAATTTGTTACTGTTTTTGGCATATCGAGTACGCCACGGATAGCTTGCCAGGCTCTGCCGTGCAGGCGGGATACTCTTGGTAGTTTTCCGGGCTCTCCAAGAGGGACGGAGGAAATACACACACATATCACTAATTTTGTTTTATTATCTTGTTTTGGGGTCACATCCGGCAGTGTTTAGGGATCATTCCTGTTGGGCGGGTGGGCTTGGGGGACCATATGGAATGCTGGGGATTGAACCTGGGTCAGCCATATACAAGGCAAGTGCCTTATCCACTGTCCTATTGCTCCAGCCCCAGATATCGCTGATATAAGCTACTGATTTCAGCAACAAATTTGGAGAGAGTAGAATGGAACCTGACACCTAAGGTGATTCTAACAGAACTCAACTGATCATTCTCACATCTTGTTAGCTAAATCTAACTCAGGAGGGACCAGAGAAAGAGTACAGTGCATAAGGAGCTTATCTTGCATGCAACTGACCTGGGTTTGATCCTTGTCACCACATGTGGTATCCCCCTCCCTCATCTCCCCAGCACCACCAGAAGTGGACCCTGAGCACTGACTCGGGAGTAAGTCTTGAGCACAGCCAGGTGTAGCCCCAAAATAAAACAACAACAAAAAGCAGTCTAACTCAGAATGACTGATTTAGATTTATAGATGAGGTGCTTCAAAAACATTCAACCTGTCTTTGGTTTCAGCTCCAAGGCCCTGTCAGGATGAGTTTATGCTCATCTCTTAACTGTCTTTTTGGTTTGTTTGTTTTTTTTTTTTTTTGGTGGGGGAAGGCACACTCAGCAATTCTCCTTTTTAAAAAAATTTTTTTATTAAATTTTTAAAATTTTATTGAATCACTGTGAGATAGTTACAAGCTTTCATGTTTGGGTTACAATCTGACAATGATCAAACACCCATCCCTCCACCAGTGCACATTCCCCACCACCAATATCCCGGGTATATCCCCCCTTTCCCACCCTCCCCCTGCCTCTGTGGCAGACAATATTCCCCATACTCTCTCTCTACTTTTGGGCATTATGGCTTGCAACACAGACACTGAGAGGTCATCATGTTTGGTCCATTATCTACTTTTGGCATGTATCTCCCATCCTGTCTGGTTCCTCCAGCCATCATTTTTCTTAGTGATCCCTTCTCTATTCCATCTGCCTTCTTCCCTCCGCTCATGAAGCAGTCTTCCAGCTATGGGGCAATCCCCCTGGTCCTTGTATCTACTGTCCTTGGGTGTCAGCCTCATGTGATGTTATTTTATACTCCACAAATGAGTGCAGTCCCTCTAGGTTTGTCCCTCCCTTTCTGACTCATTTCACTTAGCATGATACTCTCCATGTTTATCCATTTATAAGCAAATTTCATGACTTCATCTCTCCTAACAGCTGCATATATCCCATTGTGTAGATGTACCAAAGTTTCTTTAACCGGTCATCTCTTTTAGGGCACTCGGGTTGTTTCCATATTTTGGCTATTGTGAACAGTGCTGCAATGAATATATATGTACAGATGTCATTTCTACTGTGCTTTTTTGCATCCTCGGGATATATTCCCAGAAGTGGTATTGCGGGGTCATATGGAAGCTCAATTTCTAGTTTTTGAAGCACTATCCATATTGTTTTCCAGAAAGGCTGGACCAGTCGGCATTCCCACCAACAGAGAAAGAGCATTTCTTTTCCCCCACATCCATGCCAGCACTGGTTGCTTTTGTTCTTTTGAATGTGTGCCAGTCTCTGTGGTGTGAGATGATATCTCATTATTTTGATTTGCATCTCCCTGATGACTAGCGATGTGGAGCATTTTTTCATGTGCCTTTTGGCCATGTGTATTTCTTTTTTGAGGAAACTTCTGTTCATTTCTTCTCCCCATTTTTTGATGAGGTTGGAGATTTTTTTCTTATACAATTCTATTAGTGTCTTGTATATCCTTGATATTAATCCCTTATCAGATAGGTATTGGGTAATATTCTTTCCCGTTCTGTGGGCTCTTTCTGTATTTTGGTCACTGTTTCTTTTGAAGTGCAGAAGCTTCTTAGTTTGATGTAGTCCCATTTGTTTATGTTTGCTTCCACTTGCATGGTCAGTGCTGTTTCGTCCTTAAAGATGCTTTTAGCTTCAATATCATGGAGAGTTCTGCTTACATTTTCTTGGCTACCCCAGCTATTTTATGGGAGTTGTTCGCCTGTAGGATTATTTTTTAGCCTTTTAGTTTGATCCTGTGTTTGCTCTGACTATTGAGATGTGTTTCTTGCAGGCAGCAGAATGTTGGGTTCAATTTTCTAATCAATCCTGCCATTCTGTGTATTTTAATTGGTGCGTTTAACACATTGATGTTGACAAAGATTATTTATATGGGGTTTTGTCCCATTTTTCTGCTGAAGTTTGGTGTATTTGAGGGTCCTGACTTGTCTTAAAGTAGCCCATTCAATTGTTCTTGTAACCATGGTTTTGAGTCTATGAAGTTCCTGAGCTGTTGTTTATCTGTGAAGCTGTGTGCTGTTCCTTCTGTTATAAATGACACTCAGCAATTCTCAAGGCTTACTTCTGGCTCTGCTCAGAGATCACAGGGTTCAGGGGTCCCTTTGGGTTGCCAGGGATTGAACTCAGATCAGCCACATTCTAGGCAAGTGCCCTCCCTGCTGTACGATCTCTCTGGCCCTATCTTTCTAGGTTTTTTTTATTTTTATTTTTTTATCTGAGGCACTGCTCACAATAGGATTTCCTTCATAGTCAGCCCACAACCTCCCCACAGTGGACCCCACCTTAAGACCTTCCCAATTTGAACTTGCTATCACAGATGTAGCAAGTGCAGGCCTTGTGCTCACAGGCACACTCCAGGCCTGGTACAAAGCAGACTTTTTATTTTGGGACCATGACCACAAGAAGTTGCCCAGTTTGAAAGCTGGCCCAAGTTGCCAGTCAAATGAATCTGAGTGACCACATTTTCCAGGCTTGCCTGAACATTGAGGGTCCAGAAAGTGGCAAGGCTTCTGTGGCTTTGCCCCTGTTTCCTTGCTGTGGCCATCCATATTGTTGTTATTTATGTAATTGCTCAATGAACTGCTTGTTTGGGGGCAGCCCCGCTGTGTGGGTGACACTGTGGTCAGCTGGGCTGAGAGCCAGGCCACCTGGGTTCTGCATCGCCGGCCCCTTGCCTACGGAGTGGCTCCTTTTTTATTCCTGTGTGGCTGTCTTTCTGCCTAGAAACCAAGGGCTTTGGTGACATGCAGCCAGGCATGTGGGTTGTCACACTGCTGATGCTCAGGAGCAGCTGTCAGATGTGTCCTCCGAAGTCAGACATTGCTGAGGATTCTTGGCTGGCCCACCAGAGAAGAGTCAGGAAGTAAAGTGAAAGCATCAGAGAAAACCCTCTCCATGTGGCCAGGGCCTAGACCTGACTGTGGTTTAGCACAAAGTTCTTTCACCTCAGAGATCTATTTTACTCTCCCTTTAGCAATTCTGAGCTGCTCCAAGGAACTTCCTAAACTTTCACTCTTATACAAGAGCACAGTAAACAAACAAGATAAACATTTCAGCACTGGAAAATAGATAATAGAGTAGGGGGAAATGTTCAGGTAACATTTCCTGCTAAACCAGGAAAAAACAATAGTAAATTTATGCATTTGTTATAGAAAGTCAAACCAAAATAATTTCTGTTTCACTATTACAGTATAATTCACACCAACAGCTCTGTAGAGAGCTATTGGTTTGTTTGTTTTGCTTGGGGGCCACATCTGGGAGTGCTGAAAGCTTATTCCTGGCTCTGTGCTCAGGGATCACTTCTGGTGGGTTCAGGGGACCATAGGGGATACTGGGGGATCAAACCTGGGTCAGCTGCATGCAAGGCAAATGCCCTACCTGCTGTATTATCATTCCGGTCCCATGTTGGCTATTTTAAATTAAGTTACATACTAAATGTGTGTAGAAATCCCGGATTGACTAACTCAGAATTTTTGAAACTGATGACCAAGAATCTCTACGTTTCCCAAAATATTCACAATTGTTATAGTGTAAATATATTTCTACTCTATGACCTAGCAATTTGACTCTTAGGTACTTGCCTACTAGAAATGAAAACATATCCACCCAATGATAAATACGTGCATCATAACAGCTTTATTCCTAAAAACTGACCTGGAGACACCACAAATGTTACCAGCTGAACGAAACAGAATAAATACACTGTTCAAATAGCAGAATATATATTTTTAGATAGTTTAGTCCATGCCTAGCAATGCTCAGGTACTACTCAGGGTTTATTCCTCATACTGCCTGGGGAGACATACAGTATAGGGGATAGAGCCTAGGCCCCTTCATGAATGGACACTAATTTTTAAATGTATGCATAGGAAAATCTCAAAATTATTTGTGAAATAAAAGAAGCCACTTATATGAAATTCAGGAAGAGGCAGAGATAATGTCAGTGACAGAAATAAGCATGTTTGCTTACTGCAGGGAGTAAAATAGGAGATAGGGAACTTTCTGATGGGAAGTTCTATGTATTGACACAGTTCACATATTAAAGTTAGGGGCCAGAGTGATAGTACAGCTGGTAGTGTGGTGCCTTGCTCGTGGCTGACCTGAGTTACATCCCCAACTTCCCATGTGGTCCCCTGAGCCCTGCCAGGAATGATCCCTGAGTGCCAAGCCAGGAATAAGCCCTGAGCATGGCTAGGTGTGACCCAGAAAGCAAACCAGTACAAACAAACCAAAAAAACATTAAAGTTATACTTAAGAGCATTGTGGGGAGGGGGGATAAAAAATAAATAAATAGCATTATACTTAAAGTTCTATGTATTTCATCATATGTAAATTTTACCTCAATAAAATGTACAGAAGATAAGAACTCTTCACATTACATTGGACTGGAGTGATAGCACAGCGGGTAGGGCATTTGCCTTGCATGCGGCCAACCCAGGTTCAATTTCTCCATCCCTTTCGGAGAGCCCGGCAAGCTACCGAGAGTATCCCGCCCGCATGGCAGAGCCTGGCAAGCTACCCGTGGCGTATTCGATATGCCAAAAACAGTAACAAGTCTCACAATGGAGACGTTACTGGTACCCGCTCAAGCAAATTGATGAACAATGGGATGACAGTGCACATTACATTTAACTGTTATAAATTTACGTTTACTGTGGATTGTTCGATAGTTGCTTCACTCATTAGATTATGAAGCAATGTAAAATAAGTTTCTTGTTTCATCTATAGTAACATGAATATTACCTCCTTAGTACCATGGTAGTCATTCATTAAATATGTACTGAGTGAATGAATGAATGAGTGAAAGTTGAGAACCATTGCTTTGGCCATAGGCTCTTGGAGTAGAGTCTCTGCTGAGTCTCTCTCCAAGTCCTCTACTTGCTTGCATTCATGTTGTTAGATTATGTGTCCTAAAATATTTCACTGACATTTTATCTTTTCAAACGCCCTACCCGATGTGCTATTGCTCCGACCCCGACTTCCATAAACTTCTAATCAGTCTGCGAATCAAGGAAGTCTACTAACCTTCCTTATTGCCACAAAGGGAAAGAATAGAAGATTTTCTTTTGTTGATAAATGTTGGATTTAGAACTTTTTTTCTGGTTGGAGAATAAACTGACATACCAAGGTTGGGCATAGCCAAAGATAAAAAAAACTGTCTTATATGAATTGCTCTTTGAAGTTCTTACTATACGAGGTAATGCACCTTCATCCTTTATTATTGTTTAGGCACGTTGAATTTTGATTTTCTATCATTTATAATTAAAATAATCTCAACTAGTAAAAAGTCACCAAGAATCACTGTGATATTTACAGCATAAAGTCAGAATTTCTTAGTCAGCTCAGTAAAATGTTACTATACAACATTCCTGTTTTGTCCTAACTTCAGGATATGGCTTGCTAATTTCCATCTCTAGATTTGTGTTTTCCTTCTTTTTTGACTATTTGTTTACATTTTTCTGTTTTAGGTGCCACACCTGACGACGCTAAGGGAACATTCCTGGCTGTGTGCTCAGTGGCCCAGGCAGGACCAACAGGACCCGGGACCTGGGAGCAGAGAACCTCTGCCTGCTTCCCCCAGTCTCCAGCGATCCAGGGGTCACACCCATAAGCCACCTCCTGCCGGCACCAGATAATCTCCTCATCAGCTACCCTCCAGAACTCACAGCTGTTTCTCCCGGAAGGGAGCATAAAATGACGCCCCCATAACCATGCCACCGGACTTCTCACCAGGCTGTTTTCACTCGGGGTGCCCTAGAGGGGGGCAGGTGAGAGCCCTCTTCGCCCCAAGGGATCCAGCCCCGTCAGCCGACCTCCACTACCCCACCGCCGCCTCACTCCAGGCCTCTTTCCACACACTTGGGCCGAGCCTCATGCATGAGTGAACATATTCCTGTACCGACACAGACACATCATCATAGAGGGGAATATATTTATATGCCTCTCAGAGAGGTTGGCAAGCTCCCCGTGGTGTATTCGATATGCCAAATACAGTAACAATAACAGATCTCATTCCCCTGACCCTGAAAAGAGCTTCCAATTGTTGGGGAAAAAGTAAGGAGAGGCTGCTAAAATCTCAGGGCTGGGATGAATGGAGACGTTACTGGTGCCTGCTCAAGTAAATCTATGAACAACTGGATGACAGTGATACAGTGACAGTGACAGTGACAGAGTACAGTGTGCTCGGGAGTGACCCCTGATGGTGACCACATGTGGTGCTGGGGATTGAACCAGGACAACCGCATACAAGATACAGCCTTCTCTCTTGTGCTTATGTCTCTGCATTTGTGTATTTTTCTTTTCATCTCTCTCTCTCTCTCTCTCTCTCTCTCTCTCTCTCTCTCTCTCGGAACCAGTATTTATTTTTATTTTTTAATTTTCAGCATTTTTTTGAGGCACTGGGATTTACAATACTGATAATTATATTTTTTTATGCATACACCTTTACAATACGACACCCATCTCCAGGGAGCCTGCCTCCTTTGAGGCTCCAGAGGAGACCAACCACTTATCCTCTTCCTTCCTTCCTTCCTTCCTTCCTTCCTTCCTTCCTTCCTTCCTTCCTTCCTTCCTTCCTTCCTTCCTCCCTTTCTTCCTCCCTTTCTTCCTCCCTTTCTCTCTTTCATTCCTTCTTTCTTTCCTTCCTTCCCTCTTTCTTTCTTTCTTTCTTTCTTTCTTTCTTTCTTTCTTTCTTTCTTTCTTTCTTTCTTTCTTTCTTTCTTTCTTTCTTTCTTTCTTTCTTTCTCTCTCTCTTTCTTCCTTCCTTCCTTCCTTCCCTCCTCCCCTCCCTCCCTCTCCCTCCCTCCTTTCTTTCTTTCTTTCTTTCTTTCTTTCTTTCTTTCTTTCTTTCTTTCTTTCTTTCTTTCTTTCTTTCTTTCTTTCTTTCTTTCTTTCTTTCTTCCTTCCTTCCCTCCCTCCTCCCCTCCCTCCCTTCTTTCTTTCTTTCTTTCTTTCTTTCTTTCTTTCTTTCTTTCTTTCTTTCTTTCTTTCTTTCTTTCTTTCTTTCTTTCTTTTTTCTTCCATTTTTAGGCCACACCCAGTGGTGCTCAGGGATAACTCCTAGCTTTGTGCTCTCTGGCCTCACTACATTTCTTTTTAATTCCACATATGGGAGATATTTGTGTGTGTGTGTGTATGTGTGTGGACATGGTGACACCTACACGCATAAATGAATAGAGCTAAAACCCTGAAATTACACAAAATTATAACTCAATAAGTTGAAAGAGTAAATTTTTTAAAAAACATTATATTTTTATAGGTTTATACATTTAAAAATAATGTTATGAGTGATTCTGTGCTCATAAATATTTAATTTTACATAGAGATAAATGTTACAAATGTAAAATTTTGTAAAAGTGAAGAGAATTAAGAATATTTTAAGGGGAAATCTGACAGAACCTATAAAGGTATAAAAGTATGTTTTATTGTAAGAAAGGGAATATTGCCTTTATGTTAGAAAATATTATAGATACTGCTTAAATACTTGCTTTAGTAAGTAAAATATTTGGGGGAACACAGTAGTGCTCAGGGGTTACTCCTGACTCTGCACTCAGGGATCATTTCTGGTAAGCTTGTGGGGCCATATGGGATGCCGGGAACTGAACCCGGGTCCACATGCACTTGCCCTACCTGCTGTACTAGCACTCTAGCCCAATAAGTGAAATATTTTAATAAAAATATCTATGAGGTAATGGTTAGATTTACCCTCAGGGAAATAGCTCAAAGTGTGTGGAGGCTGAAAGGGTGTGGAGCAACCCCCCCCCACACACACACAACACAGTTCTGGGAGTAGCACTCAGCACCTCCTGCTGTGGTCCCTGCCCTCTACACACACACACACACACACACACACACACACCAAAAATCAAATAAACAGCAGGAGAGAAGAGATCCTTTATGACACCATTTCCATTCTCTCAGGTTTTGGTGGATGGGGCAGGAGAGGGGAGCTGCTGAATAGTGAGCCCTAGAGATCACCAAGGGGCTTCACTGTGAATAGAACCTGTCGGCTTCCAATTACTGCCAGTGCTGGACCCCCACAGAGCTCTGTGAGGACACTAGAGGACTCGGGTAAGACTGGACCAGTTCCTACTCAGGTCTTGACAAATCCCCTATCAGAACAGCTTCCTACAGCCGTCAGAGGCCTAGTGATGATGAGGAAGGACAAGGAGCCCATTTCTGAAGTGCTGAGGAGATCACGAGCTACTTACCCACCAGAATGTCAGAGAGGTCAACTGCCTCACCTCCCAAGTAGCAGACCCTCAGGTTTGGAGGAAAAGCAAATCATTAGCTATTAACACATTGAGACAATGAGGAGAGGTGCAACTAATTCACTCTGTCCCTTGAGGAGGTCAGGAGGAGGCAGATCAAGCTCAGGCTGCTAGACAGTGTTTAAGCTAAAATAGAGAAGACTGCACAAAATTCCTCATTTTTGTATGGCCAATGGTCCCTATTAAACGGTATAGGTGCTACACACTAAGAATGTTTCTTAAATGATAAACATGTGTCTCTTTTACCACATTGCAAAGCTCTGGGTTGAGTCATTTTGGAATTGGCATGAATGAGACTCCCCTCCAGTGCTATGGCTTTTGCTTACTGAACTGATACACACTCAGGCTGTTTCCATGTTCACATGATCTTGGGAAAGTCAGGAGACCATCGCAGCTTCCCAGAAGTACAGGATATTATTGTGGCTAGAAAGAGATATGAAGTTGAAAGCTGCCATCATTACTTAAGTTGCTTTGAGTTATACTTACTCTAGAGTATTGAGTAACCTTCCTAGTCTGAGAAGAGATGGAAGGAGTCGAGGTCAGAAGAAAGGAGTAGAAGAAGTCCAAGAAAGGATTTATGAAAAGGACCTGGAAGAAACATCTAAGAGCAGAGTGATGCTTAAAAAAACTCATTGACTATGGAAAGAGAGAGAAAGGACAATTGAGGGACCAGATCATGCTGAATTGGAGATGCACTCACAGTGCCGTTTTCATGGGCTTGTCCCCAGCAGTGCCCTTTGGATGGAGTTCACTCACAAAAGGAAACTGTGCCCTGACTTGCTAGTCAGTGCTAATGCCAGTCAACAGTCTGCCTGCTTGAAGGACCTTTCATGAGCAAAACTCTGCCTTAGAGTCCAGATCCTCTGCAGGGACATGGGCCCTTTCCCTTACCCAGGAAGAAAATGGAAGGTGATCCAGACAAATAGGACAAAGCAGCCTTTGACGAGACATTCATGACTGAGAGCAGCAGAAAGAGCTGATTCTTGCCACCCATACAGTACATTTCTCTCGTGGGTTTCCTACTTTCTGTAAGATTTTCCTCTTGATCTTTAATGTCCTCCTCCCCTTCTTTAGACAAATACTATTTCCAGGCCCTTGCGCAGAAAATAACTTTTTTTTTGCTTTTTGGGTCACACCCGGCGATGCACAGGGGTTACTCCTGGCTCTGCACTCAGGAATTACTCCTGGCGGTGCTCAGGGGACCATATGGGATGCTGGGATTCGAACCCGGGTCAGTCGCGTGCAAGGCAAACGCCCTCCCCGCTGTGCTATCGCTCCAGCCCCCAGAAAATAACTTTTAATACTGAAAAAAGAACATAATGGTTACTTCTTAACAGAGAAGCACAGCCCAGTTAGTTAATATTCCATGGGTCTATTCCCATGTAATACCTCCCTACATACATGCATGTGCATCCACATGTGCACACACACATGCTGGCACACATATACATATACAGGCATGTACTCACAGTCCCAGTGTGTTACTAATGTCTGATTAAACCTCAGCTGGTTGGGCTCAATTGTGTGAGTGATTCATCAGATCCATTGATTCATCATATCTAGTCCTCCCAGTTCTTTTCTTTTTTCTTCTGGATTTTGGGCCACATGTGGCATTGCTAGGGGTCACTCCTGGCTCTGTGCTCAAAATCGCCCCTGGTGGTGCTTAGGAGACCGTCTGGGATGCCAAGGATCAAATCCGGGCTGGCCACATGCAAGGCAAGCGCCCTACCTGCTATAATATGGCTCTGGCCTATCCTCCCGATTCTTAAAGCCGGAGACTCAGCTCATTACCCTCCAACCAAGGCTTTTGTAAAGTAACAACAGCAAGTCTCCTGTCTTTGATCTCGCTCTTCTCCTTCTACCCTTCTTGCTTTGCCTAAAATTAAGATCTGCTCTCATCATTCCAAGTGTGTTTTCAATTGTAACAGAAGAGAAATTACTAGTACTACTAATAATATTAATAATCACTGTCATCCCATTGCTCATCGATTTGCTCAAGCGGGCACCAGTAACATCTCCCTTGTGAGACATGTTATTACTGTTTTTGGCATATTGAATATGACACAGGTAACTTGCCAGGCTCTGCTGTGTGGGCGAGATACTCTTGGTAGCTCGCCGGGCTCTCTGAGAGGGGCAGAGGAATCAAACCCAGGTCAGCTACGTGTGAGGCAAACGCCCTACCTGCTGTACTATTGCTCCAGCCCAATATTAATAATAGCTATAGAATATTATTTTAAATATACTAACTACTAAAATTAAACTGGTGTAATGGTAAATAAAATTTAATATATTCATGAGCTGGCATTACTCTTCCTGAGAGACTAATCAATTTCAGAGTTCATAATTTGCTGTAAATTATAGTATACACTGAGAAAGAAAATTTATTCAGGGCCAAGAGATAGTACAGCAGGTAGGGCACTTACATTGCATGTGGCCAACCTGGATTCTATCTCTAGGACTCATATCGTCCCCTGAACCCCAACAGAAGTTTAGAAGTGATTTTTGAATCCAGAGCCAGGAATAAACCCTGAGCACTGCCTGGTGTGGCCCAAAAAACAAAACAAAAGCAAAAAAAAATATTAAATAAAAGCTGCTAGACTAGAGAATTAATGGACTAGAACACAGGCTTTGCCAGCAGAGGCCTTGGTTCAGTGGCCACATGATTTCCTCTAGCACTGCCAGGACCATCTCCCACCCCCGGACCCAGACAAGCAGAGCCCCTAAGCACTGCCATGTTGTGGTCTCTCCCTCAAAAACAAAAGTAAAGAAAGAAAAATTTAAGAAATAACCAAAGATATTGGGCTCTAGGTTTGGCCCTGCGTGTATTTTCTATGTCTTGTCAGTGGCCACAGCACGCCCTCTCACTTTTGGGTCTCTAGTCATTCAATAGGGGAACCTGTGACATACTGAGAAAGGAGCATTTGCTGGACTTCAGGGCAAAGAGAACAGCCTGAGACTTCCTACTTCCCGTGCCCTCCCTTTCTCTGCAGGCCTCCCATGGGGAAATTGCTAATAAGGAAGGTCCAGATAATTAGGAGATGGAATTAGAACCAAAGAGCGAAATTACTGGAGACAATGGCCTGGTGTCCTGTTTAGTAAAATGGGCATCCAAAAAGAACAGTGGGTAGAGCCTGTGTGCATGGAGGCTAGATGGTCACCAGCAGGGCAAAGGAAAGGCGAGGGCTAGGAACAGCAATAGGGGAGCAGTAGTGAAGGGCCACCTGCAGGTGACAAGCCACATGCCCAATGGCCTTCTGCCTCTGGTCCTGCAGTTCAGAGAGAACCATCCTGCCAGTCATATCTGTTCTCACAGGATGAGGAGTCTGTGGGATCAGAAGGTACTCAGATGATGATAAGGAGGCCAAGACCCCCTTACACACCAAGGGGGACCTGCTCTCAGGGTCTGTGTGACTCTTGCCACTGAGTCCAGATTTCCAAGGATCACCTGAGGTGGGCCAGCATTTTGTCTGGTGCCTCATTCCTGACTATACCCCCGGGAGTGCAATCATGGTACATTTGAACCTTCCCAAGTGGTTATGAAAGCTTGTGAAAGTGGAAGGACAAAGCTTATTGAATATAACAATTTATTGAGTTTATGCATTACATTTAAAGCATGAAAACAATGGGTTGGGGACTTTATTTTTGTTTGTTTGTTGGAGGGGGCTGGGCCACACCCTGTGGTACTTAGGAGTTACTCCTGGCTCTGCACTCAGGAATTACTCTTGGCGATACCCAAGGCACCATTTGGGATGGCGGGGATCAAATTTGGGTCAGCTGCATAAAAGGCAAGTGCCTTACCTGCTTTTCCATTGCTCTGGCCCTTATTTGTGCTTTTGCCCTGGGCCCTGCAAGTGTGAGGGACAGGCCTATACAGAGACTTCTAGGACAGAGAATTCTACATGGAAGGAGGAGACATTCTCTGCTATTTATTTCAAAGCTTTGACCACCAAAGTAACAATCACTGATTGATCTGGAAAAATTTCCCTGGAGCCAAGTTGACCCTATTGAAGGATTTTCTGTATCTGAAGGCAAACATTCTCCCCAACAAGGCTCTTTTTTTTTTTTCATTTTGGGTCACACACAGCAATCTCAGGGGTTACTCCTGGCTTTGCACTCAGGAATCACTCCTGGCGGTGCTCAGGGGACCATAAGGGTCATGCTGAGGACCATGAGGACCTCAGGGGATGCTGGGAATCGAACCTGGGTCGGTCACATTCAAGGCAAATGCCCTACTCGCTGTGCTATCGCTCCAGCTCCCCTCCCCACACACACACCACAAGGTTTTGTATAACAAATAACTAGGTCTCTGGCATAGCAGGGAGGATGTTTGCCTTGCATGTGACGAGTTAGATCTGGAGTTAGATCCCCAGCATCCCAAATGGTTCCCTGAGAACCTCCAGGAGTAATTCCTGAGAGCAGAGATAGGAGTAACCCCTGAGTATTACCGGGTGTGGTCCCCAAACAAAAAATGCCCCCAAAATGAGTCACACCGTTGATTTCTTCATTTCCAAGCGTGGTTGTGGATTCCGACCTCTAATTGACCTTATCTGGCTCTCCTCAAAGCCTGGTGGGCACTGTGCCCACTCTCTGCCAGCCTCTGGCTCTCCTCTCACATCAATAGCCAGACTTCTTTTTTTTAATTTAATTTTTTCAAGTTGTCACAATAATTTATTACATATTCCAACACCAATTCCACCACCTTACACATTCCCACCACCATTATTTTGAATTTTCCCACCACCAACCAAGCTCCCCCAAAAAGCAGGTCCTAAATAGTTTATTTTGTATTGCTTATTATGAATAATCTGCTAAAAGTTGTCCCAAAAAGTTTCCTTAGAAAAAAGTGTGTGAAGATTGTTGTATTTCACCTGAAGCCATTAAGCCTTTGTATAAGAGATTACTAACATATTGTTACAGGGTGAGCCTTTATGTGCTAATTCTTTTTTAAAATCAGGATGAGATCGGTTGCCTTCTATTTTACACTTCATCAAATGCGGTGTGCTACTCTTGGTACAGCAGTGGTGTAAAGTTTGAGATGTCTCATTGGTTTCAAATGCAGCCGTACGTTCCAGGAATTCTAAAATTTTAAATAGGGTGATATAGCTGTAGGAGTTAAATTTTTAACTGGATGGTATTTGGGGTCCAGAGGCATCTCTGTAGCATGTTGCTCTCTTCTGAGAAGTATTTGTGAGTCACTGGATCATGGCTGTTAATGCGCTTAAATGGCACCCAGAGGCAGTTTTTGGGTGTGAACAGGGAGATGGGGTAGGGGAAAGTCACCCATTCCCAACCCCATGAGAGCCTGGAGATTTCAGTCACAAAACTTGCTACCTGAGTTTTTCAGCAGATTCATTCTCACGAATGAGGCTCATCTTGAGCCTGTGGAGATCGACCATGAGCATAGCGGCGATTGGGTTCTGAAGGTTTTTGGCTGATGGGGTTCATATGGGGCAAGTGGGGGGACTCACCCACCCCCTCTGGGGTGCCGTGGATGAGACTCAGCCTGGTGCAGCATGAGGAGGCATCTCTGCAGTTTGTGAATAGCCAGATTTCTAATCAAAAGAAAGTCATCTATATTTGTTTGTTTCTTTGTTTTTTGTTGTTACTGTGAGACTACCAAAAAAAAAAAGACAATGGAGATGTTACTGGTGCCCGCTTGAGCAAATCGATGAACAATGGGATGACAGTGCTATGACAGTGCTACAGACAGTTCTTTGTTTTGGGGCCAAGCCTAGTTGTACTCAGGGCTTACTCCTGGCTCTGCACTCATAGATCACTTCTGGAGGGCTTATGCAGAGCCAGGGATTGAAGCCGGGTCCCCCATGTACAAAGTGAATGCCATCTCTACTGTACTAACACTAGGGCCCCAAAAGTCATCTAATTTTTTTAAATACATAGGGTTTTCCTCCCCTTTTATTTGCTACGCTGGGGATCAAACCCAGGTTTTCAAACATGTAAGACAAATGTCCTACAACTGAGCTACATCCATGGGCCTGCTCTTTTTGTTTAAATGGCATAAAAAATTGGCCTTTTACATTTATTTACCTTAGAAGAAAAAAATCTGGGGCAAAAAGATAGTACAAGGGTAGGGAGCTTGCCTTGACTATAGCCAAGCTAGGTTCAATCTCCAGTTCCCTAATGGTTCCCTGAGCACTATTAGGAGTGATCCCTGAGCACAGAACCAAGAGTAAACTGAGCACCATCAGGTGTGGCTCCAAAAACAAACAAAAGAACTTACTTAAAAAAAACCACTCAGATCTTCTCTTCCCTGGGCTGCAATACTTTGAGCAAGAAATATATTTCCAGGGCTGGGGCAATAGCACAGCGGGTAGGGCGTTTGCCTTGCACGCAGCCAACCCGGGTTTGAACCCCAGAATCCCATATGGTCCCCTGAGCACCTCCAGGGGTAACTCCTGAGTGCAGAGCCAGGAGTGACCCCTGTGCATCGCTGGGTGTGACCCCCCAAAAAAGCAAAAAAAAAAAAAAAGAAATATATTTCTTCTTGCTTCATCAGATTGTGTATTGATAAGGCTTCTGATATCAGGTTCACCACCCCGACCCCCAGTGGGAGTGGAGGAACTAAGGAGGAAGCAGGCCAGGCTTGGGGAGGAATCTGGAGGCTGGGAGGGTTTGAGTCAGATGTTTACTCCCTGCAGCTGGGAGGGAATGAAGCCAGACATGAGTGTAAAACTATATTTGGGGAGGCGTGGCAGGGTTAGGCATTAATCTGGAGAAGCAAAGTTGTCATCAAGTTAAAGGAGCAAAATCAGAGCCAAAAATAGGAGGTGAATTCAGCAAACAGGACCTCAGGACCTGGGACACAATGGCCGACACTAGTGTGAGACAAGGACTCAGAACTGCAAAAGGAAGTAGATGGGATCTCTGTGCTCTCTGCTAAGGTGTGAGCAAAGATGGGCCAGGGCCAGGTCAGGTTTAGAAGGCATGACAGCACAAGGCCAAGGGTATCCCGACTCTAGTACTCAATGAACGCTTTCCAGAGGATTCAATCCATTCAATAAACGGTGCCAATATTTATGAAGAATATGAGAGATACCAAAATAAATATTGTTGTCAGCAAAATCAGCAATTTCCCTGAAAAGAGGAAGAGGAAGAAAGGAGGGGGGGGTAATGGTGTGAATGTGAACATTTAAACGTCACTGACAGGCAGGAGAGATAGTACTGCAGGTAAGGCTTGCATACTGCATAACCCAGTACCACATATACTGGTCTCTGAGTACAACCAGGGGTTACTTCTGAGAACAGAGCCAGGAATATCCCTGAGTACCAATCTATAACAATTGGTGTGGACCCAATCTACCTCCCAATGTTTTTTTGTTTTGTTTGAGTTTTGGGCCACACCTATCAGTGCTCAAAGGTTACTCCTGCAATCATTCCTGGTAGGAGTCAGGGACCATATGGACTGCCAGAGATTGAACCCAGGTCGGCCACATTCAAGGCAAATACTCTATTCACTGTACTTTTTCTCTGGACCCCAATATTTTAAAAATAAGGCTGCAATAAATATTGGGGTACATATACCTTAAAAACAGATGTAACTTTTAAAAAGATGTAACTTAAGAAATAACTTAATAAGTAAATTTTGCTGAAGGGAAAGTACTGCAAGGAGTGATCCCTGAGTGCAGAGCCAAGAGTTAAGTCCTGAGCACGGCTGGGTGTGGCCCAAAAACAAACAAAAAGCTTAAATAAAACTCATCTTAATGGCATAGTGGTAACTTAGGGAGTTTATCTTGCAATGGAATATACCACCCAACCCTTTCATTTACAAACATAGGTAGTCTTTCATTCCAAAATAAAGAACAGTCTTGCGTCCTTTTCTCTCTCAGACCGAAACTTTCTCTGTCTGCGTACTTCTGTCTGTTTCTCTCTCCTCCCTATTTCCCAGCACTGGAGTTTGGAGCCCAGAATGGAAGAAGTGAGTCAGGGTTAGTTCCACAGTCTTTACCTGTGACAAATGCTGTAAAATCTGATGCCTCAGAGTCTGAGGCAGCTGACGTGACCGAGAGTGACTCCAGGGCTTAGGAATTGGAATCTGGAAGGACTGTGTCCACACACTCACGTGAGCATAGCACACTCCTGCTCCATGGTGTTCTCAGACCAGCAGCAGGGCATTGTGGGGGCCGTGGAAACACAGACAGCAGCTTCGTTGGCATAGAGACACCTGGCCATATCATTTTTGCCGGAAGAGATAAGGAGGTTCCTGGTCATATATTAGGAGAAAAATGCAGCAGAAGCTAAACCAGCCCAAAGGCTGAAAGGCCTTCCAGACACAGAACCTATCTGAGGAGATTCAGAAAACTAATGAGATGCAGAATTCCAGGCCCAAAGCGTGGCTGGATGCCCTGGTAGGTAAGGTGCTACTACTGGGACCTAAAACAGCAAGAGAGGTTGAAGAGATAGTGCAACAGGTTCCCACCAGGACACATCACTTAGGAGTTGTTCTCCATTTGCCCTTAGTTTGTTTCTTGGATTTCAATTTTGGAGCTATGACCAAGGGTACTCAGGAACTATGCTAATCCCAGATCAGTGATCAGGGCTCACTCCTGGCATCTTGGGATCACACAGTCTGCATGGAAAGCATATGCTCAAGTCATTGAGCTGTGTCTAACCCAACCTTTGCTTTTTGTTTGGGGCCATACCCAGCGGTGCTCAGGGCTTACTCCTGGCTCTGCACTTAGGGGTGCACTTAGATTGAACCTTGGTCAGCCATGTGCAAGGCAAACACCTTGCCCACTGTACTATTCTTTGTTTTGTTTGTTTGGGGGCCACATACCAATGCCCAGGGTTTACTCCTGGCTGGGCTCTATACTAAGGAATTATTCCTGACAGTGTTGGGTAACCATGTGGGTTGCCAGGGATCAAACCCACGTATGCGGCATGCAAGGCAAGTGCTCTACCCACTGTGCTATCTCTCTAGCCCTTGCTGTACTATCTTTCCATCACCCTGCCCTCACTTTTATTCAACTCTAATAAGTCACTGGATTCACCTTTGTTCAATGGTACATGTTTTTGAGAACCCAAGAAAAACATCTCAAAGAGTCTTTTTACTGAAGCGTTCATGGAGTCTTAGCTGAAATATCAACAATGCAAGCATTTGAAAGATCATATTGGTTGGTTCACTGTGGTGAGCATAATTTTTTTAATTTTAATTTTAATTTTTATAAAGTTGTTCACAACAGTTCATTACAAATAATGTTCAAGCACCAATTCCACCACCGTGCACATTCCCACCACCAGAAGAGGAAAGTGTATTAAGAATGTTGTATTTCAGAGGCTGGAGTGATAGCACAGCGGGTAGGGCGTTTGCCTTGCACGCGGCCAACCCAGGTTCGATTCCTAGCATCCCATATGGTCCCCTGAGCACAACCAGGGGTAATTCATGAGTGCAGAGCCAGGAGTAACCCGTGTGCATCGCCAGGTGTGACCCAAAAAGCAAAAAAAAAAAAAAAAGAAAGAATGTTGTATTTCACCCAGGAGCCATCTAAGCCCTTATATAAGAGATTACAAGCATGTATATTAAAACCAAAAAAAGTGTGCTATTTTTGGCACAGGGCTGGAGCAATAGCACAGTGGGTAGGTTGTTTGCTTTGCACGCAGCCTACCTGGGTTCAATTCCTCCGTCCCTCTCCGAGAGTCCGACAAACTACCGAGAGTATCCTGCCGCACAGCAGAGCCTGGCAAGCTACCCATGGTGTATTCAATATGCCAAAACCAGTAACTGTAACGTTTCACAATGGAGACGTTATAGTGCCTGCTTGAGCGGATGATGAACAATGGGACAACAGTGCTACAGCGCTACTTTTGGTACATCAGTGGGCTAGAGTGTAAGAGGTCGAGCAGCTGCAAATGCAGAATGGCGAGCATCTTAACACAACGAAATGATAGCTGGGGAAGTAACTCCGGAGAAGACAGGGAAACTCCCCTTACCTAGTTTAAGTTCTGAAGGCAGAATCAGAAGCACCAAAATGAAATTCTGAAAATCAGAATAATCTGCCTTCCTACTTCCTCCTACCTGGGCTAGTGAGTGATACAAAATCCAACTCTTCTAGCCCTGAGCAATACTCTTTATTCCCCTCTTAGTTTGGACTTGTCAGTTACTGGTCAGTGGTACCTGAAAGGCAATTATTTTTCAATGGATCACAATTACTTTAACAAAAAAGTTTTAAAATTTTTTAAAATTTAAGTATTTATTTGCACAAGGCAATAAAATAAATATTCTAGTCCCCAGGTTAAACCTAGTCTTTGATTAGCTTTTCTTCAATAAAGATGAAGAAAAGCTATTTTGCCTATGGTTCCTTCCACATAGAAACATTTTTATTTTTGTTATTAAGGATGAGACCATTATAGAAAATAAATGCCTGAGCTAATAGTGTTTCTGGCAGGCGGCTGTTGTGATGATTATCAGTCTACACTCTGGGAAATAAGGGTCTTCCAGGCTTAGGAGAGGACATTGATTTAAATAGAAGAACTGTGAGGCAATAAAAGATCTCAGTACAGGTGGTTAAACCAAGAAACAGGTGGCTTAATGAAGAATACTAAAAGAGAGTCAAAGATTTTATCCATCATCTATTTACCTTGTTCTTCACAAAATCTAGACAATTTATTCTCGATCTTTTAGGAGTTGAACCTGAACGACATTATATGAAATGATTTATAAAAGATATAATATAAATATTTGAAAACAAAGAGCAACAATTGCAACTGCCATCTCAGAGTGAGCTAAATGTAAAGCTAAAATACTGACTATTGTTTTCTTACTTAATCCTCTCAACTTTTTTTTTGAGGGGGGACACTTCTGGTGGTCCTCAGGGCTTACTCCTGGCTCTGTGCTCAGAAATCACTCCTGGTGGCTCTGGGTTCATATTGGGATGCTGGGGTTGGTATCCAGGTCAGCCACATTCAAGGCAAGCACTCTACTAGCTGGACTGTCTCTCTAGCCCCCAATCCCCTTCCTTTAACCGTACATACTCATTACTTTTTAAAAACTGTGAACTTTATTTGAACCCCATGATTTACAAAGTTGTTCGCAATACAGTTGTTTCAGTCAGTCAATATTCCAACACCAATCCCACCATCAATGTGACACTCTACCAGTGTCCTCAATTTCTAACCCATCACCCAAGTCTGCTCCCTTAGCAGGCACAAATTAATATACTTTATAATGCTTGTTACAACAAATGTCTTGAAATGGTGTTGCTAAAGTCATGGCTTGAGGATTTATTGAGCTGTTGGGTGCAAGATGAGCCATTTTTTTTTTCTTTTTGGGTCATACCCGGCGGTGCTCAGGGGTTACTCCTGGCTATGCACTCAGAAATTACTCCTGGCGGTTCTCAGGGGACCATATGGGATGCTGGGAATTGAACCCAGGTTGGCCGGCACGTGCAAGGAAAATGCCCTACCCGCTGTGCTATCGCTCCAGCCCCCTTTGAGCCTTCTGTGTTACTGTTTTCACTCATTGAGCTTAGTGGCCTTCTACTCAATTTCCCATGTAATTTTCTTGTTTCTCCTGGGCTGCTAGTTCTGTGAAGTTTGGAGGTATTGCACAGCCGCATATCAATGTCATGCTTCAGGGGTTTGGGAGCTCAGACAACCAGCTGCAGGGGTCTCTCTGACCACTCTGAGATCAGCCCTGAAACGAGGCCTTTTCTCTGGCAACCGAGAAAGCCAGATGTGGGTGGGTGGAGCACTGGGCCTTTCAGGCAGGGCGGAGAGACCGTTCCCCCACGCCCCCACTTAGGGTCCAGAGATCTGGGCTCAGTGGCGGTCAGGCCTTCCAGGGGAGAATTCAGCTGCCTGTGTCTCTCAAAATTCAGTCCTGAAGCTGGGCCGTTTCTCTGGGCAGAGACGGGAGCCAGATGTGTCTCACTGACCTTTTTTTTTTTTTTAATATTGCTGTCACCCAATCTGAATTGAGTTACAGAAGGTAAACATAGGAGGAAACTGAGGCAGGACAAATTGAAACCAAGAAATTAAATGTCTACAGGATCTTCTACTGCTTCATCATGACTTCTGTTACATTTGGGCTTGGCTCTCTTTCTTGTGCCCCAAAATTTCTTTCCCACAAGAAAGAAGCACCCCAGAGCCTCACACCTTAGTGTCAACTTCTAAAAAGGACCTGAGATCAGTTTCTCAGTGCAAATAAAACATTTTTGATCAAGAGTTTTGATTAGATCGTAATAGTTCAAAAAACACATTGTCAGTCTAATAAATTATGTCTAGTGTAGGAGGTAATAAAATGTTGTGTTTGGATAAGAGGTCCAACCTCCAACAAATTTATGTGTTAGGTCAATGGTATCCCATAAGAAAAGGGAAATCGGGCTGAAGAGAGAGCACAGCTGATCCTGGTAGAACCCTGGCATTTCATACGGTTTCTGAGCACTGCCAGAAGTGATTCCTGAGCACAGAGCATGGAGCCCTGAGCCCTGCCAGATATGGCCCAATCCTTCTGCCCAATAAATAAATAAAAAGCTTACCCCACCCCCACCCCTAAAAAAGAACAAGGAAATCTCTATAAGAATTTTATGATTGGGGCCAGAGTACAATGGGTAAGGAGCTTGCCTTGTTTGCAAGCAACCTGGTTTTGGTTCCCAGCACCCCATTTGGTTCCTCACCCCTGCCGGGAGTGATCCCTGAGTGCAGAGCCAGGAGGAAGTCCTGAGCACTGCATCCATCAAACCACAACCACCAACAGATGATACAACTAGAGAAGGAGCTGTGTCTAGAAGCTGTTGTTCATCCTCGCAACAGCACAGGCAGTCTGGCTGGTTGGGGGGCTTCAGGAGATCCAGAGAGTTCTGGAGCAAGAGCCCCTCTGGGAGAATCTTCTCACAGGGAAGAATGAAGAAGCAGGGTTTCTCCTTACAGAACAGATCAGGAGACCCACACCCACTCCTAATTATCATGTGACCATATCCAGCTGCAAAGAAGCTGATAAATGTATTCCTTTAGGGAGCCATTTACCAAGTTCACGTGAGAGATAGTACAGGGTAATTATGGGGTTTGTTTTGCATGCAACCAACCCCAGTTCTATTCTGAGCACCACACAGTCCCCAGAGCATCACCGGGAATCATGCCTGAGCACAGAACCAGGAGTAGCTCCTAAACATCTCAGGATGTGCCTTCTAAGCCCCAAAACTAACATAAAAATGAAATGAAAGCTTCCTTTGAATTTGGCAATACTCAGGCTTATTCCTGGCTCTGTGCTCAGGGATCACTTCTGGGGACCTTATAGGATGCCAGAGATCCACCAGGGTCAGCCATATGTAAGGCCTTAACCCCTGTACTATTGCTCTGGGCCCCAAATGAGAAATTATTTACCAAGATGTTAGAATATTAAGGAATATTAAAGAAAAGCAACTATACGTGATAAGAACAATGAATATTATTTTATCTAATGAGAACAGCATTATTCCAAGAATTTCTCTTGGAAGAAATTGTTCTATCTTCTTCAACACTGTGATTTGGAAGGGAAAATTTGGTCACAGAAGTGAATCTGACACTGGCTGTTTCCAATCTAATACCCTCATCTTGGCCTCAGTGATAGTGCAAAGTTAACACTAGCCCATAGACACATGAGGATCAGAGAACCTCCAGAATTTTCTAAGGAGATTTCTTCAGGTTATGAGGTCATAGGGTAAAAGTTTAAGGTTTCTTGCTGATTGAAATATGGTGACTGGAAAAGATTAAAGTCAACACTTAATAAAGTAGATCGAAGCAGAGGTGAGGCATGAAGAGAAAGTCACTAAGTTATGTGAAAACAGCTTCCTCCCAGCTCTTCCTGCTGTTTGGCCGTGTAAACCTATCTATCCCCTTTCGTGCTCACATTCATTCGATTTGGGTTTCTGTAATTTGTGATCAAAAGGGTACTTATATTTAAAATGGATTTAACTTGAGGGTATTTGACTCTTTACTATACCTTTGTGATAAGGAAGACACTTCAGCACGTACCAGCATCTCTGTAGAATCAGACTTGACCTAGGGCCCCAGAGGCACCCTTCACATCCCTGTACAACTCCGGCTCCTGGGACAGAACAGAGAGGTTCTGGGCTGTCAGAGTGGGGGCACAGAAAGGAGCTGGCCCTTGGCTGTGTCATCAATGAACACGGTCTCAGCATTCCCCCATAGTACCTTGATTGGGAGAATAGGCATCTTGTGGAAAATTTGCCCAAAATCCCTGCCCCTGTCCCTTGCCTCCATTTAAAAATCAGACGATCTCCATTGGAGAGATAGTATAGTGGGGAAGGCACAGGTTTATTCCCCAGTATCCAACGTGGTCCTCTGAGCTTCATCGTGAATGATTCCTGAGTACAGAGCCAAAAGTAAACCCTAAGCATCACCGGGTGTGGCCCGAAACAAAAACAAAGTCCAAAACCAAAAGAATTGGATGATCACTGCTCAACAATAGTCATTATTCTATAATACACTGTTGTGCGATTTGATAATGGGGGAGCACAGCTTGACACTGTAAGTGCACAGGACTGACTGCACCCAACAACGAAGTCTTCACCTCATGCCACCCCTCACACGACCCCCCAACTCTCCCTGCGGTACCTACCACCGTGTACATGAGATTAGGAATCTGCTTTGTTGGGATACCATGGTTTGTGCGGTCATTATTCATATTCTACATAAAAATGAATCCCTCCAGCCTGACTTATTTCACAAAGAAACATCCCCAGCCCCAGCCCTTTGTTCCACAGGCATGTTCTAGCTCCTCTGAGCCCTGCTTCACTTAGTCAGGGGTTGCACACACGAGCTGCCACTTTTCTACACTCTTTGTTGTGGTGCACCATTGCTCTCTGGTTCTGAGGCTCATAGGGTCACACACATGGCTGTGGTTCCAAGACAGTGTCACTCAGTCCTGGGGTGTCCCAACATCGAGCTCTCCATCTTCACCTGCCCCACATTCACCAGGCAGGTGCTCTGCCACTGAGCTATCCCAGAACTCCCAGGATAAAACCTCAGGACTCTCCACACTGTTAAAATCCAAGATTTCTTACGAAAAATATTCATCTGTAAGGTTTGGATGAAGCCAGGCATTGCTTATTTAGTCTCTCAAGCCCAGAAAGATGAGTTAATTCCTTGAGGAAAAGACATTGAACTTGGATCAAATTCAGCTACCTTCATTTAGCAGGCCACAGTGCCTGTATTGCAAATTATAACACCCAAAAGAAGAGAGAGAGTAAGAGGGAATGTGCCTGCCACAGAGACGAGAGGGATGGGATGGGGTGGTAGAAGGGATCCTGGGAACATTGGTAGTGGAGAATGGGCACTGGTGGAGGGATGGGTCCTGGATCATTGTATGATGAAACATAATCATGAGAGTTTGTAAGTCTGTAACTGTATCTCATGGTGATTCGTTTAAAAAAATTAAAATAATAAAAAAATAAGGATATCAGGAAAATGTGTATATTGTTCTTTGTTTTGGGGACACATCTGGCGATGCCTAGGGGGTAGCTGCTAGTAGTGCTTAGGGGATCCAACCCAGGCCTCCCACCTACAGAGCCTGCTCCCCAGCCCTCCACCCCATTTCCCCACTCTGAAATCGTGGAGGGTGTCTTCTATGTTTCTGAAAAAGAAGGGTGCTGGTTGACTCCTTGGATTGGTCTGAGATCTTTTTGGGTTTGTTTGTTCATTTGTTCCAGTTTTTTTGGTTTTTGGTTTTTGCCATATCCAGTAGTTCTTGGAGTTATTCCACCAGTGCTCATGAGACCATGAGGTGCCAAGGACCGAACCCAGGTATCCAGCATGCAAAGCCCATGAGTCAGCCCTTGGAGCCATTCCCCAGATTCCATTTGAGATATTTTATTATTTATTTAATGGTTTACTTTTGCAGAATCAGGGATAGAACCTGGCTTCACACACACAGGCAAGTTCTTACCTTACACATGGCTGACTCCAGTTTGATCCCCAGCACTGTATATGGTTCTTGAGCTTCTTCGGGAATGATCCTTGAACACAGAGCTAGGAATAAGCCCTGAGCACTGCCAAGTCAAGTGTAGCCCCAAAAGAAAACTAAAGGTATATAAATATCCAAATTATAATAGCATAATTTTAAATAAAATTCATTTGGACAGGAAAATTAATTGATTAGATAGTAGGTAATGTTATGTTATAATAGGACTTTGCTTAATCAAGCATATCCATGGCGGAGGAACATGGCAGGGGAACAAGGAGGTCTTTACTATACTGGTTGACCAAGGCTATGCTGGCACCTGAAACCTGAGACAATGCTCAGGGGTCCATAAGCTTGTTTGTTTTGTTTTGTTTTCTTTTGGGGCCACATCTCGTGATGCTTGGGGTTACTCTTGGTTCTGCACTCAGGAATTACTCCTGGTTGTCCTCAGGGGACCACAGGAGATCCCGGGAATCAAGCCCGGGTCAGCCGCATGCAAAGCAAATACCCTACACTCTGTACTATCACTTCGTTCCCAGCACAAACCTGTTTTATAGGGCATTACTGCAAATGCATCATTGCTTTGCTTCATGCTCAAGCAATGAGGGAGTGCATATACATCGTGACACTATCAGTGTGCACACAGGGAGTTTTCCTTTTTTTTTTTTTTTTTGCTTTTTGGGTCACACCCGGTGATGCACAGGGGTTACTCCTGGCTCTGCACTCAGGAATTACCCCTGGCCGTGCTCAGGGGACCATATGGGATGCTGGGATTTGAACCCGGGTCGGGCGCGTGCAAGGCAAACGCCCTACCCGCTGTGCTATCTCTCCAGCCCCGGGAGTTTTCCTTTTTTAATTTTTTTTATTAGTGAATCACCGTGAGGTACAGTTACACTTAAAACTTTTTTAAAAAAATTATTTATTTTTAATTAGTGAATCACCGTGAGGGTACAGTTACAGATTTGTACATTTTTGTGCTCATGTTTCCCTCATACAAAGTTCGAGAACCCATCCCTTCACCAGTGCCCATTCTCCACCATCAGTAAACCCAGTATCCCTCCCACCCTCCCCAATCCCATCTCCCCCCACCCCCCCTGCCACTGTGGCAGGGTATTCCCTTTTGTTCTCTCTCTCTAATTAGGTGTTGTGGTTTGCAATAGAGGTGTTGAGTGGCCACTGTGTTCAGTCTCTAGTCTACATTCAGCCCGCATCACCCTTGCCCCGCATGGCCTCCGACCACATTTTACTTGGTGTTCCCTTCTCTATCTGAGTTGCCCTCTCCCCAGAATGTGAGGCCAGCTTCCAAGCCATGGAGTCAACCTCCTGGTACTTATTTCTACTATTCTTGAGTGTTAGTCTCCTACTCTGTTATTCTATATTTCACAGATGAGTGCAATCTTTCTATGTCTGTCTCTCTCTTTCTGACTCATTTCACTTAGCATGATGCTTTCCATGCCGATCCACTTATATGCAAAATTCATGACATCATTTTTTCTAACAGCTGCATAGTATTCCATTGTATAGATGTACCAAAGTTTGTTCAACCAGTCATCTGTTCTAGGGCATTCGGGTTTTTTTCCAGATTCTGGCTATTGTAAACAGTGCTGCAATGAACATATAAGTGCAGATGCCATTTCGACTATACTTTTTTGCTTCTCTGGGATATATTCCCAGCAGTGGTATTGCTGGGTCAAATGGGAGTTCAATTTCTAATTTTTGAGAATCGTCCATATTGTTTTCCAAAAGGGCTGAACCAGTCGGCATTCCCACCAGAAGTGTAGAAGGGTCCCTTTCTCCCCACATCCTCTCCAACAGTGGTTGCTTTTGTTCTTTTGGATGTGTGCCAGTCTCTGTGGTGTGAGGTGGTATCTCATGGTTGTTTTGATCTGCATCTCCCTGATGATTAGTGATGTAGAGCACTTTTTCATGTGCTTTTTGGCCATTCATATCTCTTCCTTGGGAAAGTTTCTGTTCATTTCTTTGCCCCATTTTCTGATGGGGTTGGATGTTTTCTTCTTATAGAGTTCAACCAGTGCTTTATATACCATTGATATCAATCCCTTATCTGATGGGTATTGTGTAAATATCCTTTCCCATTCTGTAGATTGTCTTTGTATTCTGGTCACTGTATCTTTTGCGTTGCAGAAGCTTTTTAGTTTAATGTAGTCCCATTTGTTTATCTCTGTTTCCACTTGGTTGGCCAGTTGCATGTCATCTTTGAAGATACCTTTATCTTCAATATCGTGGAGGGTTTTGCCAACCTTGTCTTCAGTGTACCTTATAGTTTGTGGTCTGATGTTGAGGTCTTTAATCCATTTTGATCTGACTTTTGTGCATGGTGTCAGGTCAAGATCTAAGCCTATTCTTTTGCATGTGGTTGTCCAGTTGTGCCAGCACCATTTGTTAAAGAGGCTTTCCTTGCTCCACTTCATATCTCTTGCTCCCTTATCAAAGATTAGATGATCATACATTTGGGGTTGTGTGTAGGGATATTCCACCCTGTTCCATTGGTCTGCGGCTCTGCCTTTGTTCCAGTACCATGCTGTTTTAATTGTTACTGCTTTGTAGTAAAGTTTGAGGTTGGGAGGGTGATGTCTCCCATTGTCTTTTCCCCAAGAATTGTTTCAGCTATCCGTGGGCGTTTGTTTCATATGAATTTTAGGATTGCTTGATCCGTTTCTTTGAAGAATGTCATGGGTATCCTTATAGGGATTGCGTTGAATCTGTATAATGCTTTGGGGAGTATTGCCATTTTGACAATATTGATTCTCCCTATCCACGAGCAGGGTATATGTTTCCATTTCCTCATGTCCTCTTTGATTTCATGGAGTAGCGTTTTGTAGTTTTCTTTGTAAAGGTCTTTTACTTCCTTGGTTAAGCTGATTCCGAGGTACTTGATTTTCTGGGGCACAATTGTGAATGGGATTGCTTTTTTTCATGTCCCTTTCCTCTGCCTCATTGTTTGCATATATGAAGGCCATGGATTTTTGGGTATTGATTTTGTAGCCTACAACTTTACTGTATAAGTCTATTGTTTCTAAGAGTTTCTTAGTAGAGGCTTTAGGCTTCTCTAGATATAGTATCATATTGTCTGCAAATAGTGAGAGTTTGATTTCTTCCTTTCCTATCTGGATGCCCTTAATCTCTTTTTCTTGTCTAATAGCTATCGCAAGATTTACAACATTTCATGCTTATGTTTCAGTCATACAATGCTTGAGTACCCATCCCTCCACCAGTGCTCATTCTCCACCACCAATGATCCCAGTATCCCTCCCACCCTCCATGCCATCACCCCCATCCACCCACCCTCTGTGGCAGGGCATTCCCTTTTGTTCTCTCTCTCCTTTTGGGTGTTGTGCTTTGCAATAGAGGCATTGAGTGGCTACCGTGTTTGATCTATAGTCTACGGCAGTTCAGATAGAGAAGGGAATACCAGGTAAAGTGTGGTTTGAGGACCCACTGGGGATGGGAGATATGTGCTGAAAGTAAACACAGGGAGTTTTCTAAAATCAGCACTTTCTTAGCTTGTAACAGAAAAGTTCATCCCAAGCGCAGCCAGGGTGGACATAACAACTTTAAATTAAAATTTTTAAATCTCCACCCACAAAACAAATTATTTCTTGGGGCTGGAGAGATAGCACAGCGGGCCGACCCGGGTTCAAATCCCAGCATCCCATATGGTCCCCTGAGCACGGCCAGGGGTAATTCCTGAGTGCAGAGCCAGGAGTAACCCCTGTGCATCACCAGGTGTGACCCAAAAAGCAAAAAAAAATTTATTTCTTAAGAATACATATTATAGATCAATTATAAAACCAGAGATATATATCATAAATTTTCATCAGCGTATTCTTCCCTTTTCAGGTAGATATCAAATCATTGATTCCTCAGCATCTTTGGCCAGTGAAATAGGGCTATAATGGGTGTACATAAGCATCAGTTTAACAGAAGACATAGGGTAAAATCAAAAGCCAAGCACTAAAGAACTAATTGTCTTGTTAATCCAGTCATCATCAATTGAAACTAGACATCAAAAATTGAGGCTACTTCTAAGTCTTTTCTATCCAGTCCCAAACCTCAGGGTCAGTGGTCACCTGTGAGTTCAAAAAGTGTGGTGCTCAACATGTGCATTCAGTGGCCAGGGGTCACTTCTGACCAGCCAACAGCAACGGACAAGCAAAGGAGGAAATAGGGCCAGGCTGATTGGTGATCAATCTCCATCCTACTTTAGTCTCACTCTACCCTCAGTCCAGTCTCACACTCCTCATATCCCCATCTTACAGTCATCCTTTTTGATGCCAGGGTAGTTTACAGCTTGTCTCTTTTCAATGCTTGAGTAGCTTACAGCTTGCCCTGGGTCCATCCAATCCCTCATTGGAACACTTCTTTTGGGGTGTTGGGAACTAAGGGCAACTGAGGCTTAAGTCAGATAAATATGACAGATGCCCAGGAGTAAATATTATTCAGAGTCAATTAACTCCCAAGTTACAAAAGCATAGCATTAACTGTCTTTTGGTGTCTATACAAAAAGGACATTTCTCTAAAGTAAACTATGCAACAGAAATAAAAGAAGAGAAAAGCAGTATTTCACTTGCATATATGAAATCCAGAGTCCTCAGAAGAATCTGACTTTGTAAAGTCACAGGTTCTGATTTGGGGATGTAGGTGATTAACAGATAGGGGAAGCAGAGCACAGAGGAGAAATGAAAGATAAATACAGAGGAATAGGAGTGCCACAGGAGTACTGTGATGGGTGTAACCCAATAAACCTAAGCTCCCTGTGGCAGCGAGGACAAACCAATGTTATCCAACAGTCACCCAGTCCTGTGTCCAGCAGCAGGGTGAATGTGACAACCAAAGTCAGCAGCAGCACTCTGCAAAGTTGGAGAGGCACCAGGCAGGAATGCCTGGTCCATGCTGCATTTCTTAGGCTGGTGCATTTCTGGTTAGACAGCTTCCAGGATTTGATTGGGTCGCACTGGGACCTCTCCAGCATCTGAACATCCTTGGGCAGAAGGGATACTGTAGATTGGGTATTGTGATTCACACTGGTTGATCTGCAGGAATAGTTGTTCTAGATTGGTTAATCCACTGGGTGTTCTTTTTTTATTATTTGTTTCTGAATTTTAGTATTTTAATAACTAAGTCCAGGGAAATTTCTGCCAGAAATTGCATCATTGAAAGCTTGTACCTCTCTTTAGTGGTCTTCATAAGATGGCGGTCACCACGCCCTTCCCGAAAGGAAAAGCAGAGAGAGAAAAACCTTTTCCCTACTGGGGCGGCATAGGGCCGTGGCCTAGGAACATTTCTGCAAGAAGCTGCTGGTACCAAAAGTAGTTTAGCTGGCCTCCAGGATCATGGTCATCCAGCAACGGTTCACATCTCGGTGGAGAGCGGCGCTGGTACTGCCCCCATCCCGAGATCTCACGCGCATCCCATTGCTGCCTGGGTATTCTTTTAATCAACCTACTAGGACACATTTATTTTAATCATTGCTGCAGGCTCTTATTTATACAAAAGGGTAGATTACTGAAATATTGCTTTCTCTATTCCTTTACTGGCAATTCACTCAGCAATCATAGTAACAGGGGCTAGAGCAATAGCACAGCGGGTAGGGCATTTGCCTTGCACATGGCCAACCCGGGTTCGATTCCCAGTATCCCATATGGTCCCCTGAGCACCGCCAGGGGTAATTCCTGAGTGCAGACCCAGGAGTAACCCCTGTGCATAGCCAGGTGTGACCCAAAAAGAAAAAAAAATAATAATCACAGTAACAGAGTAAATTTACTTCTGATAAATACTTACAGTCATTTTGCATAAACACAGTAAGAAATATAGACCTTTTTGTTGATATCCTTTTTATAAAGCTTAAATGCCTCTCTGTGTCATGATAAAGGGTTAGAGCAGGTGGTGTTCCCTGGAAACATCTTACCATGTTTCCCAAACTATAGCCCTCAAGCCAGGTTAGGTTTTCCCAGCTCCAAAGAGTCCTTTTCAGTTTTTTCCTTTGGGTCAGAGCCTGTTCCATGAACTCAGTCTTAATCAATTACATTTCTTTCTTTTTTTTTTTCATTTTTGGGTCACACCTGGCGATGCACAGGGGTTACTCCTGGCTCTGCACTCAGGAATTACTCCTGGCAGTGCTCAGGGGACCATATCGGATGCTGGGAATCGAACCTGGATCAGCTGTGTGCAAGGCAAATGCCCTACCCTCTGTGCTATCACTCCAGACCCCTAATTATATTTCTTATGGGCCCTTTGTCCCTCCTGAGTTGAAGCCAGAGTAGCTTAAAGCATACCCCAGGCCCTTGATGGGACCTACTTCTGGGGGTGTTAGAAATTAAGGCCAATTTAAAGTAATCGAAGCATAAATAAATAAATAAATAAATAAAGTAATTGAAGCTTAAGTCAAGTAAATATGATGGAATTTCACGAGATCGCCTGTTTATAAACATTTTGCTCAAAGGAGTTACTTGCTTAAATCAAACTGGTTTGGCAAGAATCTGGGATGCTGTTTTCAATTGCATCCTTAATACAACAAACTCCAGGAAGTGAAGCACCAAGACAGAACCAGGAAGGCATTAGCAGGCTCCATAAACCCTAGTCAAGATTTAATAACTATTGCAGTGGGCTTGAGGGACCATGTGTGGTGCCAGGAATGGAACCCGGGTCAGCTGCGATAAGGCAAATACCCTATCTGCTGTACTATATCTCTGACCCTAGACTGATGATTTTTGTAAAAATTATAAAACATTCAATGAGAAATTTTTAGTGCTAAAACAATGGTATTTTCAAATGGAACTACCCTTCATAAACAGTGACTGAATGAAATCATTACTCAGAGTTCTGACCGCAGTATGCTGTAGAACACCAATAATTATGTCTATATTTGAACTATGACTCAAGCGAGATCATTCTTAGTGTTTCAAAGAGATTTCAGCAGACAAGTAACTGCAGTCATAACCTTCTGGCTTAAAGGTTGCTTTAGAGTTCTACTATTAATAGCTCAAGAATGAGCTTTCGGAAAGTGCAGGAAACATTTGGACGGCTTAACCCAAAGCCAGCCTAGGGGCAGGGTCAGAAGCGCTGCTCCCAACAGAGGCTGCTCGAGCTCTTCGGCTTCCTGTGGGGACTTGGAATTTGCTAGTAGTATCTGGTCCTCATTTTTCACCCAAAGAGGCAGGATGAGGGAACCTCATCTTAGACTGACAGCAAGAAAGTCTTGGTGGGTTCTCCAAAGCCCATGGGAGCTTTACCCTGCCACTTCCTCACATTCTCAACTTTGAGATCTGAATGTCTAGTGACCCACAACCCACCAATTGTCTCTTCATGATATTGCAACCTCCATGCTTGCTCTCTGATTCCAGAACCACTTAGTATGCTAGATGCTATTTGACCTGTCCCAGCAAACCTTTGCTATTTTTGGTGGAACCTGGGCCCATAGTCAAACTCTTGGTGTGCTGGTTCCCTCTTAGACTCTCTTAGACTTATAAAAACACATCACCAGGGCTAGAGCGACAGCATAGCGGGGAGAGTTGTTTGCCTTGCATGCAGTGGACCTGAGTTCGATTTCCGGCATCCTATATGGTCCCCCAAGTACCACCAGGAGCAATTCCTAAGTGTGCCAGAGCCAGAAGTAACCCCTGTGCATCGTCGGGTGTGACTCAAAGAGCAAAAAAAAAAAAACCAACCACAAAAAAACCAAAACAACCCATCACCAGGGCTGGAGCTATAGTACAGTGGGGAGGGCTTTTGCCTTACACAAGGCCAACCTGGGTAGATCCTCAGCATCCCATAGGGTCCCCCAAACACACCAGGAGTAATTCCTGAGTGCAGAGCCAGGAGTAACCACTGAGTTGCGACCCCCAAACAAAACAAAACAAACAAAAAACAACAAAAGACAAAACAAAAAACATCACTAACAAACTCCTAACATTAGATCCGTTCATCATAAAAACTTTGCCTCTGAACACAAAAGCTCTTTTGTTCTGAACACAAAGGGAGAAAATGACATAATTAGCTAATGCTAATATACAATTTCAAACTGGAAATTAAAGTTTAGAGACACTTATCTAATTTTTTTTGGCTTTTTGGGTCACACCCAGCGATGCTCGGGGGACTATATGTGGTGTGGGGGATTGAACCTGGATCAGCTGCGTGCAAGGCAAGCACCCTACCGGCTGTACTATCACTCCAGCCCCTCACTTCTCTAATTCTTTTGCCACTATACCAAACTTTCTCTAACTACCATCTACCCTTTATACCACCACCTCACTCCTCCAAAAATAACCTCACTTCCCACCTCTCAGAAGATTAAGGGCTACTGTGAGCTGGAAGGAGTTTCCCTGACTCCCAGCCCTGCACTTACAAAATCCATCCTAAGTTTGTTCAAACTTCTGGATAAATCCTTTTCTCTTGGTTTAAAGAAAGGGCCCCTTCTACTCAACATGAACCCCTCAGTCCCATCCCTTCCTGCTTCCTTTCAGAACTTGAGTGTTAATGTTCCATTTCTCTTCTAGCTTCTATATTTTCCATTTCTCTCTTTTTCCCCTGGGTCCCTCCATGCAGCTCACATCACCCTAATATTAATGCCAACAATACAAAAACTGGCCTCATCCAACATTCATTGACTCCTATAAAAACAATTAGTTAATCAAATTAAACTACTATTGACCTTCAGTCTAGCTGCTTCTGTTTTGTTTATTTGGTTTGAAGTTGGGGGCCACGGGGCCACACATGCAAAGCACCCCAGTCCTTGAAAGCACCTCCCAGGCCTCAACCAAGTTTCCTGAGTGTAACCACATGTCTAGTGTCTACTTCCACTCCATTTACTTCTTAACTCACTGAAATTTGCTCCTTTCCCTTCAGTTGCTCAGTGATATGTCTCTAACAAAAGGTCACCAATGTCTGTCCCATCTGCAAAACATTAAAAACATTTTTAATGTTTACTAACATTTACTTTTCCCCCTACTGAATATAAGCTCCATGTGATTACTACACATTTTTCTTTCTTTCTTCTTTAGTTTGTTTTTAGGGGGTCACACCTGATGATTTTCACGGTTTACTCCTGACTCTGCACTCAGGTATTACTCCTGGCAATGCTCAAGGGACCCTATATGGTGCCTGGGATCAAACTCGGGTCAGAAAGGCAAGTGCCCTCCCCACTGTGCTATCACTCTGGCCCCTACTACCTGCTTTTCTGCACGTGTGAAGCCTTCAATCTCAGGCACCAGGAAAGAAAAAAATAGTATGAGTTTATATTTTCAATCTGGTAGCTAAAATAAAATTTTTTCCTCCTTTTTTTGTATCTCTTGTAGGCACTGTGGTTTCTCCTACTGTTACTGCTCAGAGGATAGAGAACTGCGTTACTTTACCTTCTTTAGCATCCAGGCCTGGTCCAGAGTGACCACTTTCCTCTATTATTGTTATAGTGTATCCTTCCTTGTCACACACACACACACACACACACAAACACACACACAGAGTGTCAATCTTCTATTAAGGACCATTTCTCCTGCTTTTCAGTTCCATTACCTTTGTTTTTTTTTTTTTTTAATTTTATTGAATCACCATGAGATAGTTACAAACTTTCATGTTTGGGTTACAATCACACATGATCAAACACCCATTCCTCCACCAGTGCACATTCCCCACCACCAATATCCCTGGTATACCCCCCTTTCCCACACTTCCATTACCTTTGGATGTTGGTTATTCCTCTACTATCTTTCTTTATATCCCACATGTGAGAGAGATCATTCTGTCTCTCTGTCCCCCTCTGACTCACTTTATTCAGAACAATACTCTCCAGATCCATTCATGCATCAGCAAATGACTTCATCTTTCCTTACAACCAAGTAGTGTTCCATTGTGATGATGTACCAAGCTTTTTTATCCAGGCATCTGTTCTCAGGCACTTGGGTTGTTTCCAGATTCTGGCTATTGTGAATAGTGCTGCAATGAACATAGGAATGCAGAAGACTTTTATGCATTGTGCTTTTGCTGGGAGTAGAATTATTGGGCCATACGGAAGCTCAATTCCTAATTTTTTTGAGCAGTGTCCATATTGTCTTCCAAAAAGGCTGGACAAGTTGACATTCCCTTTTTCCCCCCACATCCTCACAAGCACTGGTTGTTGTTGTTCTTTTGATGAGTGCCAGTCTCTGTGGTATGAGATATATACCACAGATATATATTTGTATTTCCCTAATGATTTGTTGTTTTGATTTGTATTTCCCTAATGATTCATAACGTTGAACATTTTCTCATATGCCTTTTGGTCGTTTGTATTACTTCTTTGAGGAAGTTTCTGTTCATCATCTCTTCCTGTTTTTTGATAGGCCAATTTTTTTCTTGTAAAGTTCTACCATGCTTTATATATCTTGGATATTAACCCTTTATTGAATGTGTGATAGGCAAATAATTTTTCCCAGTCTTTGGGCCGTCTTTGTATTCTGGTCATCATTTCCTTTGAGGTACAGAAAGTTTTTAATTTATGAAATCCAACTTGTTTATCTTTGCTTCCACTTAATATGCCAGTGGTGTTTCATCTTTAAAGATGAAACGAGGCCGAAGCAATAAATAATGTAGCAGGCACAGTACTTGCCTTGCATGCGACTGACCCAGGTTCAATACCCAGCACCCCACATGGTCCCCTGGGTCCTGCTAGCAGTAATCCCTAAGTGAAGAGCCAGGAGTAAGCCCTGAGCGCTTCAGCTAAAGATTCCTTTAACTTCAATGTCATGAAAAGTTCTGCCTGTGTTTTCCTCTATGTACCTTATAGATTCAGGTCTAATATCAAGGTCTTTCAAATAAAGATATATGTATATATATATATATATATATATATTTTGCTTTTTTTTCACACCCGGCAATGCACAGGGGTTACCTCCTGGCTTTGCACTCAGGAACTACTCCTGGTGGTGCTCAGGGGACCATAGGGGACCTGGGTCGGCTGCGTGCAAGGCAAACGCCCTACCCATTGTGCTATTGCTCCAGCCCCAAAAGGCAATTTTTTGCTGCTGTTTTGGGGCCACACCTGGTGGTGCTCAGGGATGATGAGGCTCCAAGGACCCCAAATGACAGTGCCACTGAGACACACTTGGAGTCTGTAGGCACACTGGGAATCGGAGTCCGAAGTTGAGCTCTCAAGGCAGACGCTTTGCCACGGAGGTTCCCAGGCACCTGGATCACCTTGTTTTCAATGATGTATTGGACCAGGGCTGGGAAGAACTTTCTCCAGTCACAGACACCTGAACGCACTCCTCAGGGCCCAGTGCAGAGCTGCCTGCTGTGCCCAGAGCCTCTGAATGACATGCAGTCCTCCCACCTCCGAAGACAGCACCTGTCCTAGTTCTTATTTCTAAATCTTGAGCCAGCAAATCAGACAAACTAGTTTTCATTATTCAGGTTCAGTAATTGAAGAAGGCAAAGAGAACACATGCTTAACCAAACAATATGTGGTTTTGGTACAAAATGAGCTTTTTTTCTTCTTAAAAACAGATGGTTAGTTATTTATTTGATTTTGGTGTAGGGAGCCATTTTACAAGCCTGGCTCTTATCCTCTAATCAAGCGGAGGCTTACTTGGGATTCCTGTAACAAAGTCACCACTGCTGACCTTACTGATCTTATCAGTTCGCCATTCCTCTCTCACTAGCCAACGCCCATGCCTGATCTGCATTTTACTATTGTTCCTATGGGGGTCCAAGCATGCATACCACCCCCTCCCACTAAGAAGTATAAGTATTGTAACTGCTGTGAATAAACTCTCTCTCTCTCTCTCCTCCTCCTTCTGGCTCTGCATCTGTTCATTCGGCTGCGTCCCCTCCTTAGCCCCACGAAGGGTCCTCCCTGCGGGACAGGATGACGCCCGCAAGGAGGACCCCACATTTTGGGACCACACCCATCAGTGATCAAGGCTTACTCCTGGCTCTGTACTTGGGGATCCCTCCTGGAAGGGCTCAGAAAACCGTATGAGGTACCAGGGATTGAAACAGGTTCAACCGCATGCAAGCAAGTGCCCTACCCACTATACTATCACTTTGATTATAAATATGTTTATTATAGGAGAATTCTTAACCACCAAAAAATTAAGGAAGGCACATAAAAACTATCTCAAATGAATCGTAATTTTAAATTTTGATATGGCATATAATTAAGAGCCTAGAGGTTAATACTTAGGTTTGAACATCACTACTACTTTCTATCTGCATGAACTTAGGTAAGTTACTGGGCCTTCTCTGCCGAAATATCATCACCTGTAAAGGGGAACTTGACAGTTCATATTATTGTTTTAGAGGATGAGATGAATCATATGAGTAAAATGCTTAAAACATTTCAGGGATGTAGAAAGGTTGATGTGTTCAGCAAAAGTCCAAGAAGGAAGTCAAGACAAACGGGGGCCCAAGAGTGACTCTGTAGCAAAAGCTTCTCAGGCCTTGTGACACCCACACATGTCCTTCCAGGTCCTGGGGGTTCTCCAGCTCTGGATACTCAGAGCAGCAGTTGTGCATGGTCTCTGTTAGACTGCAGCAGATGTGTACCCTAACCATGCTATGTTCACATCATCACAACAGCAACAGCTGAAGAAGGGGAAAGGAACTTTTATTTTATTTTTTTAAATTTATTTTTACTGAATCACTGTGAGAACAGTTACAAAGCTTTCCAGTCTAAGTCTCAGTCATACAATGATCAAACACCCATCCCCTCACCAGTGCACACCCTCCACCACCAAGAACCCCAGTATACTCCCCGCCACACCCCTCCCCCACCTATGTGGCAGATGATTTCCAACTTACTCTCTCTCTCCACTTCGATCACATTCAATATTTCGACAAAAGATCCACCATTATTATTTGGAATTTTCCCCAACAATCAGACCTGCCAAAAAGGCCTCATTAGATAATTTGTTTTCTATTGCTGATATGAAGAGCATTTTGGATTTCTGATATTTTAGTAACAAATCTGGAGGGATTTCTGCCAAAAGCCACTGGGTTCCCAGATTGGTTTTTGTGCCTCTGGGTTGATGGCCATTCAGGAGCCAGGAGTCATTCATGGGCAGCAACTTGGGGGCCTTTCGGGGGTGAGAAGAGGGGCCAGTCCCACCCCCCCCCATCACATGAGGCCCTTCGTGTCACGTCACTGCAGTCTCATACCTGGCGGTCCAATAGGCTCTGGAAAGGTGGCAGTGGCCACGCCACTAGGGAGAGAAGGCGGAAGGGACAAACACCTTTCCTCACCAGGGGACCATATGGGATGCTGGGAATCGAACCCGGTTTGGCTGCGTGCAAGGCAAACACCCTATCCGCTGTGCTATCGCTCCAGCCCACGGAAAGGAACTTTTAAAAGTCAACTCACAGATAGGCTGGAAAAGTATACCATCATTCACATAATTGTAACAGATTTTATGTAGATTTATTTTTTTTAAGTGGGGTGTGACCACAGTGCAACTTTTTTTTTTTAATGTCTCAGTGACTTTATTTCAAATACCAGGAATATAGCAGAACAATTGTAGATAAGATACAGCAAAATCAAGTTTTGCATTACAAAAGAACCTCATCTTAACTTACATTAGTAAATATAACCTTTCTTTATATACTCATCATAAATATTTGTATTCCTGTATCATAGTATAAAAAAGTATCTGCATCATAGTGTTTACATTAAAAGGGTGCTGGTAGAACCAGTTACTATTTTTTAGCGTTTGGAAGCTGGCCTCACATGCTGGGGGAAAAGGCAGTTCAGATAGACAAGGGAACATCAAGTAAGCTCTGGTTGGAAAACCCGCTTGGGATGGGACATGCGTGCTGAAAGTAGACTATAGATTGAACACGATGGCCACTCAATACCCCTATTACAGACCACAACCCCCAAAAGGAGAGAGAGAGAGATCAAAAGGGAATGCCCTGCCACAGAGGCGGGGGGGGGGGGGGAGGGGAGATGGGATTGGGAGGGATACTGGGTTCACTGGTGGTGGAGAATGGACACTGGTAGAGACTGTAGAGGGAGGGGTGCCCGAACATTGTATGAGGGAAACACAAGTATGAAAATGTGTAAATCTGTTACTGTACCCTCATGGTAATTCACTAATTAAAAAATAAAAAATAAAACAAATTTAAAAAGCAGCTTTTTCTTTTAACGTGACTTTTTAGTTTGGTTTTGTTGGGTTACACGGGCCAGCTCTCAAGGCTTACTCCTGGTTCTGAGCTCAGAGATCACTCTTGGTGGAATCGAGTTGCCCAGGATGGGTCAGCTGCATGCAAGGAAAACTGCCCTACTTGCTCTTACTACCTGAAAAGTGGTAGATGGTGCAATGACCATTCAGTGAGATCTGGGCATGTTCATGAACACTCTAATGTTAACAATAGACGGGAAATGGGAGATCGATGAAGAATAACACTTTAGCAGTGGGTTTACATACCCCTAAAACAAATCAACATTTACATTCTTGGAAAACAATAATGCATAAAGAAGTCTTAAATATATGTAAAATTTAAAAAATAAGTAGAAATCATCCTTTACTTGTATTTTCTTGTTTGGGTTTTTTGTTTGGTTTTGGGGCCACACCCAGTGTTGCTCAGGGCTTACTCTTGGCTCTGTGCTCAGGGATCGCTCTTGGTGGGCTCAGGGAAGCATATGGGGTGCCAGAGATCAAACTGAGGTCAGCCACATACAAGGCAAGTGCCCTACCCCTGTATTATCTCGCCATCCCCTTGTTTGATCAGTTAAATATAGTCATGAATATTTTCACATGTTGTAATACTCTTCAGTACCAGGTGCTCCAGACTGCAAAGGCCATAGGGTAAGTTCAGCCTGTGCCCTGTGACTGTCAGAAGCATGAGCAATTTCTAATTTTTATGACTCCAGACCATCGTGATCTCTCTCCAGTCCACCACAGCCCTCACCACACACTGTGTCATCCTCAAATGCTTCTGACAGTAACATGTTTGGAGGGAGGTTCCCACCAGGACTATATCTGGAGGTGCCAGGGAAACCTCCCAGTGCTGGAGCATTGAGTCGTGCCAAGCATGCACTCCAGCCCTTTGATGGAGCACCCTGGTCCTGCATTTATTTCATGGACTTACCAAGCACTTGCAAGCATTTCCTTCTTAAGGCTTTGCAGGGGAGGGGGTTTTGAGTACCTGTGTATTCTTTCTTTATCTAGGCCATCTGCTGCTTAATCAGTGTCTATTGTTAGGCATTAAGCTTGCTTCCTGCAAGTTCCCATTATAAATATGCTATGAAAAACATCTGCAAATACAAATCTTTTTGTTACTGCTGTTGGTGTGTTGGGGGTTTTGAGGCCAAACCCTGCAGTGCTCAGGGCTTATTCCTGGCTCTAAACTCAGGAATCATTCCTGGCAGGGCTATGTGTTCAGGGGACCATACAGGATCTGTCGGGAGGGGATCTGGGTTAGCTATCTGCTGAGTGAGACCTTAACTGCCTTACTGTTGAATGGGCCCCATACAAGTTCTTTTATACTTATTTATTTATTTATTTATTATTGAATCATCATGAGGTAGTTACTAAGTTTTCATGCTTGAGTTTCAGTCATACAATGATTGAACACTTGTCCTTCCACCAGGGCACATTTTTCACCACCAATGTCCCCAGTACCCACTGCCCCACACCTCACCAGTCTCCCTGCCTCCATGGCAAACAATTTCCCCCACACTCTCTCTGCTTTGGGGCATTATGGTTTGCAATACAGATACTGAGTAACCATAGTGCTTGGTTCTTTGTCTACTTTCAGCACACATCTTCCATCTGGAACTATCCCTCCAACCATCATTAACTTAGTGATCCCTTCTCTATCCCAGCTGCCTTCTCCCCCAGTTCTCCAGGCTACCAACAATGGAGCAATATTCCTGGCCCTGTCTCTACTGTCCTTGGGTGTCAGTCTCATATTATGTTATTTTATATTCCACAAATGAGTGCAGTCATTCTATGTCTGTTCCTCTCTTTCTGACTCATTTCACTTAGCATGATACTCTCCATGTCCATCTACTTATAAGAAAATTTCATTACTTCATCTATCCTAACCACTGCATAGTATTCCACTGTGTAGATGTACCAAAGTTTCTTTAACCAGTTATCCATTCTCGGGCACTCAGGTTGTTTCCAGATTCTGGCTATTGTGAACAGTGCTGCAATGAACACCTACAAGTCCTTTTCATTTATCTCTGCCTATGTCTTTAGAAGTAGTTCCTAAAAATAGGAATGTGAGGTCAAAAGTTGAACTCATATCTGTTTTTCTTTTATTTCCACTGAGGTTACATTGACTTATATTACTGTCCATACATATAGGACTAGCGCTCCCAACTCTTCAACTACATATTATAACATCACACCCACCCCCAAAGTGCTCAGGATCTTCCAGCACAGCTATCATATCCCCTTTATCCTAGCTTCCTTCCTCTGTACCCTTAGATCTGCCCAGAGCCAATCGATCTGTTCCTTTGCCGTATTTCCTAAAAAAGAAAAAGCTTTCCACTGGTTGAACTCTACAAGAAGAAAACATCCAATCCCATCAGAAAATGGGGCGATGAAATAAACAGAAACTTTCTCAAAGAAGAAATTCAAACGACCAAGAGGCACATGAAAAATTGCTATTCATCACTAATCATCAGGGAGATTCAGATCAAAACAACAAGGAGATATCATCTCACACCACAGAGACTGGCATATATCCAAAGGAACAAAAGCAACCGGTATTGGCATGGATGTGAGGAGAAGGGTGCTCTCCTTCACTGCTGTTGGGAATGCTGACTGGCCCAGCCTTTTGGGAAAACTATATGGACATTTCTCAAAAAACTAGAAATTGAACTCCCATTTGACCCAGCAATACCACTTCCAGGGGTATATCCCGGAGATGCAAAAAAGTACAGGAAAAATGACGTCTGGACTTGTATGTTTACTGCAGCACTATTTACAATAGCCAGAATCTGGAAACAACTGAGTGCCCGAGAACAGATGACTGGTTAAAGAAATTTTGGTATATCTACACAATGGAATACTATGCAACTGGTAGAAAAAATGAAATAATGAAATTTTCATATAAGTGGATCAACATGGAGAGTATCATGCTAAGTGAAATGACTCAGAAAGAGAGGGACAGACATAGAAGGACTGCACTCATTTGTGGAATATAAAGTAGCATAATAGGAGACTAATACCTAAGAACAGTTGAAATAAGGGTAAAGAGGATTGCCCCACGGCTTGGAAGCCAATCTCATGCACTGAAAAGGTAGCTGGGATGGAGAGAGAAGCACTAAGTAAATGATGGTTGGAGGGATCGCTCAGAATAGATGCGTGCTGAAAGTAGACTGTGATGGTTGCTTGATACCTGTATTGTAAATCATAACACCCAAAAGGACAGAGAGAGTAAGAGGGAATGTGCCTGCCACAGAGGCAGGAAATGGGTGGGGTAACATTGGTGGTGGAGAATGGACACTGGTGGAGGGATGGGTATTTGAACATTGTTTGACTGAAACATAGTCATGAAAGTTTGTAAGTCTGTAACTGTATCTCATGGTGATTCATTAAAAAAAAGTTTAAAAAATTAAAAACCTTCAATATTTGCAAGGTCTTTAATAAGTATTGTTAAATTGTCTAACAAAAATAATTGTGCAACTTTGTAGGTCCAGTATCTTGCTTCCTTGAATAGTTATTAATGCTAGTATTTATTTAAACTTCTACTCAGAAAAGAGTCTACTTATCAAGAATCTGCATCTTTTAACTATGGCCTTTAGAGGACAAAGCATTTTCCTTACTGTCTCCCCATTTTATTCTTTCCCTGCTGTTCAAATTGTGAGAATTTTAGCTATGAGGCTGGAGCAACAGGACAGCATATTGGACATTTGCTTTGCTCGCAACAGATCCAGGTTCGATCGCTGGCAGTTTCAACTCCTCACCAGAAGTGATTCCTGAGTGCAGAGCCTGAGTGTAAACCCTGGGCATCGCCACATGTGACCCCAAAACCGAAAAAAAAAAGACAAATAGAAAACAAAAGAATCTTAAATCTGTTCTTAAATGCTATCCAGCATTATCCAAGTGTCTATGTTCATCTAACTACTGCAAAGAGCAAATAACAGAACAAGCTATGGGATGTCTTTTGTCTTTCCTAATCTCTGTCATTATGGTAGAAGAGTAACATTAGAATAATTACTATGGTAGCTGTTAACATCAGTGGTCATCCTCTCCTGCACACTTTGTTATGTTCAGTAATAAGCACTTTGCCCTCATTAATCCCCACCAAACCCGTGAAAGAAGCATTCTTATCAGTCTGATGCCTACAAAACTGAGGGTCACACAGGTCAAAGAAATGTGTTTCAAGAAAGACTATCAGTGACAAAGCCAGATTTGAAGCTGCTCGAGCACAAGACAATCCTGTCCCCAAGCAGGTTATTATTAATAATAAATGCTTTCACGTCGCCTCTCTGATTTTTCTGAAGGTTTTCATACGTCAGCTTGGTGCTGATGGTGAGTATGTGGGGGCGAGTGAAGAGGCATTCTGAGACTGGGAGACTGAAGCAGGCTGTGACCTTGGGAGCATACACAGGCTGTCACACCTGCACTGTTCTCCATTCAGGTCCTCCAGCCCTGCCCTGCAGCTGGAAATGGGAACCCTGCTGAAAATTCACCTGGGTCAGAGGGACAGGAAGAGAAGGAAGGTTCTTCAGCAGGAAAAGCTGGTCCATCTGGTTTCTGGACCAGGTTTGGACCAGGTAAAGGTGTCCTGACCTCCTCTGGCCCAGCCTCACCCAGCAGGCATGCTGCTTCTTCTGTTCTGACAGAGAAATGATTTCCACAGACACTTGGAGAAACTCATCTCCTTGCATTTTAGCACATTTGGACTCTGTCAGAATAATATGGAGATCAGTTTCCCAGTGCTTGAATAAAACAAATTTTTTTTTGTCTAAGGATGTTTTTGGGGGGTTGTTTTAGCATTAACTTAGGTCAAAACTATGAATACAGATGTAGCTTTGATTTATCCAAAATAGCATATTTTAAATTCCTGTAATAATGTTGAAAGTACAGACAATCATCTTAGTCTTTCTTCATTTTGGCAGTCTAGTTCGTCCCCAAGATTTTTTCAGCCTCTCTTTCTTAACGCTGCCATATTGGGGGCTCTTTCGGTGACAGGTGAATGAGGCCAATTGTTGTTACTGTTGTTGGCATATCGAATACGGGACAGGTAGCTTGCTAGGCTCTGCCGTGCGGGCTCAATACTCTCGGTAGCTTGCCGGGCTCTCCAAAAGGGACAGAGGCTTTTAGGGCGGCCTCCAATCGCCCTTAGAGGTGTTACCATGGTTCACACCAAATTTGAACCCTATCAAGTATGGTATGGGAATAATAGGTATTAAGAGTTTTATGGTGTGTTGTGCGGCCGCTTGGCGCCGCACGGTCCGGAGAGCAACCTGGAGGGTGGCGGTGTCTGGGTAGTGGATGTAGTGGGGGTCGGCCAGTGAGGTATTTATCTTGGGTAGGGTGGGGCATCTGGGTTGGACCCCTCCCTCAGATGCTGGGGATTGGAGGAGGCAGACAGAGGATCTTTTTCCAGGTCTTGTGGAACCTAGAGCTAAGGTCGAAAAGTTCTGCTTACTTGGCTTTGCGGGGCTTCACTCGTGGGTGAGGTTCGGCCCAAGTGTCCGGAGAGCAACCTGGAGGGCGGCAGTGTCTGGGTAGTGGATGTCAACGCATGGTCACTGGCATCAGAAGCATCCATCGAGGACCTGATGGTGCAAGCGCAGAAGATCAAGTATGACATCATTGGTCTGACCAAAACGAGGAGACATCAATCACATCACGCCATTTTCGACACTGGAGAAGAATTGTTCCTCGGAACATGCGACAACAGAGGCGTTGGTGGCGTTGGTGTCCTTGTCAACACTAACTTGGCCATGAGCATCGATTCATTTGAAGGCCTAACAACCTGAATTGGACGATTACGCTTGAATAGATGTGGCTCACTGCCTGCAGTTTCTATTGAGAGGTTCTACATGGAACTAGAGAAGTTCTATAAAGAAGACCACACCTTCTACAAGATCATTGTTGGTGATTTTAATACCAAGGTAGGTCCAAAAAGGTCGCCCGAAGAACTCCACATTGGGACACATGGCCTAGAATGGAACAATCAGGGTGAGAGACTATCTGAATTCATCATGTCGACCAAGACCATCCATGGTAACTCACAGTTCCAGAAGGCCGAATCTAAATGCTGGACATGGGAGTCTCCCGGTGGGCAGTTCCACAATGAAATTGACCACATCATATTCAATCAAAGGTTTTGCCTGACTGATGTCACTGTTGTCCCAAAATTCCAAACGGGGTCAGACCACTGTCTCCTTCATGTGAAATTCTACTTCACAGAGCAGGGAGAAAAGTCTGCAAAATTTAAGTCTAAGAAGAGAACTCCCAGAATGACCACCAACTGGGAGCTCATTGGCACTATTGCAGCAACGTGGGAAGATGCCGTCCTTGACAACATGGACGAGGAATACGATCGACTGGTTCAGCACCTCCATGTCTGTGCGAAGAATGCTGAGAGTGAGAAAGCCACAAACAGACACCTGTCTTCGGAAACTCTTGAGCTCATTCGTCAACGTGGTTTGGCTCGAGCCTCAGGCAACCACAAGCTGACGTCCGAGCTCACAAAGCTGTGCAGAGATGCGATAAAGGAAGACCTCAAAGAGAGAAGAGCAGCAGTGTTGGCCAGTGCAGCAGAAGCCGGGAAAAATATTCGCAATTCTCGCCTGTCCTTCGCCAACTACAAGACCAAGATGACTGCCCTCCGACGTCCCGATGGATCTATCACATCCTCCAGAAAGGCAATGGAGAAAATTATTCACGACTTCTACTCGGATCTCTTTGACAGCCATGTCCACCTGCCCACATACCAAATTCCGCAGGATGGATATGTCATTCCCAACGTTCTCCCTTCTGAAATCTGACATGCCATTTCGCTGGTAAAGACGCGAACAGCACCTGGTCCGGACAAGGTCAGACCCGAACACCTGAAGAGTCTGCCGCCAGTACTCATCAATACACTGGCCCGACTCTTCACACGCTACCTGTCTGAATGCAAGGTTCCATCCCAGTGGAAAACCAGTAGAACCGTTCTGTTGTACAAGAAGGGAGACATCCACGACATCGGGAACTATCGCCCAATCTGCCTGCTGTCTGTCGTCTACAAGCTGTTCACTCGTGTCATCCTGAATAGAATAGGCAGAACACTAGACGAAGGACAGCCATGCGAGCAAGCCGGGTTCCGAAGAGGATTCAGCACGATTGACCATATCCACACAGTGACCAAACTCATTGAAGTTTCTCGAGAGTTCAAGATGCTGCTCTGTCTAACATTCTTCGACTTAAAGAAGGCCTTCGATTCTGTTGAGACTGAGGCGGTAATCGAAGCCTTGGTCAAACAGGGCGTTCAAACTCAGTATGTCAAAATCCTCCGAGAGCTGTATTGTGGATTCACCACCAGGATCTCACCATTCTACAAGGAAGTGATCATTGATGTAAAGAGAGGTGTGCGGCAGGGTGATACCATTTCACCGAAACTCTTCAGTGCCGCCCTTGAGAACATCATGTGACAACTGGAATGGGAAGGAATGGGAGTGAAGATAGACGGTCAGCATTAAACCACCTCCGCTTCGCTGATGACATCGTTCTCATAATGCCAAACATTAGCCAAGCGGCACAAATGCTGGCCGACTTCGACCACGAGTGTGGAAAGGTCGGATTGCAGCTGAATCTCAACAAGACAATGTTCGTGAAAAACAAACTGGTCCCTGAAGCTCCATTTGCTCTCAATGGAATGAACATCTCCGAATGCAGCAGCTATGTGTACCTGGGTCGAGAAATCAACATGAGGAATGACTTGGTGCCAGAACTGTGCAGGAGGAAGAGAGCAGCGTGGAATGCCTTCAAGAGCGTCGAAGAGGTGGTTAAGAGAACAAAGAACCTCTGACTCTGGGCACATCTTTTTGATTCTACCGTTCTTCCTGCACTAACATATGCCTCAGAGACCTGGGCCCTACGCAAGCATGATGAGAATCTATTAGGGTATCCGAAAGAGGAATCGAAAGAGCTATGCTGGGAATATCATGTCTCACTCAAGTGAGAGAAGGAATCCGGAGTTCTGACCTCCATCAACGGTCAAAAATCAGGGATGCTGTCTCATTTGCCAAGGCATCAAAAATCAGATGGGCCGGTCATGTAATTCGATTCAGAGACGACTGTTGGACTAGAGCTGTTACAAACTGGATTCCACGGGACGTCAGAAGACCTCATGGCCGCCCATCAACTAGATGGTCAGATTTCTTAGTCAAATCTCTGAGTGAACGATTTGAGGCTCTTCCTGTTCCTGGAGCGAGCAGGTATCATTGGGCTACACTAGCTCACGGCAGGGACAAATGGAGATGTTACTGACACCCACTCGAGCAAATCGAAGATCAACGGGACTACAAGTGATACAAGTGAAGTAATAATATTATTTTATATTTACTTAGAGTTCTTTTAAAATGTCATAATGGGCCAGAGAGAGAGAGAGTATAGCAAGTAAGATGCTTGCCTTGTTGACTGGGTTCTATCCCTCACACTCCTTTTGGTCCCCCAACTCCTATTTAGAGTCATCCCTGAGCCCAGAGCCAGGAGTAATCCCTGAGCACTGCTGGGTGTAGCCCACTGACAAAACAACAAATTAAAATAAATTAATTCAAATAAATTTAAAAATAGAAATTTTTCATAGTTTGCTTAAAAATAAGCCCACTAGGATTAAGGCTCACAGAGCTGAAGTGCAAGCTTTGCATGCAGAAGCTCCGGACTCCAACCCAGCCCCACTGGGTCCTTCAAGCTCTCACTGGAGCCACTCCTGAGCACCAATCTAAGAGAACCCCTGAGCGCTGCCTGGTCAGGCCCAAACGCCTTGACCCAGACTAAGCCCATTTGATGATTACATAGACCTCTTTTCTAAAGGGCGTATTTCTCATGAGCACCAAACGAAGAGCGCATGCCAGCCCTGCCCAGAGCATAGGTGTGGGCACCATGTTCCAGGGAAAAGCTGTGGGGCTGCCTCCTGTGCGTGAGCAGTGGGCCATCATCACAGAACTGCAGCAGCAAAGGGAAGGGCAGGGCAAGGAAACTTTGAGCACCCAGAGGTGAAAGGAACTAAGAACGGTCTTTAATAGGAAGCTGAGCACTGCAGGTGCTAAGGGACAAGGGGGACCCTGGGACAGGGTGGGGAGATGCTGGCATCCTTGTGGGGGAATTTGGGGCTAGAATATTCTATACATGAGAGCCTGCTGTTATTAATATTGTAAGTCACGGTGCCTAAAATAAAATTGAAAAAGAGATAAATAAATGTGGTACTGGAGCGATGGCAGAGCAGGGAGGGTATTACCTTGCACAGGGCATCCTATAGGGTTCCCTGAGCCCTGCCAGGAGTGATCCCTGAGCACAGAGCCAGGAGCAAGTCCTGAGCATCGCTGGGTGGGGACACCCCCCAAAGAAAAAGCAATGGGCACCCACAGGTCACCACTTTATGATGTCCCTATGTCCTGCTCCTTCCCAGTTTGTGCCCCTCAGAGAGATTTGTTATTCAATCTCTTACATGGAAACAGCCTAGGAAGAGGGACAGTGTATTCCCATCTAGAGCCAGGGTGCAAGGAAAGGGAATCCAGAGGATGGTGGGTGAGAAATGCAGCTCGGAACCCTGAGTCTGGGCCCAGGAACAAGAGTGCTGTGCAGCCTCTGAGCCCCTCACCGGGCCGCACAGAATGCCCAAGTTCTTGGCTCCCTGGCTTTAGATTCCAGTGAAGAAGAAAGTCACAAACCGGTTTCTGCTGGTTTCTGACATCTCCCTTAGGTGATTTGTGTGTGTTTTTGCCATTGTGTTGGGCACTCAATTAATGTGCCCACCGTGCACCAGAATGGAACTAGCTAGGGACTTAATTCTCATCTTCACAGTGAGCCTACCAAGTAGCCAGTAATACCCTGTTGGACAGATGGAACAGGGCTTGGCCCCGTGTAAGGCAAGCCCTTAATGCCTGTACTCTCCCAGCCCCATCATCGGGTAATATTTCATTTATTTACTTATTGGTTTGGGGGGCACACCCAGCAGTGCTCAGGGCTATCTCCTGGCTCTGCACTCAGGATTCACTCCTGGCAGGACAAGGGGACCCTATCAGGAATTAAGGACTGAACCCAGGTCTGACATGTGCAAGGCCAGTATTCTACCTGCTGTACTACCTCATCAGGTAAGACTTAAACTGAAGTCATATGGAATAGTCTATTGTCCAGGCCTTTAAAAATGATGCTAAAGGCCAGAAATGTAGCTTAGGGTGGCATATGCTTTGCATATATGTCAATCTCTGACACATAAATAAATAAATAAATAAAATAATAGTTCTTATGCTTCTGGTCATCTATAGACACAAAACTTTATTTTAAGATATGTTATTTATCTATGTCTTCAAGCATATATATGAGAAAAAGAGCTAACAAAAATTAGTTATCCAATCAACTTAGCATTTTATTATTTTATTTAATGAAAGAGCCTGGCAAGCTACCCGTGGCATATTCGATATGCCAAAAACAGTAAGAAGTCTCACAATGAAGATGTTATCAGTGCCCGCTCGAGCAAATCAATGAGCAATGGGATGACAGTGGTTCATTTAATGAAAGTCATCTTTAGTATTAGCTAAAGATCAAATTTGTGCGGGGAGTAAAAGTAGAAAGGTTTTTCGTTTTGTTTTGCTTTTTGCTTTTGGGCCATACCTAGTAATGCATACCTGGTTCCGTAACTCAGAAATAACTCCTGGTGGTTCTTGGGTTCTTACCATATGGAATGCTGGGGATTGAATGAGATTAGCTGGGTGCAAGGCAAGTACTCGACTCACTGTACTATCTCTCCAGACCCAGGGTAGTTTTTATTGGACAAAACGTATTTAGAAAGATATGAGGGAAGAGAAAGAGAGGAAATACATGCTCAAAGAAAGAACACAGGAAATCAAAGATTAATTTCTGGTGTTCCTCATGGACGCAGCTCTCACAAGCATGGTCTCTCTCTCTCATGACTTTCTGTAAGAAATGTGGTGGCATCAGCTCCACAGACTCTCACGGTATCTGGAGGACAGGGTTCTCTGTGAGCCCAGGGAGAGTGGGAGGTGGGAAGCTGAGTGGTTATGGAGTCACCTTTCAAAAAAAAGGTTCAAGCTACAGAAAAGATTGTGTAGAGGCATGAATGTGTTGAGTCCAGCTGCAGGTCTAAGGGAAGGTTGGAAATAAGAGATGCAGTATCTTGATCAGGAGAAAATTTTAAGAAAGCAAAAAAGAAAGGAGAAAGGGAGGGAGGGCCGAGGGATCCAGTTCTCAACTTCCTCCTTTATTTTGGAAACTATATGATTTTTAAAATTCCCAGCCCTTGACAAATACTTGTGCATCTAATATGCATTGTCCTTTTCTGGGTACTTGTCACACACAATTCTTCACAGAGCTCCTGTTTTTGCAGCCCTGTACTCTGTCTTAATATTACTGCTGAATTTTAATTGCTAAAATGTGGTTTACTTCAAACATGATAACCTCTCAGTATCTATATTACAAACCCCAAAACAGAGAGAGAGTATGGGGGAAATTGTCTGCCACAGAGGCAGGGGGAAGGTAGGGATGGGGGCGGCAGATACTGGGGACATTGGTAGTGGAGAATGTGCACTGGTGGAGGGATGGGTATTCGATCATTGTATGACTGAAACTCAAATATGAAAGCTTTGTAACTGCATCTCACAGTGATTCAATTAAAAAAAAGAGTTCAAAAAAATTTACTTGACTTAACATTTTTGTATTTACAATTACGAGTGAGACTGCTATCAGCCTTTTGTGAAGGAACCTCCCCTGGCAGCGCTTGAGGTCCACTTTCCAATGGTGCTGGGTGAAGTGGCACTCATGGTGGTTACTCAGGGCTCAAGCCCAGGCCTCTCACACCTGCCTGGAACCTGGATATTCCCTGTGGGTGCTGTACTTTTGCTTTCCTTATGAAGGATAAGTTAATCTATAGAAATAGATGATAAATGAATTTACAGGCTCTCTGGTCCCTAATAACATGTGAGGCACTGAGTTTGATCTCCACATGACTAATTCTACCAAGGGGGCTGCTGACACCCCCCAACCCCCAGCAGAATAAGGCAACTTTGCAGTAGCCAAGTAAAATAACATTTTTTAGGGCTGGAATGATAGTCGAGCAGTAGGGAGTTTGCCTTCCACACTATGGACCCAGGTTCAATCCCTGACACCGTATACGGTCACCTAGCCCTACCAGGAGTGATCCCTGAGCACAAAGCCAGGAGTAAGCCCTGAGCACCACTGTTTTTGGCCCCAAACCAAAAACAACCTTCTCAATAACCCAAAAGTTTTCACTGTTATTTTTAAAAGATACATAATATTTATTATCTTAACTATTATATTCAACCGTTTGATACTTTCACACTTATTTCTCTATTTTCCCTTTTTATTGTTATTTTTAACAGGTCTATGCCCAGCATTGCTGGGGGGGACATTGGCTGGAATGACCCCCCCCATCCTAGAAGCTTCGGGGGAGGTGCTGCTGGGGGAAGATCAGGCTGGCCCTGAGCCAAGCAGTAGTCAGAGGCCACAGGTCCTCCGGAAGCAGTGTGAGGTGTGAGGGTGTGTCCTATCAGATATTGCCAGGGCTTGCACACACGATTCTACCAACTTCTCAGCCCTGTTCTTACGTTTTCTCTGCTTGGTTTAGTTTGGGGCCACTCCCTGCTTGGTGTAATACAGTTGGTCACAGAATCCAGAATCCTCACCAGTTCACTCCAGCTGCGACTTCTCTTTTGGAGTTTGGATTACTGTCAATGCAATTATTATAAATTGTCTGTCTGTCTATCTGTCTGTCTGTCTCTCTCTCTCTCTCTCTCTCTCTCTCTCTCTCTCTGCATGTGGGATCACTTCTGGCACTGTGCTCAGGTGACCATATGTGGTGCCAAGATCCAACTCAGGTTGGCTGCTTATAAGGCAAGCACATTACCCCTGTACACTCTCTCTCTTTCTCTCGCGCCATCCCCCACTTCCTCTCCCTCTCCCTTTCCTTCCATCCCTTCCTCTCTCCCCCTCCCTCTTCTTTCAAACCAGCAGACAGAGAGAAAACCTGTTCAAAGTTTGCCAATGATTTTCTACCTCTTTCCCCCAAATGCTGAAATGCTACTTCTCTCTCTGACGGTCCCACTGACCCACTCCTGTAACTTGCCACCACCAGAGTCCAGCTCCTGTGCACACTTGTTTCTTCTCTGTTCATTCCCAGTAACTTATGTGTGGAAAGAGAGTGAGAGAAAATCCTAGGGAATTCCAGAGGCAAGTGGGGAGTCTCCTGGCCAGTGCCAACAGGTAGATTTATGTGAATATGCTGCTCCTTGAAATAGAAGAAGACACAGACTATGAAAATATAAAGCAAAGAATGATTTCCATATACAACACATAAAATCCATGGGTTTATGAACAGCAGTTTCCTAGTTCATTTCCTTCATTTTAAAGGCAAAGGTTGAGTGAGTAGGACACTTGTCTTGCATGTGGCCAACATGGGTTTGATCCCTGGCACCCCATAGGGTCTCCTGAGCACCACCAGATTCTAAGTGCAGAGCCAGGATTAACCCGAGTATTGCTGGATGTGGCCCCAAAACAAAAAAAGCAAAGGGGAAGGAAAAAAGGAAGGAGGGAAGGAAGGAAGGAAGAAAGGAAGGAGGGAAGGAAGGAAGAGAGGGGAGAAAGATTATAAAGCAGTAAATTTGTGAAATTGAAATATTTCATTGATTTAAAGCCAAAGCCAGATTAAGCCCAACAAAAAGGAAATGTGTCATATATTTGAAGCAGCACAAATGTGCCTTTTCTCCCTCTGGAGTCATTACTCAGCAGACCAACACTTGATGGAAAGAAGCCAGTTGTTTTGATCTTGGTTGTCCAAGGGCACCCTTTCTCTGAGAACATGCCAAGCCATTTGGTTTGGTTTGGTTTTGGTTTTGGAATACACATGCCAGTGTGGTGCCTGGACAGAGCTCAGGGCAACCGCATTCAAGGCAAGCACCCTACCCTCAGTGCTATCACCCCCAACCCTATAAGTTAAAAAAAAAAAAAGCTGAGCCCTTTGCCAGCTTTTTCTGTTTCTTCTTTCTTTTTGTTATTTTGGGTTACAACTGGCTATGCTCAGGGGTAACTCCTGGCTCAGCACTCAGAAATCATTCCTGGTGGTTCTCGTGGGATGCTGGGGACTGAACACTGATCAGACACGTGCAACGCAAATGCCCTACCTGCTGTACTATTGCCCTGGCCTTTGCAAGCTTTTTTAATTCTTTTTTTTTTTTTTTTTTTTGCTTTTTGGGTCACACCTGGTGATGCACAGGGGTTACTCTGGCTCTGCACTCTGCACTCAGGAATTACTCCTGGTGGTACTCAGGGGACCATATGGGATTCTGGGAATTGAAGGCAAAGGTCGAGTGAGTAGGACACTTGTCTTGCATGTGGCTGCATGCAAGGCAAACGCCTTACCTGCTGTGCTATCACTCCAGCTCCAGCTTTTTGAATTCTTAACAATCCTATGAGATCAATCCTCTTTGCAAGCTTTTTAAATTCTTAAGAATCACATGAGATCAACTCTCACAACTAGCAGATAAAAAAAGTATTGTACCAATGTTTGTTATAAGACCACCAAAAGAACCATATTGGCATCTTGCAATTGACTGGGAGATTTAAAAGAAAACCCGCGATGTATTTTTTTCCCCAGAATTTATCCCATCTCACTTAATAAAATTTTGGCCTAGTGAAGTTCCCTGGTCTCTCTCTTTGTTCTGTCCCAATGAAAGCCTATACTTCAGACTTCACTGTAGCTGTTTGTCCAGCAGTAGCACAGACATTAATTATTTATTGGGGGCTCTTTTGTGTGCTGAGTGAAAGGTGAGGGGGGGAACGTTCTTGAGCCTCACAGACATGACCATCTACTTTCTAAGACGTACAAAAGAAACAGATGGTGAATGCTATAAGAAAGATCTCTCAGTTTGCTCTTAGCTGTGTCCCTTTTGGAAAATTATTTCACTTCCCTAGAGCTATTTATTTGTACTAGGGACATAACATCCATCTTAAAGAAAAGTTGCCAAAGTTGAAATATTATAAAAAAAAAAAAAGGTTTTCTTTCTTTTTTTAAAGATCAAACTAGGGGCCGGAGCAATAGCACAGTGGGTAGGGCGTTTGCCTTGCACGAAGCCAACCCGGGTTTGATCCCCGGCATCCCATATGGTCCCCCAAGCACTGCCAGGAGCAATTCCTGAGTGCAAAGCCAGGAGTAACCCCTGAGCATCGCTGGGTGTGACCCAAAAAGCAAAAAAATAATAATAATAAATTTAAAAAAAATAAAGATCAAACTATACTATATCCAGGGTCCCGTCTACAGCCAAGATTCTGTTGTTGGACTACTCCATTATTTGATATGCAAACAACCTTTTTGCTTTGTTTTTGTTTGAGGGCTACTCCTAGCATTGCTCAGGATTTACTCCTGACTCTGTGCTCACGGATCACTACTGTTGGGTTCAGGAGACCACATAAGGTGCCAGGGATCAAAATTGGGTAATTCATGTGCAAGGCAAGTGCCCTACATACTGCATTATCTCTCTGGCCTCAAGGACAAACATTTTTAATACTTCAGATCATGTGTCAAGGGAATCAGTAAACCATGTAAGATAAGTGAAAGGTCAACAAAGGTTGGCTGCATTTATGCAGTAAGAGAAATATTGAATAATAACAACATACTACATTAAAGAAGTTTTATTTGCTTCAAATGGAAAGAGACAGAACAAAAGTTTCTATATTTTCTTAATATGAAATATTTTTCTAAGAAAACAAGCTACCTTCATCAAGTGCTTAATCCAGTCAATGAGATATTTCTAGAGATTATTTCAATATAAATATAATTATGTTTCTTCTACCATAAAGTTTTAAGGTTGTAAAGAACATGCATTTTTTATTATTTCATGTGATATGAAGATTCTCTTGGAACATTTATCAATAATGCTAAACACAACTTCATCACATTTTTGTTTGTGGTGCCAGGATCAAACCCAGGTCTGGTGCTTTCCGTCCAGTTTCATCACGTCATGGGTGATCAAGCATGTTCCTGTTACAGTACTTGCTGGGACCACCTTAAGCCCTGTGCCCTCCTGCCTACCTGGCTGGGTGCCCCCTGCCAGGTGCATTTTCACAGCCTTGAGCTAGCAAGCAGAGGGTACAGAAGGGAAACAGAGCGGTTAACACAAATTGTTACATTTCCTTGTATCATCTTTGTTATCTGTGTGGTCAAATGTCTCGGCTACACAGACATTTCTTGGGTCTGGCACGTTTTTCTTACTACGTTGTAAACTCATGACCCTGAGACATAAAATGGAGCCTGGTTTTCCAAAATGGAGTTGCTGTGGTCCTTTCTGTGGCAAGATCTATTAATTAATTCAAGTTAAAATCAGGCTAAAGTCCAGCAAGAAATCTCTCTGCACATTTCAGTCCCAGGTGAAAGCAGACGCTTGGCGCAGGAAGCCCTGCAGACACGTGCCGCCACATGTCCCACGTGCAGATCTCCTGGGCGTGAGGGCACGGGGCTCAGTGCTCAGGAGGTCCAGAAGGTGCCGTGTCCCTTGATCGGGCGATTCCCTACTCAGGCAGCTGTTGGAGGTAGCCAGGCCCAGAGGTACTGGGGACCAGTCCACAGTGTTCTGGGGCCAGCAGGGCTGGGCCATGTGGCTGAGACTGTGAGAGGCCCGAGGTACAGGGAATGGAAGCTCCATTCCTAGGGCAAAGTGAGCCGCAGGCCCCTCGAGCTGTCTCCCTGGCTAAATTGCATGTTTTCAATTTTTGTTTTGGGGCCACACCCGGCAATTGTCAAGGCTTACTCCCGCTTTGAGCTCAGGAATCAACCCCAGCGGTAGTCGGGGACCATAGGGAATTCTGGGGCTGGAACTTGGGTCAGCAGTACGGGAGGCAAACACCTTACACACAGTACTCTAACTCCTTAACTTGGAATTTTCTATCCTTAAAGCCTAAATTTCTCAAATTTATTGAATACCAAAGTTTCAAATAATTGCATCACAAATTCTTCTAACGATTTGTATTTGATGCATTTAAAAAAAATTGTTGGCTTCACTCTTGAAAATACCATTTGCTCTTACCTGTACACCCTAAACTTGTGAGGAAGAAAGCAGTAATGTGTGTCTTTCTGAATTTTCTCTCTTGCAAATTACCTGGATGATTTGTTGTAAGAGTTTGGGTCTATACTTAGTTATAAGAGTTTGAACTTTAGGTTTGATTCCAGTCCTATTTTTAGAGATAAGGGGATACAAATCCTCATTAAAATTTTTTATTATAATTATTTTTTAATGTAGGAGTACTGCTATTTATTCAGCCATTGATTAAGCTGATTGAATTATGACCCATTTTTTTGAGACACCTATTTGGGAGATAGGTAGGATGGGGTCTATTCCTGGCCCTGTGCTTAGGGTCGTACCAGGCACTTGGGGACCAAGTAGTGAAGGGACTAAAACACATCATGCACACAGACCTCTGAGCTACCTCTGCTCCACCAACTAAATTCCTAATCTTGGGAATATTTCTGGCCACTTTTTAGTTTTTTTTTCAGGTGGGAAACTCTAAGATAATCAGCAAACTTTAAATATACAATTATCTTGTAGAAGTGGTTCTGCTCCATATATTATCAATGTATAAATAACTGCCTGGAGCAATAGCACAGCGGGTAGGGCGTTTGCCTTGTACACCGCCGACCCAGGTTCGATTCCTCTGCCCCTCTTGGAGAGCCTGGCAAGCTACTGAGAGTATCTCGCTCGCATAGCAGAGCCTGGCAAGCTATTTGTGGTGTATTGGATATGCCAAAAACAGTAACAACAAGTCTCAAAATGGAGGTGTTACTGGTGCCCGCTCAAGCAAATTGATGAGCAATGGGATGGCAGTGATACAGTGATAAATAACTGCCACTGACACCACCAGAGTTTTATGGGCAAGGGAAAGAATTAGAAAGTCTTGGCAAAAATGGGTGTCTTTCTTACCCTTCAAATATTACAATTGTTTGAGTATAACTAGAAGGATGCTTTTCCCCTCAATTGCTGTCTAAAAAACAGCTTAACTTCACAGGCAAGCTTTTTCTTAACAACACAGAACAGAAAACAAACATACTGAAGTCCAAATTACAGCTAAGACAGGAGACTGGAACCATGGCACAGTGGGTAGGGCACTTGCCCATGGCTGACCCAGGTTCAACCCTTAGTATCTCATATGGTTCCCAGAGCCTGCCAGGAGTGATTTCTGAGTACAGAGCCAGAAGTAACCCTTGAACACTGCTAGGTATGGCCCTCAAACAAAAAACAAACAAAAACCCAGGGGCTGGAGTGGCAGTACAGTGGTTAGGGCACTTACCTTATACATGGCCAGCCCTGGTTCAATTCCTGCCACCACATATGGTCCCTGAACTCTGATAGGGGCGATCCCTGAGTGTATAGCCAGGAGTAAGCCTTGATCATAGTTGGGTGTGACCCAAAAGTCAAGGAAAAACAAAAACCAAATAGCACAGTAGTATGGAGATGAATCTTCAAGTATCAGAACTTATAGGATTTGCAGGACTGCATTTCCCATTAGTACTGTGTTGGATAATAGTTTCAAGCATTTTAGATAAACATTGATTTACCATTAACCTCTCCTTTGTGCTCTTCTTCCCCTATCTGTTTGTCACAAATATCTCCAAATCAGACACTCTAACTTGTAGAGTCAAACCTTCTGATGACTCTGGATTTTGTATATGTAAATGAAATATTGCTTTTCTCTTTCCTTTATGTCCTTTGCGTAGTTTTATTTTAGAGCAATTTCCTTTTCGTATATACACAGAAAGACAGTTAATGCTATGATTTTATATTATGGGAGTTAATTGACTCTGAATAAGATTTACTCCTGGGCATACAACACATTTACTTGACTTAAGCCTCAGCAGCCCTTAGTTCCTTACAACCCTAAAAGATGGGACTTGGATCGGCCCAGGGCAAACCATAAACTAACCCTGGCTTCAACACGGACAACCTAAGCACCATAAGAAGTATAGTAAGTTCACCTACTCCAGATGGAATCCCGGTGACCAAGAGCTTCCACAAGCAAGGCCCAGGTATGTGGATTCCTGGACTGAATCTCCAGGCCGCATGGCGGCAGAGAACCTGGACTGTCCCTCCCTGGGTCCCCGGCTGCCCAGAAGAGTGGCTGTCACTCCCACAATTTGTCTCTGAGCTCCATCTTAGTGCACCAACATTCCTGGCCCAGAGACTCCCAACTGAATCCCAAAATGGATTAGTGCCATACAGAGATGTCTCTAGAACCCAACCATTTACAATCTAGAAATTTACATTTATAATCATGGCCATGCGAGCTCTCATGATACTCAAAATGAGCAATGGAAAATAAATTATCTAGTGTCTGCCCCTGGTAGGTAGGCTTGAATGGTGGTGGGAAATTTCGAGCAAAGCATAGTGCCCCAAATTAGAGAGAGATTATTGGGAAAATTGTCTGCCATAGAGGCAGGGTGAGGACTAGGATGTGGGTGGTGGAAAATGTTCACTGGTGGAGTGATGGGTGTTCCATCATTGTATGGCTGAATCCCAAACATGAAAGCTTTGTAACTCTGTCTCACGGCAATACAATTTAAAAAAGTAATGTGGAGTTCATGCCCAATTCAATCAGCTTAATCAATGACTGAACAAATGGCAATACTCCTACATTATTAAAAAAAAAGTATAGGTAGTTAAGAGCACAATCATGGAACAAAAGAAGTAACTGAATAAAGACCTTGTTTGGGTTAGGAAAAACTAACCTGGCCTGAGGACTGTAGAGAGAAATATGGTGAGATATCCCCAGGAAAAGCCAACCAGTACTAGTTCCCTGTTTTCTCATTTTAATTGATATGAAAATTTTCATAGGACACGAAGCTTTCCTCTATTTGTTGGAAACTTTCTGTCATTTCAGTTGAATGTGACACTTATGGCCCACTGCAGTCTCTCTGGTCTCCAGACACTGGCGCCCTCCTGTGGCCATCAGCACTGCCTGCTTCCTGGCGCGGGTGTGACTCAGGGCCCAGGCACTTTCAGGCTCCATTTAGGTCCTTACCCACAGGGTGTCAGAGAGGCAATGTGGCTTCACTCCCCTATTTTATTTATTTTAATAAAATTTATCTTATTATTTTTGTTTTGGGGCCACACCAACTTGTATCTACGGGGTGCCTGGGAGAGAACCTGGGTCAACCACATACAAGGCTGTGCAGGCCCTGCCTGCCATACTTTCTCTCCAGCTCTGGTACCCTGTCTTAGGGCACTCCTGTGTGCCTTTCCCCATGGACATGGCTGGTGTTTCCTCTACCCAGGGGCATTAAGACCTTCCATGCAGGAGTGGGTGAGGGGAGATTTGCCCACCTTTTCCTGGGTTCCGAGCTCTACACACCATTTTATATGAGGTTCATGAAGGTTTTGCCTTTGGGAACCTTTGGGTCCACTATGTTGATGGCCTTTTCTCAGTAGTCTATTGAACTTGACAACTCCATATCCCAATAAGCTCTTAACTCAAGCATTAATTTCCAAATATCTCTTATTTTGTTTGTATTTTGGACATACCCTATGGTGTCCAGGAGTTACTCCTGACTCTGCCTTCAGAGATCACCCCTGTTGGTGCTTGGGGAACCCTAGGGGATGCCGGAGGTCAAACCCGAGTAGACAGCATACAAGGAAAGCACCCACCCCACTGGGTTTTGTTCCTTGTTTTGTAATAACATGTCTCCCTCACCTGGGCAGTGCTTAAGGTATAAGAGAGGACACTTTACCCAGCTCCTCTGGCACAGACTACTGCACTCCTTGACACTCTGACTCCAGTGAGTGCACACGGCACCCTGTGGGAATGAGCAGGACCCCATGTAGTAATGGTTCAAGGGCTGGAGCTCAGTTCACAAGCTGGCAGTTAGAACAGGGCGGTATTTTTGTGCCTCATTTTGGCCATGCTAGGAACCTTCAGTGGAACTGACCACAGTTTCTGCAGACAGCAGAACCACCAGAACCAGAATTAGAAGGATTCTTGCTATGTGGGAGGCTGCAGCAGGCTGGCTATGGTTCCCTTCCAGCATTCACTTTTCCAGGTTCCAAAGGGGCCAATTCTCTGTGTATATTAAAACTTTTGAGCAGAAAAACTGATGGGCAGACAGATGACCCTCTTTGGCGTCCAATAGTCCAATGACCATCTAACAGCCAAAGCATCCTGGGCCACTCTCATGCCTGATGAAGACCACCCGTTCATCCTGTCCTGTTATACACCACATTTGCAATAGGAGAAAAGGGAAGTTTTGCACTTAGGTGTAAAGAGCTTCGAATCCTCCATAATTCAGACTGAGATAGAGGGTGGGAATGGTTAGCTGGGAGCAAAGGCTCTGAAATTGGATGAGATTAGGTGGCATGAAAGGGTTAAACTGCAGGTTCTGCTCAGCTCTCTGTCTCATTGTATCAATGCCTGATCTGGATGTATTGCTACAGTGGCAGAAAGTTACGAACACTAACAGGGAACCAAGCACAGGGAACCAGGTAACAGCAAGGCCAGAGGCAGAAGCTCTGAACACCTGTTCTGGGAACCAGGAGAGATGTCACTGTCACTGTCACTGTCATCCCATTGCTCATCGGTTTGCTCAAGCAGGCACCAGTAACGTCTCCATTGTGAGACTTGTTACTGTTTTTGGCATATCAAATACACTATGGGTAGCTTGCCAGGCTCTGATATGTGGGCAAGATACTCTTGGTAGCTTGCCAGGCTCTCCGAGAGGGATGGAGGAATTGAACCTGGGTTGGCTGCATGCAAGGCTAACACCCTACTGCTGTGCTATTGCTCCAGCCCTCTGGGAGAGATGAATAGGCCATAAATCATAGGCTATTATTCAGAACAGAACAGAAGGACCCAAAGCCACTTGGTACCTTGACTGGAAGGGGAGCGGGGCCACCAAAACAATCAGCAAATTAATAATTATTGGGGCTGGAGCAATAGCAATAGTATAGTGGATAAGGCACTTACTTTGCATGCAGTGGGCCCAGGTTCTATCCCCAGCACCCTGTATGATTCCCTGAACCCACCAGGAGTTATTGATCCCTGAGTAAGGCCTGAGCACAGCTGGGTATGGCCCAAAAGAAAAACAAACCAAAGTCTACAGGACCCAGGACAGAACCACCCACCACAAAGGACCTAGAACACAGCCATCTATCCCAAAAGTCCCCAGCAAAAAGAGCCCCCCAACTCCTGTGCTGGGCCCCCTGCTTCAGTGCCCTTCAGTGTGTTGTCATGATGCAACCAAGCAAAAAAACCTCATTCTTTTTTTTTTTTTTTTTTTTTTTTTGCTTTTTGGGTCACACCCAGCGATGCTCAGGGGTTACTCCTGGCTTTGCACTCAGGAATTACTCCTGGCAGTGCTTGGGGGACCATATGGGATGCCGGGGATCGAACCCGGGTTGGCCGCGTGCAAGGCAAACGCCCTACCCGCTGTGCTATCGCTCCGGCCCCAAACCTCATTCTTTTGCTCTTCTCTGTGTCCTGCAATTTTTTATGTTGCCAGAGAAACTACAGCAAGTGCTCTATAACCCCATTCAGGGATACAATTTCGGGAGATTGCCTAGTTGCCATCCATCTTGATATTAAGTAATTAAATCTTGCTTTGTCGCTTAAGATGAGTTCAGTGTGATTGATTAAGTGAATTCCATTACATTTACAAAGTCAGGTTTAACAGCACAGATACCGGTGGTCCTGCATGACCAGACTTCAGAGAGACTTAAGATGAGACAGATTCGTTCTTCAAGCCATATTCTCCCTTGGACACGCATCTTGTTGGCTTCTATTTCTTGGCTTATTTCCGCTCTGGAGAAGCCGGTGTTCTCTCTTAAGCATGTACTTCTCTCTCTTTCCCTCACATCTTTCTAAGTAAGTTTCAGTAAAAATTCTTCTCTCTCTCTCTCTCTCTCTCTCTCCCCCCCCCCCCGCCGCTGCCACAGAGACAACAGATGAGAAGCAGTTCAGCCAAACAAGCAGAGTGATCCTGAAATTAAACCAGCCACACGTAATATGCAGCCTTATTACGGCGAGTGGAGGGGGCACTTGCCTTGCATGCTGCCATCTTGGGTTGGACCGCATATAGTTCCCTGAGCACCAAGCAGAGCCAGGAGTAACCTGAGCATTGCCCAATAAGGTCCCCAAATACTCTCCCCTTACCCCCCCCAAAAAAAACACCAACAAAAACCAGTCACACCTAAAGTTAAATTTAAAAAAAATTAGATTATCCATCTTGTTGGGAAAGCATAAAAGAAAAAAAAAACACTCCTCACCAGAATGCCATCTGCAGAATCATCCTCCAACTACCGCTTTTATGCTTCTAATGAATGTGTTACTCCGAGTTCGGCTATTCATTTCCTATTTCTCCATCTTCAGTCACAGGTGACAAGAATATATTCGAAGTAACAAAGTCATTTTGAATGGCATTCTCCAGGCACTGAAAAATTTGGACTCAAATTTTTGGACACAAGTAATACCTAATCTTTTTTGGAGGGGGGTGGACACACGTAGTGGTCACTCAGGGGTAACCAGGGGTCACTCCTGGTGGGTTCAGGGAACCATATGGGATGCCAAGGACCGAACCTGGGTGGGCTTCACACAAGGCCAAAACTGGTCCTGTGTTCAGGCCCCCTCTGACAACACAGCCTGCTGTACTACTGATCCAATCCAGCATTGCTCAGTCTTAAAGACTTTTCAAAACATATCCCAAAAATAGAAACTTGTGCCCAATGGGAAGTTTTATTTACTCTGCAGAAAAACTGAGAAGGAAAGAAAATGAACATTCTTCACTATTTCAGAGCTATTCATAATCTTGTTTATTTTTATTTGGGGCCACCCTTGGAGGTGCCAGGGGTGATCTATCTCTCTAACCTCCTTCTGACAATTCAAGTGGTTTCTACTCCACTTAAATGGTCACCGACTGTTTTATAAAGTAATCCTAACAACAAGAGTAATGTGAAGATGTTCTGAGTCTGATAAAATTATTTTGGGGGTGGGTTTTGGAGCTACACCAGGTGGTACCTAGGGCCTATTTCTGGTCCTGGGCCTAGGAGCCAGGCACCAGCTGGTGGTGCTCCTGGCATCCATTACACACTACAGTGAGCAGCGTCCACTGCATGCAAAGCCATTTCTGGTGCCTGGACCACACCTGGTGGTGCTCAGGGTTTACTCCGGCCTCTGTACTGAGATCATTCCTGCCAGGGCTCAGAGGACCATATGGGATTGAACGCAGGTATGCTGAGTCACCGCTGTATTATGGCTCAGCACCCCTGCCCCCTTCTTTTTTCTCTCTTTGGCTTCTTTGGGTGATACTCGGCAATGCTCAGGGGTTACTCCTGGCTCTGCACTCAGGAATTACTCCTGACAGTGCTCAGGGGACCATATGGATGCCCCGGGTAGTTGCGTGCCTGGCAAACACCCTACCCACAATACAGTCACTCCAGCCCCCGCCCGCCCTTCTGATTTCAACAGCACACCTCTCACAGTATCTGAAATGGTAGACTTGGTTATGCCAAACCTATTAAGTTGACCACCATGAACACTGGTCAACGCTGGGGTGGAAATATTGTCACTGGTGTCTTGCACGTGTTTCTTGCTGTCTTCCAGGCTTTACACCAGGAAACTGTTCCCTGGTGTAAAGGCGTGCAAAACTCATTTACTATTTACTCTCCTCTTCAAGGAGGCAGAGGCCAGTGGGGCATAAACACAAACATAGACATTTAGAAACAGGCGAGACGATGAATTTGGTTGCCAAACGTGTGTGTGTGTGTGTGTGTGTGTGTGTCCATGAATAGGAACTTACGAGTTTTCCTTTTGATTTCCTCCCGCCGGGGTCCTGATCCCTTCCTTTTTTTTTTTTTTTTTTGGCTTTTTTGGACAAACCTGAGGGTGCTTGGGGCTTCCCCTGGCTGTGCACTCAGTGCACTCAAGGATGACTCCCGGCGAGGTTCGGGGAAGCTTATGCCCGGATGTCGGGGAGTGAGCCCGGCCCCTTATTTTCTGTTCCTGACCGTATCAACTTCTGCGGGTAAATACCCGCGCGCTGGGACGGGCGCCGGTCAGGGCCGCAGGTGGCCAACCGGTCCCGCGCTCGGCCCCTCGGACAGCACTGCCAAAGGGCGTTCCCCTGTCCATTCATTCAGCAACTCCGAAACTCAGATTCCTGCCCCACTGTGCCTCGTTAGTGACCCGGTGGGCTCCGGGCCGAACCTCGGCCACTACGCAGCAGCGAGGGCGGGTGGAGCTGCGGGAGCAGGACGACGCCCAACTCGGTCCGGCGGGTCGGCCCAGTGCGCCGCGTCCACTCAGAGCCCCCGACGGCCTCCCGCACGCCCCTTCCCCGCGTCCGAGCACCCAGGGGACCTGAGAGCCCAGCCCTCGTGCACCTGCACACCGGGGCCGGGCTGGACACCCGGAGGCGGGTGCCCGGGTCCCCGTGAGGCTCTCACCGCCCGGGCCGCCGACGCGCCGGGAGCTCCGGAAACTACAACTCCCAGAAGTCTCTGCGCGGGGAAGTTGCGTCCGGCCGAGCGGAAGCCGCGGGGGCTCCGCGCAGGCCCGGAGGTAATTCAGCCAGAAAAAGGGGCGTGAAGGGCTACGCGACCGACTTGTCAGTGCGCCACCATGAACGTGGTTTTCGCCGTGAAGCAGTACATTTCCAAAATGATCGAGGACAGCGGCCCGGGCATGAAAGTCCTCCTGATGGATAAAGAGACGGTGGGTTTGCTTTGGCCAGCGCGCGTCCCTCCGCACAGCGCCTCGCCCGGTTGTCCCTCTGGGACTGTCCGCGAGGGACGCGGCTCTCGGCTTCGAGGGCCCGGGGCGCTGCCCCGAGTAAGGCGTCTTGTCCCGTACGAGTCTGTTCGGGTCCGGAGTTCCGTGGCCAGCGTGTGCCTGGGGGATGCGGGATGGCCCTGGGGAGTGCGGGGTGGACCTGGGGGATGCAGGATGGTCCTGGGGCATGAGGGTTGGTCCTGGGGGATGAGGGCTGGCCCTGGGGGGTGCAGGGTGGTCCTGGGGCATGGGGGTTGGTCCTGGGGGATGAGGGCTGGCCCTGGGGGGTGCAGGGTGGTCCTGGGGCATGAGGGTTGGTCCTGGGGGATGAGGGCTGGCCCTGGGGGGTGCAGGGTGGTCCTGGGGCATGAGGGTTGGTCCTGGGGCATGAGGGTTGGTTCTGGGGCATGAGGGCACGTCCTGGGGGATGAGGGCACATCCTGGGGGATGAGGGCCGGTAGTGCACGTGGCAGGCTGCTGGGCACAGTATTTAAATTTTGTAAGAGACTGTAAGGTGATGGGGACATTTTGTGAACACACTGCTGTGTTCAGAGAGCATGTTTTTCATTCTGCATGTTACCTCCAGGTTATCTGCATGTTATGCTCAGTCGATGTTATTACATAGGTTAGTATTCAAATGATGAGCATTGTACAAAAAAAGTGTGGGTGGGAGGGACTGCCACAGGATGGAATGTCATTCCCTCCAGCACAGCAGCCCATTCTTGCCCCTTGCAGACTGGCATCGTGAGCATGGTCTACACGCAGTCGGAGATCCTGCAGAAAGAGGTCTACCTTTTTGAACGCCTCGATGCAGGAAACAGAGAGGTCATGAAGCACCTGAAAGCCATTTGTTTCCTTCGCCCTACAAAGGTATGACATAAGCCAAGCCTGGCTTCCCAGAGACCGAAAACTCCCAGCTCGAGGATAGAATACGTGGCCACCATGTGTGAGGTCCCGGGTAGGATAACTGCACAGCCCCTGTGTGGTGGCTAGAAGACCATTGTGTATTGCCGTCATCGGCCATGGCCTGGTCTGCTGGTTACACAGCTGGACAGACAGCCCAGCACCTCCTCCCATAGCTCTGCTTGCTCTTCGCTGCCTCTCTCCCATCACCAGGGCTGCTGCAGACACCCACAGTATCTTTCCTGGGTTATATCACACTGATACTTTTGTTTTTTGGAAGTAAAATAGTTTCATTTAAAGCATTTTGCAGAGTGGGAGGGGAGAGAGAGAGGAGAAAGGGGGGAGGGGGAGGGGGAGAGAGAGGAATAATGTGGGGGAGAGAGGGAGAGAGAGGGAGAATGAGGGAGAGAGGGGGGCAGGAGAGAGAGAGAGAGAGAGAGAGAGAGAGAGAGAGAGAGTGTGTCAGAGAGTCACTGTATTCTAGTATTCCAGAGAGAACTTGGGCCTCTCAGAGGGGGGAATGCCAAGGATCCCTGCACCCTCCCCCAGGAGAGACAAGGTCAGTCTCCAGAAGAGAATGAGCCAGGTTATCTGTGTCTTAAGTCTTCTGTTCATATCTATAGTGTGTAAGTCCTCCTTCTGTGATGAAATCAACATTTATTGACCCCTCCTTCCTTAATTGGTTGGTGGGTCTGGACATAGTGTCTAGCTTCCTCTGTCCCTCCTCTGCCCCTTCCCGGCCTTTCCATGTTCATTCTGTTCTGTTTGCGCTGTTCCCCTCATTAAAGGCTCTTTCATCAATTGTCAGTTTCCTTCTGGGCAGTTCCAGAGATCCAGTCTGGGCCTCACACCCGCAAGGCAATTGCTCTGCAGCCCCGCCACAACCCTGGCCAATTCCATTTTTAATCTACTATATCTGTCTCAACTCTAACTTCCTTTAGCCTTTCTTCTTTAGCATCTCATCTGATTTTGTGTTTGAATTTTGGGGTGATGTCAGCTAGTTGCTTGGTGCTAGTATCAGGATCGAACCCAGGACACATACCTATAGAGCCTCCTCTGAGCTCGCTCCTTAGCCCTTCTTTTGTATACTCTTTTGCTTTAGATTTATGTTCTTCAACCCCAGTACTCTTTCTGTGGTGCTTGTACATAATCTACTTTTCGAAATATAAATATGATCATGTCATCCCCATTTGAACATGAAAGAATTCTCTTTACCTTTATGATAAAGAAGCTGCCTTAATTGTGGCCTGCAAAGCTTCGTGTGGCCTATTCCTACCACTCCAACAGCCTCTATTCAAACCATGCCCTTTTCATCTTAGTGACCTAGTTGCTTAGTTTACGGTATTCCATTGTGCCACAGGACCTTTGCGCAATCTCTTCTCTGCCTGAAACAGATTCTCTGATCTCACAGATCAGCTCAACCCTCCTTCCCCTCCCACCACCCACAGCGTCACCTTCCTCTCCCTATTGCTTGTGGTGGTTGAATTTTTATATGATTTATCCGATTACGCTAGGAGAGCAGAGTCGGCATCTGTTTTGTCTTGTGGTTGGTCACAGTGCCTGCTCCGTAGTGAGTGTACCAACAGTCCCTGAGCACATGCTGCTGTTGTGTTGTAGCTTCCGATGGCCTCTGACTCTGGAGAGATGAGAGGCCATCTCACACAGAGGGGCCAGACTTCCTTGGCCTCACTCCCTCTTTGCAGTGAAGATCACTCACTGTCCCCTGTCTACCGTCTTTCAGAGACCAAAGGGAAAGCGCCCCACCCAACTGCACCCACCTTCCTTGGGAACAGCTGCTGACCCCAGCATCATTCAGGGGATTTTGGGGGGCAGTAGCTGCCACACTGGGAAGCCCGGACCAATCCAGCATCTAAGATTCTTTTAAAAGTAGCGCTCTTATATATAAAACTCTCTCTCTGTATGTGTATATTTAACTCTCCTTCTCTTTCCCTTTCTCTCTCTCCCTCTCTCTCCCTCCCTCTGTCACTCCCTCCTTCTCTGTCTCTCTCTCCACATATATATGATACATGTTTCAGGGGTTTGGGTTTTGGGGGTGTTACTCAGCTTACCACACAGTGCTAGTGCCGGGATCAATGCTGGGCACTAGCAGTGCTCAGGGGTTACTCCTGGCTCTGCACTCAGAAATTACTCCTGGCGGTGCTTGGGGGACCATATGGGATGCCGGGGATTGGATCTGGGCGTGTAAGGCAAGTGCTCTCCCCGCTGTACTCCAGCCTCTCACTTGACTTGTTTATTCTTGCCTGGCATATTACGAGGAAGTAATTTTAGTTTGTATGTGTTCTTAGAAATAATTTCCTTAAGATTGTATTAAAAGTTCATTTTAATGTATTTTTAAATCTAAATAACCACTTAGAATCACCTTTCTCCATGTAACGAGCAAGTTTAATTTGCTTCTCCAAGGAAATATGATTTTTTGTTAGCACTCAGAAATGGTATTTTAGATAATGTATAATTCAGGGAGCAAGTCTATATTGAAATTTAATCCATTTATTTTGAAATTTAGTATAAAAAACTAAATAAAATTTACATTGTAGTTAAAATTCTTATGAGGTTTTTCTTTTCATTTTTTAAATTTTTGTCTTTTGAGCTGGGCATTGGAGGAGCCTACCATACGCAAAGCACACGTTCGAGTCCTTGATCTACTTTCCTAGTCTAGAATACTTAAGTGTTGGTCTTACAAAAACCGACTTTTGGGGGCTGGAGTGATAGTACAGGTAGTACAGAGTTGCTTTGCACACGGCCACCCCAGGTTCAATCTCTGGCACCCCATAATCATCCCTCAAGCACCAACAGGAGTGATTCCTGAGCACAGAGCCAGGAGGGAGCCCTGAGCACTGCCGGGTGTGGCCCCTGAATGAAAACAGATTGACCTTTTTCCATTTCTAAATTTTATTTCAAATAATATTTCATTGTATTTTATTTGGGGACGTCCTCTCAAGCAGTGCTTTGTAGGGAAGGGGCCACTTGAGACATAAGTACGTGGCCACCAGGCAGAGGGCCCAGCACTGGCCTTGGAGCACAGGCACTGCAGACCCAAGGCATGGGTGCCCCAGGATCACTGCCAGCCGTGCTCAGCCTCAGGGCTTCTCCCAATGGCCTCTGGGTTTGTGTGGCACCAGAGATGATCTGGGTCGCATCCCTGACTTTGGAAATCTCTCTGTCCTCTATAATTTCAAAGTAATTATAGAAAAAGCCTAGAGTGCCTGTCTTGCTCAAGACCTGATTTGATCCCCAGTGTCATGTGACCCTGGGAGCGCCCTGCACTCCTGGGCTCCCAGGACCCCTATGCCCGATACCAAACTGTCAGGCCCTAAGGCAGGGCTGAACATCTCAAGGACTGGCCCTGGACCCCAGCACTGCTTGTTCTTCGAGTTTTGTGCAAAAATCTTAGCCTGCTATTTGTAAACATCTCTGAAGCTGCCGCTGTGCAGTCTTGGGTCCTCATTAACTAGGAGCCAGAGGGCATATCATTCTGTTTTCTTCTGAGTGTTGGCTTGTTTGGGTTTGGTTCAGGTGGTGCTCAAGGCTCACTCCTGGCTTTGTACTCTGGGATACACTGATGGGGTGCCAGGGATTCAGCCATATCTGCCACGCGCAAGGTCAGCACCTTCCCCTGTGCTATCTGTCTGGCCCCTTGTTTTGTTTCTCAGCAGTGGCCACCCGGCAGTTCTGGGGCGTGGTTACCCCAGCAGTTCTTCAGTTTTTTTTTTTTTTTTTTTTTTTGCTTTTTGGGTCACACCCAGTGATGCACAGGGGTTACTCCTGGCTCATGCACTCAGGAATTACCCCTGGCCATGCTCGAGGGACCATATGGGATGCTGGGATTTGAACCCAGGTCAGCCACGTGCAAGGCAAACACGCTACTTACTGTGCTATTGCTCCAGCCCACCCCAGCAGTTCTTCAGGACCTGTGCAGTGCAGACCACCCAGGCCTGCCGTGTTGCAGCCACTAGAGCTGTTTCCCAGCCCTTGAATGTTGGTTTTAAAATGACGAGACAAAAAAGGGAGGAGGGGGGAGATGAAAAAAAGTGATGGGACATATTTGGATTTTTATATGCTGAAATTAATAAACAGGCAGCTTGAGGAAAGTTTCAATTTTATGTTCTATTCAACATCTGTGTCCTTTATATTTTTAATCTTAATTTGTCCAAAATAGCACAGTGACTTATATGTGATTCCAGATCATTTCATTTAATGTATTTCTTGTCCCCAGCCCTCACCACTGACCCTTAGTAGACACACAGTTAATCTCGACCCAGTCGAGTATATACTTACAGAAGGGCCGGAGAGCGAGCCTCAGGGAGAGCTCACCCCTTGCACATGGCCGACCTAGGTTTGACCCCCCACATCCCATATGGTCCCTGAGCCCACCAGGAGTGATTCCTTGAATGCAGAGCTGGGAGGAAGCCCTGAGCTTTGCTGGCTGTGGCCCAAAAACAAACTACAGAAATGAATGGATGCTATTTATCACTTTTCTATCAAACAAAGTAAGATCTTTCATATTTTGTTTGTTCTAATTTTCTAGGAAAATATCAATTATTTGATTCAGGAACTCCGAAGACCCAAGTACAGTATATACTTTATTTGTAAGTACACTATTTCACTACTTCATCATATGACAGCATTTTAGCTAGTGTGCTCCATTGGATATCATCAGTGAGTTCATTGAACCTGTGTAAATCCAGTTTTTTGGTTTCTGGGCCAGGGCTCAGGAATTGTTTGGGGGACAAACTGCAGCTTGGTGACCTGGGACTGGGCAGAAATTGAGTCCTGGGCCTCTTACTGTGCTCCTTGAACTGTCTCCAAGGACCTCAAAGACAAATAAAAGTCATGACCTTTCAATGTGACAGAGCTGAATTTGATTTTTATTCATCGTAATTTTTCAATTTTTTTTCTTTTGAGTCTTTTAAGCCTTTCAAGATTCTTTTTTTTTTTTTTCTTTTTGGGTCACACCCGGCAATGCTCAGGGATTACTCCTGGCTCTGCACTTAGGAATTACCCCTGGCGGTGCTCAGGGGACCATATGGGATGCTGGGAATCAAACCCAGGTCAGCCGTGTGCAAGGCAAACGCCCTACCCGCTGTGCTATCGCTCCAGCCCCTCAAGATTCTTTGTAAGCCAAAAAAAAATTAAATAGCACAGTGCTCGGGTGCTTGCCTTGCATGCTGCTGACCCAGGTTCAATCCCCAGTACCCCACATGGTCCCCTGAGTCCCAACAAGAGTGGCCCCTGAGTGCAGAGCCAGAGCATTACCAGATAGAGCCCCAAAACAAACAAAAATTTTAAGTTGCCAAATTTTACATTATAGAAGGAAAATATGCTTGCTAATTCCTATTTTGTTCTTATATAACTTGGGCATAGAAGCTGATTTACATATTTGGTGGAAGGTTATATCTGAGTTTGTTATAAAAGCAGAAATTTATTTTATGTAACATAAAAACATCCTGCTCTCTGCTATTTTATGTATTATTTGAAGGAATGAGTTATTAGGTAGATATCTTTTTTGTGGGGGTAGGGTAAAGGAAAGAATCCTGGAAATAAACTAGGTTTGGGATTATTATGTGTTCGATAAAGATTGTTTTGTTTTGTTTTTGAGCCTACTTGGCTGTGCTCAGAGCTTACTCCTGGCTCTGCACTCGGATCAGTCCTGCCAGGGCTCAGTATAACAGATCGAACCCAGGGCGACCATGTGCAGGGCAAGTGCCTAACCAATGTGGCGTCTCTCCATCCCTCAATAGGAATTTTGTAAATCTTTAATGTAGGCACCATGAGTTCCAGTCTGTCGATGATAGGGTTTCATGCGTACAGGGACACAACAGCCTCCACAAGAGTTGCTTTCCTACCCTGAGGCAGTCCCCTCGCCCCCTCCCCCACCATGGTTGGCTCAGTTCCCTAGACCAGGTCTCAGGTTCTGTTACCTTTGGCCCTTGGTTATTCCCTATAACCTTCCCATCCCACATGTGAGAGGTCATTCTGTGTCTGCCCCTCTCTCTCTGGCTAACTTCACTCTCCAGCTCCGTCCATGTAGTGGCAGAGTGTGTGGCCTTATCTTTCCCTTATAGCTAAGTGTGTTCCATTGCGCATAGGCACTGTAGTTTCTGTATCCATCACCTGTTCTTGAGCACGGGGTTGTTTACAGATTTGGGCTATTATGAATAGTGTTAAGTGTACACAAGAGTGTAGAGGCCTTTCCATAATAGAGTTTTGGACCCTTGTAGTATTTGCCCAGAACTGGAATCACTGAGTCATAGGAAAAATCAATTTCTAGTTTATTTTGTTTTGTTTTATTTGGGGGCCACACCTGGCAGTGCTCAGGGGTTACTCCTGGCTTGGCACTCAAGAATCACTCCTGGTGGTGCTTGGGGGACCATATGGGATGCCCAGGGTCGAACCTGAGTCAGTCACTTGCAAGACAAATGCCTGGCCTGCTGTACTATCTCTCCAGCCCACACTTCCTAGTTTTTTTGAGGAATATCCATCTTATTTTCCAAAATGTTGGACCAGTCTAAGTATTCACCAGTGAATGAGAGTCCCTTTCCACACATCACACCAGCAGTGGTTGTTTTTGTACTCTCTAATGAGGGCTATCTCTCCGGTGTGAGTGGTATCTTACTGTTCTGATTTGCATTTCCCTGATAGTAGTCAATACAGAGCATTTTTTAATATACTTGTGTGCTACCTGTATTCTACTTTGAGGAAGTTTCTATTTATTTCGTCCCACTTTTTGATGGGTTGGTTGCTTTCTATATCAGACTATAAATTCTCTGTATCAGTCTATAACTTGTATTGAGGAAAACAGAACCCCTTAGGACATTAAATCTAGTGACAACCCTCAGTGATTCAGCCCAGTGGCCAACCAAATAGAAGCAAAGATCAACAAATGGGATTACATCAAATTAAAAAACTTTTGCATAGCAAAATAAATCATCACCAGCATTTTAAAAAGCACCCCAAAGACTGGGAGAGAATATTTATCTCATCTGACAGAGGGTTAATATCCAAGAAATATAAAGCGCTTGTTAAATTTACCAAGAAATCAATGTGGATTTAAAAAAAAAAAAAATTTGAACGCATTGTGCTTTAGGAGTTACATCAGTTTACCTCTAGAGGTCACTGTTGATCTTTATAAGATTAGTTTATGTTCCAAACCAAAGACAAAACTTAGTGCCCAGTAGGGAGTCTGACACTTTGGGGAGGTTTGTGTATGTGTGTGGTGCCAGTGGCCAAACCCATTCCCAGCATTTGAGAAGTCTTCAAACATGCTAGAAGATTTAGGAGCTTTAGGGAAGTGTAGACTTAGCATATACATTCATACTGCCATTTTACAGTGGTACCGACATTTAACACTTGACATAATTTTTGAGCCCAGCAGGCTGCCGAGAGTATCTCGCCCGCACGGCAGAGCCTGGCAAGCTACCCATGGCGTATTGGATATGCCAAAAGCAGTAATAATAAGTCTCAAAATGAGAGATGTTACTGGTGCCCACTCAAACAAATCGATGAGCAACGGGATGACAGTGACAGTGACAGTGAATTTCATAAGAACTTTAGGGCCAGAGAGATAGTACAGGAGGTAAGATACTTGCCTTGCTTGTGGCTGGCCTGACGTCAGTATCATAGAGTTCCTACCAAGCATGGGCCAGGGATCATTCCTGAGCCAGTGTCCATGAGGGCTGGGTGTGGACCCCAAACAAAATGACAGCAAAAAGGACTTTATTATTTTATTTTATTCAGCCTTTGTACAATCCCAAAAGGTGAAATAGACGATTTTATTAGCTTCTGTTGTTCTTAGTTGGTTTTGGGGGTCCCCTGTCCTTCCACCCCACAGTGTGTGTGTGTGTGGTCCTAGGGATTACGCCCAGGGCAGCACACACATGTGACATCCTGGCACTGAACTCTATCCCCAGCCCATCATCCCTGTATTTTTTTCCTTACTAATAGTCACAGGTTAACTTTTTAAAAACTTGATCCAATCATAGTTTCATATATGGTTTCATATATAGCTCCCATTTTTTTCCTCTATAGAATCTTACATAAATACAGTATAATATCACATCCATGACATTGGCACTAAAACGATCAAAGTAAATAATATTTCCATCTCCTTACGGGTCCTCCATGCTGCCTTTGGTACCTCTAGCCACTTCTCTTCAACCCAACCCCTCACTAGCCCTGGACAGCCCCGCAGTATATTCTCCATTTCTAGAATTGTGTCATTTCAAGAATGTTATATAAATGGACTTGTAGTCTCCGGGATTGACTATTTTCATGAAGCTTAAAGAGATTCATTTAGGCTGATACATGTTTCTTTTTAGTCCATGGCATGGATATACAATTTATTCAACTGTTCAGCCATTGAAGGATATTTGAGTTGTCTCCAGTTTTGACTTCTGCAAATAAAGCTGTTATAAATATTCATATATAGGTTTTCATAAGAGCATTGGTCTTTGTTTCTCTGTAATAATGCCCAGCTCCGTATCACAAACCATAATGCCTAAAATGAGAGAGAAAGAGAAAAAGAGAGAGCAGAGAGGTGCATGCAAGATATAGATGCATGCATATATATAGAGAGAGGTGCCTGCCATAGAGGTAGGCTGGGGTGGAGGAGTGGCTTAAAATGGTGGGAGGGAAACTGGAGACATTGGTGCTAGAAAATCACACTGGCGAAGGGATGGATGTTAGAACATTGTATGACTGAAATGCAATCATGAACAATTTTGTTATGCTCTGTCTCATGGTGATTCAATTTTAAAACAGGTAAAAAATAATTAAAATATAAACAAATAAAATAATGCCCAGGAGTATAATTTCTGGATCATATTCTACTTGCGAGTTGTATATTTTAAGAAATTGTTCTGTGCGTTCTAGAGTGACTATACTATTTTACATCCTATTGATCCAGTTTCTTTGTGTATTCATGAGTAATATTTTAAAAACTATTTTTTGTTTGTCATTGTGATGCAAGTTTGTAATCATTCTAGTATTTTTCTAGTCTGAGTATAATTTAGGTTCCTAGAAAAAAATATAAACACTGCACTCAGATAGATGCATATACACACACACACACACACACACACTTATGTATCTACCACCAAATTTAAGTGGATCATTCTTTAAATTTAAGGATCATTCTTTTTGTTTGCTTTCTTTTTTGCTTTTTTTTTGGGGGGGGTGGAACATCTGCTGTGCTCAGAGCTTATTCCTGGCTCTGCACTCAGAATCACCCTTGGCAGGATTTGGGGAACCATATGGGATGGATACTGGGGATTGAACCCAGGTTGACCCTGTGCAATGCAAGTGCTCTCCCCGCTGTATTATCACTCCAGTCCTTAGGATCTTTCTTTTTCTGAGTTTTGTACCACAAAATTTTATAGGTTACAAGATGAAAGATTCCTTCCTTTAAAAATAGTTTTTTAATGAAAAGGTTGAAATTAATAAAAATCAGTAAACCTAGGTCCAATATTTACTCTTCTATTCTAAAGATAGTCTGATCTAGGATGTAAATTTAAGAAGCAGGAGGTAAAAAATATATGTGTATTAATTAGCAAAAAAGCCTAGAAAAAATATGCTTTAGATTTCTTGGAACAATCAATTTCACAATTTCATTTGATCAAATTAAGCTAAAATGAGTTTGGATATGGTTTATTCGTTATACATTTATTATTTTCTTCAAATTCAGAAAAGGTTTTTTTTTTAATAAATGAAGTTGTGTGTCTTTTTTCAATTGAATTACAGTGAGATATAGTTACAAAGTTGTTCTTGATTGGGTTTCAGTCATATAATGTTCTACACCCTCCCTTCACCAGTGTACATTTCCCACCACCAGTGTCCCCAGTTTCCCTCCTGCACCTCTAACCCCCACCTCAATGGCAGTTACTCTCTCTCTCTCTCTCTCTCTCTCTCTCTCTCTCTCTCTCTCTCTCTTTTTCTTTCTTTTTTTAAAATTTTTCAATCAAGGAAGGGAATATAAGCAGGAAAGCTCCTAGACCATCGGATGGTTTCCTTACACAGGATTCCTGAGGAAGGCAGACACCTGTCCCTTTTTATAGTAAATTTTAGAATAAGGGTGGGGGGGGCTGGAGCAATAGCACAGCGGGTAGGGCGTTTGCCTTGCACTCGGCCGACCCGGGTTCTAATCCCAGCATCCCATATGGTCCCCTGAGCACCGCCAGGGGTAATTCCTGAGTGAAGAGCCAGGAGTAACCCCTGTGCATCGCTGGGTGTGACCCAAAAACAAAAACAAAAAAAAGGGTGAGGGGGCAGTTTTCATTGAATTGCAGTAGGTGGGACTGGTAAGATAGGGCTGCATGCTCAGATGACTGTCTCCTGATCATTAGGCAGTGGATCACAGAAGCTATGGAACAATTGGTATTAGCACGAAATTGGCAAATTGAGGCAAGAGCCCTCCCCAGTATACTATCACTCTGAGCTTTCTGCTTGGTGTTTTGTTTGTTTATAAGCTTCTGTTGCTTATTTCATTGTCCAGTATTTTATTATATATATTTTAAGTCTTCTAAATCCCTGCTAACATAGGCCTCTTTATTCTTTTAGCAAAAAACAAGCTAGCATGGGACCAAAATGACAGTTAAGCAGGTTGGACACTTGCCTGGAATGTGGTCGATCTGAATTGATCCCCAGAACCTGGTATATTCCCCTGAGCCCCACCAGGAGTGATTACAGAGCCGACAGCCAGGAATAACCCCTGTGCACTACCAGATGTGCCCCAAGACAGAATGAAGCAAACAAACAAAACACCAGGCAGAGGGCTGGAGTGGTAATACGGTGGAGAGGGCAGTGGCCCCCTGACCTCCACCAGGAGTGATTCCAGAGTGCAGAGCCAGGAGTAACCCCTGAGCATCGCTGGCTGTACCCTCTCCAGAGATAATTGGGATTTGATTTAATTAGATTTGGGTTCTGATCATTTTTATTCATAGGATACTTCCTAGGAAGTGTTTTGTGCTTCCATTGATTAATTAGGACTTGAGGAAAAAAATGCTGATGTTCTGATTCCATCATTAGGGTTCCTTCTGTTTTTTAGCTGGAATATTTCTGAGAAGAAATAGTCCCTTACAGGGTTGGAGCGATAGCACAGCGGGTAGGGCATTTGCTTTGCACGTGGCCAACCTGGGTTCAATTCTCAGCAACCCATATGGTCCCCAGAGCACCACCAGGAGTGATTCCTGAGTGCATGAGCCAGGAGTAACCCCTGTGCATCGCTGGGTGTGACCCAAAAAGCACAAAAAAGAAGGAAAGGAAGGAAGGAAGGAAGGAAGGAAGGAAGGAAGGAAGGAAGGAAGGAAGGAAGGAAGGAAGGAAGGAAGGAAGAGAGAGAAGAGAAGAAAAGAAAAGAAAAGAAAAGAAAAGAAAAGAAAAGAAAAGAAAAGAAAAGAAAAGAAAAAAAAAAGAAAAGAAAAGAAGAGAAGAGTCCTTTAGACCATAGCAATAGTACAATGGGGAGGGCACTTGCCTTGCATGCAGCCGACCCAGGTTCCATCCCCCTCACCTCATATGGCCCCTCAGACCTTCCAGGAGTGAGCCCTAAATACAAAGTCAGGAATAACCCCTGGACATTTCCAGGTGAGGCCCAAAAGAACAAGTAAAAAGAAATAGTCCCTCATTTCTGATTTTGTTAGGTGGTATACAGTTTGTATATGAAAGGTTGTAGTTTCTGTAAGGAAAGGACAAGAGCTTTTTTTGTCCTCTTTTGAAAGAAGAAGCCATCTTCATTCAAAGCCTAAAATTGTGGTTCTTTTTGAGTAGCATCTTAAATTCTTAGTTCAAATTTTTTACATTTCTCTCTTTTTTTAGAAAAAATAATAAGGCTTTGCACAGGTGCATGTTTCAGATGTCTAGTGCTGCATACCTGCCCCCAGAGTGCCAGGGCCCCTGTCAGACCTGGCCCAGCCACCTTTCAGTCTCTCTTCCATTCTGGCTCCATCTCAGGGTTCGTTTTCTTGAGTTTTGCCTTTTCCTTTGCTTTGTTTCTTGGATACCACATGTGAGTGAGATCAGATGGTATTTCCCTTTCTCCTTACTCTGCATAGCACAACTCCCTCCAGTTCCATCCATTTGTTGCAGAAGACAAGTTTGATCTTTACATATAGCCTAGTAGAATTTGCAAACAGTGCATATATCTGTTGAGATCAGTGCTTATGTGTTCTCTGGCTAGATACTTAGGGGTGGGTTTTCTGGATCACAAAGTAGATGTAGTTTTATAATGTTGAGAAATGTCCTTACTAATTTTTTTTTGTTTGTTTTGTTTTTGGGTCACATCTGGTGATGCACAGGGGTTACTCCTGGCTCTGCACTCAGGAATTACTCCTGGCGGTGCTCAGGGGACCATATGGGATGCTGGGATTTGAACCCGGGTCGGCCGCGTGCAAGGCAAACGCCCTACCCGCTGTGCTATCACTCCAGCCCCCCTTACTAATTTTCATAGGGAGTGAACCAACTTACATTCATACCAATAATACATAAGAATCCCTTTTACTCTGCTCCTCCACCAGCACTCCCCACCACACACACACACACACACACACACACACACACACACACGTTTATGGATTCAAACTTATCGGTGTTACTCTTTGGAATTAGGTGTTCCTTTTATATGTATGTTACAATAGACAGTAAGTGTAATTGACTCCTCAGGCTTTTGTTGTCAGCCCATTTCTATGTCTGACTGCAGCACAGAAAATGCCCTTTGGGTCCACCACGGCTCTTATGTATCTGTTTCAGATTTCAGTAATGTGATCAGCAAGAGTGACGTGAAATCCTTAGCTGAAGCTGATGAGCAGGAAGTTGTGGCTGAAGTCCAGGTAAGCATACCAGTCTTCTAGCCTGTCTCTTAACCTCTTAACTAGTCAAGACCCAAACTAAGGAGCACTTTGGATCAGGACCATGCAGTGGGACACACCGAGTTCAGAGAGGATGGGTGTGGGTGGGAACAGAATGGAAGGCGTCGTGGCATCAGAGTCTGCGCTGGTCCTGGATTGGTGGCAGGGTTTTCCGGGCTGAAGCCAGTGTCTCATGCCACACTATGAGCATTAGTGGATTATGTCTATGTGGACTGTGTCTGGTTGGGAATAATAGGAAATAAAAGATGAGAACAAGAGGGGGCGAAGAGATGGTACAGCAGGGTGGGCACACCTGCCTTGCATGTGGCCAACCTGGGTCAGTCCCTGACATCCCATGCAGACCCCTGAGCCCAACCAGGAGTGATTCCTGAGCACAGAGTCAGGAGTAATCCCCGAGGATGGTAAGGTGTGCCCCAAAACAAACCAAAAAAGATGTGAATAAGGGTTCTTCAAGTTCTTCAGTAGTTATCTTTACCATGAAGTAATAAACAGGCCTTTGTCATAGCTAAAATTTGAAATAAAATATTCTGCATTTATACCATTGGTGGGGGGGGGGCTGCATCAGGTGGTGATCAGGGGTCTCTCCTGGTCCTGCCTGGGCTCACGGTTTATTCCCTGGACTCTTCCTTTGCCCTCTGATTGCTATATAAAAACTATATTAGAATGTATTATTGCCTTTTTCTTTTTTTTTTTTTTGTTTTGGTTTTTGGTTTTGTTTTGGGGGCCACACCCTGCAATGCTCAGGGATTACTCCTGATTTTGCATTCAGGAATTACTCCTGGTGATGCTCTGAGGACCATATGGGATGCCAGAGATCCAATCCAGATCAGCCACGTGCAAGACAGATGCCTCCCCATTGGACTATCACTCCTGCCTTTTTCTTTTTAAACACTTTAGGATTCTTGACTATATTTATCACAAATGTTTGAATGTGTTTATCAGCTAAGTAAAGAATAGTGTATTCAGGTACAGCAGAGATATAAATTTTACATGTTTTGATCATTTCTTTCAGCAAGTTATTTATGACAAGCAATAGAAATAAGTTATAGAGGGCCTGCTTTGGGGACAGATTTAATGGGTGGTTGGGAAAATTGGAGATAATGGTGGTGGAAAGGTGTAATGGTAGTCGGATTGGCGTTGGTATATTGAATGTCTGTAGAAAATAATTAAAAAAAAGAAATGTTTTAAAATTTTAGAGCTGGATCCATAGCACAGCGAGTAGGGCATTTGCCTTGCACGAGGCCAACCTAAATTCAATCCCCAGCATCCCATATGGTCCCCTGAGCACCGCCAAGAGTAATTCCTGAGTTCAGAGCCAGGAGTAGTCCCTGAGCATCGCTAGGTGTGACCCAAAAAGAAAAAAAGAATTTTAGAAACTGAGGCCAGAGTGATAGCACAACAGGTAGGATGCTTGCCTTGCACACAGCTGACCTAGGTCTGATACCTCCATCATATATTGTCCCCTGAGCACTGCCAGGTGTAGCCAAAAAAAATAAAATAAAATTTTAGAAGGATAAGTTAGGTATTAGTTTTTTAAAATAGTCTCTTTATTTTTTAAAATAATTTTAATTTTATTTTTATAAAGTTGTTCACAATATTTGATTCCTTTAATATTCGAACACCAATTCCACCACCATTAGACCTTCTTACCACCAAATTTCCATCCTGAACCCCAAATCCTGCCCCCAAAGCAGAGCTGAAATAATTTATTTTACATTGCTTGTTGGGCTGGAACAATAGCACAGTGGTAGGGCGTTTGCCTTGCATGCAGCCGACCTGGGTTCGATTCCTCCACCCTTCTTGGAGGGCCCAGCAAGCTACCGAGAGTATCTCGTCTGCACGGCAGAGCCTGGCAAGCTACCCATGGCATATTTGATATGCCAAAAACAGTAACAAGTCTCACGATGGAGACATTACTGGTGCCCACTCGAGCAAATCGATGAGCAACAGGATGACAGTGACAGTGACATTGCTTGTTATGAATAATCCACTAAAGATGAGACAAAAAGGGTTTCTTAGAGGAAAGTGTATGAAGATTGTTGTATTTCACCCAGGAGCCATTAAGCCCTTCCATAAGAGATTAGTAATATGTTGTCAAAGGTTGAGCCTCTGTGCTTATATCTGTCACTGTCACTATCATCCCGTTGCTCATCGATTTGTTCAAGCGGGCACCAGTAACATCTCTCATTGTGAGACTTATTGTTACTGTTTTTGACATATCCAATACACCACGGGTAACTTGCCAGGCTCTGTTGTGCGGGCGAGATACACTCAGCAGCTTGCCGGGCCCTCCAAGAGGGGCGGAGAAATCGAACCCAGGTTGGCCATGTGAAAGGCGAACGCCCTACTGCTGTGCTATCACTCCAGCCCATGCTTATATCTATATCTGTATAAATGTATTTCCCCTAAGATTGATTGCCTTCTGCTTTAAACCCAATCAAATGTGGAGTTTGCCTTGCACGAGACTGACCCGGGTTTGATTCTTCTGCCCCTCTTGAGAGCCCAGCAAGCTACCGAGAATATCTTGCCCTCACAGCAGAACCTGGCAAGCTACCTATGGCATATTCGGTATGTCAAAAACAGTAACAAGTCTATAAATAAATTTATTAAAAAAAAAACAAACAGGGGCTGGAGTGATAGCACAGCGGATGGGGCGTTTGCCTTGCACTCGGCCAACCCGGGTTTCGAATCCCAGCATCCCATATGGTCCCCTGAGCACCGCCAGGGGTGATTCCTGAGTGCATGAGCCAGGAGTGACCCCTGTGCATCGCCGGGTGTGACCCAAAAAGCAAAAAAAAAAAAAAAAAAAAAAAAAACCAGTAACAAGTCTCACAATGGAGACGTTACTGGTGCCCACTTGAGCAAGTCGATGAGCAACGGGATGACAATGATACAGTGATATTTCCTACCTGTATTTCCTTATGTTGATGACATCATAGAGTGGCATAGCAGATAACACTCTTACTTGGCGGGGCCGGAGCAATAGCACAACAGGGAGGGCCCTTGGGATTCAATCCCCAGCATCCCAGTATGGTCCTCTGAGCACCAGCAGGAGTAATTCCTGAGCTCAGAGCTAGAAGTAACTTCTGAGCATCGTGGGGTATAACCCCAAAAGCCAAATAAATAAATAAATAAATATGTTTAGGGGCTGGAGCGATAGCACAGCAGGTAGGGCATTTGCCTTGCACTCGACCAGCCCGGGTTTGATTCCCAGCATCCCATATGGTCCCCCAAGCACCACCAGGAATAATTCCTGAGTGCAGAGCCAGGAGTACCCCTGAGCATCGCTGGGTGTGACCCAAAAGGCAATATATATATATATATATATATATATATATTTATTTATTTATTTATTTATTTATTTATTTACTATTTTTTTTTTTAAAAAAAACCTCTTGGCACAACTGAAGTTCATGGATTTACTGATCTTGGTTTTTTTTGCAGGAATTTTACGGTGATTACATTGCTGTGAACCCACACTTGTTTTCCCTCAATATTCTGGGCTGCTGCCAGGTATGATCAGACAGGGCTTTTCAGGTGGGAGCTAGTTTACCAAAGAAAAACCTTTGTAAGAAAAACATGTAAGTGTTTTTTCTGAATAAATGTTTTGTTAAGGGTCGAAATTGGGATCCAGCCCAGTTGTCCAGGACGACGCAAGGCCTGACAGCTCTTCTTCTGTCGCTGAAGAAATGCCCCATGATTCGCTACCAGCTTTCCTCAGATGCGGCCAAGAGACTCGCTGAGTGTGTCAAGGTACCACACCCCACCCCACAGCCCCAGAAGCCAGGGTGCATATGGCCTTTGAGATTCATCTCCTTAGAGTTTTTTTTTTTCTTTTTGGGTCACACCCGGTGATGCACAGGGGTCACTCCTGGCTCTGCACTCAGGAATTACCCCTGGCAGTGCTCGGAGGATCATATGGGATGCTGGGAAGAACCCAGGTCGGCCGCGTGCAAGGCAAACGCCCTACCTGCTGTGCTATCGCTTTAGCCCCTCATTTCCTTAGAATCTCAAAAACTAGAGAGGTATTTTATTTATAATCAAATGGTGGATTAGGTTTACTGGCAAATTGGTATTTGTAATTCAAATTAAAAGCAACAAATAGGAGCTAAGATTCTTAGATTTAACCGAAGTATTTACCATCTGCTTTGGTTAAACCATTTGTAAAATAGAGTTTTAAGTCCTCACCTTTAAATAAAATGTTATTAAATTTTGTAATACTTGTTTTTTGTTTGGCTTTGGGTCATATCCAGCAGTGCTGAGGGGTTTCTCCTGGCTTTGCACTCAGGAATGACTCCTGGAAGGGGTCAGGAAACCATGTGGGGTTCAGAGATTGACCTTGGTTAGGTTGGCCCGGCCTGATGCAAGGCAAATGTGCTACTCTGTGCTAGCTCTGGCCTGAAATTTTGTAAAGCTTTTATTTATTTATATTCATTATATTTGGTTTTAGAACCATACATGGTTATGCTCAGGGGTTACTCCTGGCTCTGCACTCAGAGAATGCTCCTGGTGGTGCACAGGGGACCATATGGGGTTCCAGTGATTGAACCCGTATGCCCTACCAGCCGTACTGTTGCTCCGGCCCCTTAAATGCTTGTATGCATTTAAATCCTTGCATGGAAGGTCTATGAAGATACAGAATACTATTTTTTTTTTTTTTGCTTTTTGGGTCACACCCAGCATTGCACAGGGGTTACCTCCTGGCTCTACACTCAGGAATTACCCCTGGCAGTGTTCAGGGGACCATATGGGATGCTGGGAATCGAACCTGGGTCAGCCTTGTGCAAGGCAAACGCCCTACCCACTGTGCTATTGCTCCAGCCCCCAGAATACTATTATTGTTAAATGTACTTTAAATTTTTTCTATTTATTTCTCTCATCTACTTTTTATGTTTTTCTATTTAAATCAAATCTATCTGCAACTAATTAATTGGGCGACCAAACTGCCTTTCTACCTTCAGCAAGTGATAACGAAAGAATATGAACTGTTTGAGTTCCGCCGGACTGAGGTTCCTCCGCTGCTGCTCATTTTGGACCGCTGTGATGATGCCATCACTCCGCTGCTGAACCAGGTAGAGGCCGTCAGAGTCAGTGGCTGGCCACCAGAGCACACGGGGAAGCAGTATTACCCCTCATGGCCTCTGCGCTCAGTCGTTCTTGCCTTGGCCCTCTGCTTCCAGGTTTTGGTGTTACTCTCCTTCCAGCCTAAGTCATCTCTGCCTCTTTCTGCTTCCCCTCTCCCCATCCCCCCTGCCATGCTCCCAACCTCCAGCAGGATTCTATTTTTCCAGGTTCCGTCTCATCTTTGCCAGTATTACGTCCATTGCTTCGTCACCTGATCTCTTTGTGGGAATACTGCTAGGGTCATCTACTTGATCCCCCGTTTTTAAATTTCTTTCCACAAATACAGTTTACAGACACAAACTGTCAAACTGCTTTTCCCCACACATTGCTCTGAGCCCATGATGCCTGGCTTAAAAGCCTTTATGGGTTCCCACTTCCATCCAGGGTTAAATAAAAACTCCTGAAGTTTGCACTCAAGAACCTTCATCATCTGGGTCCAATATCATATAAAAACTCTAGCTCATTGCTCTGCATTCATGCACCATGATTTCCTGACATTTTCTTCATGTTTTGACCATTGCCAAAATGCTGGGATTTGTTTTTTTAATTTAATAATTTTTTATTATAACCACATGGTTTACCAGATTGTTCATAATACAGACATTAACTGCCAATCCCACAACCAGGGTGCCCTTCCCTCCACCAGTGTCCCCAGTTTCCCACTTTCCCACCCACCACCCCAGCCTCCCCTTTGCAGGCACATTCGAATTTACTTCATATTGTGTGTTACAACACAAAGGATAGTGGAATTATCAAAACTTAGATCAATAAAAGTCAATTTGTGATCATTGTTATATCTCACAATGGTATTACTGAAGTCATTGAGGATTTACTGGGCTGGTTGGTGCTGCTTGAGCCTTCTGTGTACTGTTTAGGCTCATTGAGCTTGGGAGACTTTTATGCTATTTTTCCATGAGATTTGCTGTGATCCTACTGGGCTGACAGTGCTTCTGCATTTGTAGGGAAAAGTACATTCCCTATTTTAGATTTCCCCAACCTGTGACTATGAAATGCAGCTTCTGTATAGCTTCTGTATAATTATAAAATAACTCCCTATTTCCAAAGTTGAAAGTAACTTTTGTTTACTAAGAAATGCTGGAAAATATAAAGAAGCAGAAATAAGAATTGCCAACGACTCTTATTTCCCAAAGAAAAGCAACCATTCATTCAATAGACTTCACTTAGGATCTGTTATGCATTAATCACTTCGAAAAAAAGGTTAAAAGATGTGCTGTCTGCTCTGGAGTCTCTGGGAGAGAAGGAAAAGCTCTCAAACCGCTGAGTGAGTGCATGAATGAAGCACTGCCCTAGCCTGTCTTCGGAAGCATCAGAACTCTGTTGTTCCTTATCTTATTCTCCCTTTTCTTATTTTCCCTCCTCTTTTCTTTTTTTTTCTTTTCTTTTCTTTTCTTTTTTTCTTTTCTTTTCTTTTCTTTTCTTTTCTTTTTTCTTTTCTTTCTTCCTTTCTTTTTTTTTCTTTATTTTAAATGTAGTAATGAGGTAGTATGGGTTTTTTTTCAAGGATTTCTTGGCAAATATTTTGTTTGTTTGCTTGGGGGCCACATCTGGCATTGCTCAGGGCTTATTTTTGACTCTGCACTCAGGGTTCACTCTAGGTAGGGCTCAGGGGACTATCTGGGATGCCCAGGATTGAACCTGGGCAGCTGTGTACAAGGCAAGCACCTTACTCACTGTACTATCTCTCCAGACCCTCTTCGGTTGGCAACTATTTTAAGAAAGAAAGAAGCTTGTATAACCTCTTAAATCTAGATTGCTAAAAATGAAATATACATATATAAATATGTCTAGTACTTAAATTCTCGCTCCAGCCCAGCGGGTAGAGGGCGATAGAAGGCTGGAGCAATAGCACAGCAGGTAGGGCGTTTGCCTTGCACACGGCCGACCTGGGTTCAATTCCTCTGTCCCTCTTGGAGAGCCCAGCAGGCTACCGAGAGCCTGGCAAGTTACCCGTGGCATATTCGATATGCCAAAAATAGTTAACAAGTCTCACAGTGGAGATGTTACTGATGCCCACTGGAGCAAATCCGTGAACAGCAGGACAACAGTGCTACAATGATACAGTGCTACTTAAATTCTAGGCTTAGCTGTAATTTGCTGGGAAATACTGTTTCTTCTTATGAACCCACAGCCAAATGTATCACTCCGTCTCAATGGTGAGAAGGTCAAACTTGGAGGTTTCCCCTGTCCAGCTTTATTAAATAAGTCCGTGTTTTGTCAGGCTAGAAAATAATCCTTTACAACTCAGGCTAAGTAAAATATAAAATGAAATGGATTCATAGGCAAGCTTCTGAACTATGTGTGTTTTCATCAACTCATGGGGCTTTTTCTGTTATTATTAGTGTTCTCAGGGTAAATATAGCAGCTCTCAGATGAGCGAGCACACCCTCTTGGTGCAGAAAACCCACAGAAGCGTGCAGGAAACGGTGCGGCTTGAAGCTGCAGTGCCAGTATATCCCAAAATATACTCACTTCACAGGCAAAAACCAGAGCTAATTATAGGTCTAATTTGTTCTCTTTTTGTTCAGAATACCAGTCTTCCTGCCCTTTCCCCAAAGGTGTGAAATCTAAAAGTATTTTGACATGTGAATGTTTTAACAATTAAAATGACAATCTGGATGCTTAGTATAATGTATTAATAAAATATGGGGAAATGAATGAAAACCTCGGCATAAAGAGGACTAGCTACTAGGTCTGCTCTTGGTCTTGGCTTTTGTGAACATTTACTATTTTGTTTTTTTGTCAGTTACCAATTGTTTTTTGTCACTAATCTTTATTTAGTGGACCTACCAGGCCATGGTTCATGAACTCCTGGGCATAAACAACAATCGAATCGATCTTTCCAGAGTGCCGGGGATCAGTAAAGACTTACGAGAGGTGGTCCTATCTGCGGAGAACGATGAATTCTATGCTAATGTAGGTGGTTAACATTTGCCCTTTCTGTCTTTCAATTTTTCTGTTTTCCCTACAAAGGTCAGTATTGACTTGTCAGAGTGAGAGCAGGTCTGGGATTCGTGTGGACCAGTGATCAGTAAATTAGGCAGTCTGCATGTTGAGTGCCTCATGGAAGCAGAAGGCTTGGGTGCTGACCTTTTAACACTTTTTTTTTTTTTCTAAAATTGTGAACCCTCTTCTGTAGCCCATTGTGGGAATAATGATGGTATTCATTCCTCACATTCTGGCCAATGTCCAGATTTGGTAATCATAATGGAATTTTCTTGCCCTTTCCTTCTAACCACATCCAAAATTCTTTTCTTGGAAATTGTGTGCAAGTTAGGCTAATGATGTATCTGTGTGACTTCTTTTTTCACAGAACATGTACCTGAACTTTGCAGAGATCGGTAGCAATATAAAGAATCTCATGGAAGACTTTCAGAAGAGGAAACCAAAAGAACAACAAAAACTAGAGTCAATAGCAGACATGAAGGTAAATTGAACATGTGCATATACAGCAAATGTGCAAGACTTTGGGTCTGTTCATGTAAGCGACACCGCTGGGATACTCTGGGTCTACCCCTTGGTTCATTCTGTTTAGTCTGAGATTATTTTCTGTGATATTTCTCTTTAGCAAGCATTCTAGTGAAAATTGCATAAGAAACCATGTGCTTCTTTTCATTCTTTAGTCATATTTCAACAATCTTAAGACTGTATTGCGTTGGGAGCTGCAGCGATAGTACAGCACATAGGGCATTTGCCTTGCATACAGCCAACCCGGGTTCAATCCCCGGCATCCTATATGGTCCCCCAGCACCGCCAGGAGAATTCTTTTTTTTTTTTTGCTTTTTGGGTCACACCCAGCAATGCACCGGGGTTACTCCCGGCTCTGCACTCAGGAATTGCTCCTGGAAGTGCTCAGGGGACCATATGGGATGCTGGGATTCGAACCCGGGTCGGCCGCGTGCAAGGCAAACGCCCTACCCGCTGTGCTATCGCTCCAGCCCAGCCAGGAGTAATTCTTGATCGCAGAGCCAGGAGTAACCCCTGAGCATTGCTGGGTGTGACCCAAAAAGCAAAAAAAGAAAAAATAGACTATTGGGTTGGAGAGATAGAACAGGAGTAATGCTCTGGTTTTTCCATGCACTCCACCTGGAATCAATCCCCTGCACCCCATTGGATTCCACAATCCCTGGCCAGGAGCGATCCCTGAGCTCAGAGCCAGAAGTAAAAGCCCTGAGCGTAGCCGAGTGTGGCCCAAAAAATAAACGAGAAAAAAGACTCCATATACTGTACCAGTTCTTTTTAAGTGTAACAAAATGCCATGTCAGGGCTGGAGCGATAGTACAGGAGGTAGGGTGTTTGCCTTGCATGCAGTCAACCTAGGTTCAATTCCTGGCATCCCATATGGTCCTCCAAGCACCGCCAGGAGTAATTCCTGAATGCAGAGCTAGGAGTAACCCCAGGGCATTGCTCAGTATTATCCAAAGAGAAAAAGAAAATGCCAAGTGATGAAAAGTTGCCTTACTCTGGGGACATGACCAGTCCAACAATCCCTCCCTCTGCCCCAGTGTTCTGCTTCACACTTGCCTGACCTTCCTCAGAAGTAACAGAACTCCTGTGCTTATGATGTTCCTGTAACAGGCCTTTGTTGAGAATTACCCACAGTTCAAGAAGATGTCTGGGACTGTGTCAAAGCACGTGACAGTCGTTGGGGAGCTGTCTCGGCTGGTCAGCGACCGGAGCCTGCTGGAGGTGTCGGAGGTCGAGCAAGAGCTTGCCTGTCAGAATGACCACTCCAGTGCCCTCCAGGTATCTCTTAAGTCTCATGTGATGGGCAGCTAATGTAGAAAGCACAGTGCCAGGTTGAACAAGAGGTTTAAAGGCAGATGATCCTGCTTCCCCAACGTAGACTCTGCAGACTTACAAGGAGTTGAGACAGAAATACAAATTACAGGGGTTGAGTTATAGGACAGCAGGTAGGGCACTTGCCTTGCATGTAGCCAACCCAACCTGACCCCCAGCGTTCCATATGGTTCTCTGAGCACCACCAGAAGTGATTCCTGAGTGCAGAGCCAGAAGTAAGCCCTGGGCATTTCCAGGAATGGCCCTCCCCAAAAAAAACAAAAAACAAACAAACAAAAAGGGAGTACAGATTATAGGGGTTGGAGCAATAGTACAGCTCGTAGGGCACTGGACTTGCACTCAACTAATCTAGGCTCAATCCAGGGCATCCCATATGGTCCTAGGAGCACCTCCAGAAATAATTCCTGAGTACAGAGCCAGGAGTAAGCCCTGCACACCGCCAGGTATGGCCCCAAACACCCCCAAAATAATACGTAACTCACAGAAGTCAAGGGGGAAAAATTAGAGTTTAGTTGAAGAGATAGCAAAGCAAGTCAGAAGAAACCCTTGCAGTATTAAAGATAGTATTTAATGGAGTAGAAATTGCGATACTTAGGGGCTGGAGGAATAGCACAGTGGATAGGGCGTTTGCCTTGCACGCTGCCGACCCAGGTTCGAGTCCCAGCATCCCATCCCATATGGTCCCCTGAGCATTGCCAGGGGTAATTCCTGAGTGCAGAGCCAGGAGTAACCCCTGTGCAGAACCAGGTGTGACCCAAAAAGCAAAAAAAAAAAAAAAAGAAATTGCGATACTTAATATAGCTGAGTTTATGAGGAATGTTTTCTTTGATAAGGTGACATTAAGATGGATCATAAAGGATGACTAGATTCTGGAGAAGGATTTTTGTTAGGGATAATATTCAAAAATAGAGATGCAGAAATATGCAGGAAATAATAAACAGTTTGACCTCTAAGAGTGGATATGGCCAAGAAATAGGAGAGAAAATTGAACTGATAAACAGGAACCAGTTTACAAAATGTGTAAGAGGAATTTGGATTGCTGAGTGAGGCAGAGCCTACCCCAAGGGCTGATGTGAGAAGCTGGCTGTGAGGGTATTCCGCCTAGCAAAGATGTTTTGGAAGTCAAAAAGACAGAAGACCGGAAAGCTGGTAGTTTCACGGAGGGGGGAAATGTACAGAAAGACAAATCTGAGAGATATTTCAAAGGGGAAAACTACATGTTGCTTACCAATGGGATCTATAGGTACAGGTATAATAGTCAAAAGCAGAACAAATAAGAGATAAACCCAAGCATCCTGAGAAATAACAATGTATTGCTAACAAGAAATTTGGGGGAACATGCCATTTCTTTCTTTGTATTTTATTTTTGTTTCTTGTTTGTTGGATCACACCCAGGAGTGCTCAGGGCTTTTTCCTGACCCTGTGCTCATGGATCACTCCTGGCAGAGTTTGGGGAACTGTAAATGGTGCTGGGGATTGAACCTGCATCTGGTGTATGCAAGGCAAGTGACTTTACCACTGTACCACTGTACATCTCTCTGAGTGGCTGGAGCAATAGCACAGTGGGTAGGGCGTTTGCCTTGCACGCGGCCAACCCCAGTTCAATTCCCAGCATCCCATATGATCCCCTGAGCACCGCCAGGAGTAATTCCTGAGTGTACAGCCAGGAGTAACCCCTGTGCATCTCCGGTGTGACCCAAAAAGCAAAAAGAAAAACCCAAAAAACTGTACATCTCTCTGGCCCCAAGGAAGCCATTCTAAGTCATGATAAGAAGTGCATTTCCCATTAATAAGACCCTGTATTCTAAAGCAGAGTCTCTTTCCTTTCCCTGTTGCAGTTTTCCTTGACTTTATACGGCAAAGCAAAAACAGTGTCATGGAAACAGCAGCAGTGTCTGAGGCAATTCTTGTGGCCCGTGTCCATCTCTTTAAACCAAGTTTCTCTTAGGGACGATGCTTACTCAGCCCAAGACTCCAGAATCAGCATTTCAAACTTTTAGATTGTTAGGAGGACTCAAGGAGCGAAGTCAGTGGCTTCACATGTGACAGGGAAGCCCTGGGCAGATGTGGGTTCCTATCCTAGAAGTCTAATTTTTTTACTCTATGGTACAAGCAAAAGAAAGATCCTCTTTCACCTTTGATTGCTCTAGTAAGGCCAAGATCCTCACTAAAATGATCACTTTTTTTATTTTAGTTTTTTATTTTTTATTTGGGGGGGCACACCTAGCGGTGCTCAAGGCTTACTCCTTGCTCTAACTAAATAAATATAGAAAGTTTGAAACTATTACCTTCATTTGTCATCTTCCATATCTTTTTAATTATCCTTTGAAGATTTTCTTGCCCATAGTAAAACCATTAGGGTTTTACTCTCAATCGTTGATTTGGACTTTCCTATAATAAAGAATTTCTTTGGTGACATGTTTCAAATAGTCTTATAAAGGGGATTTTGTTTTATAACACTCAGATGTCAGCGGCCTGACCCCTAGATGGGTCAAGCATTCCTAAGCTCGACCTTAGATAATAATACGTCAAAGAGTAATGAATCAAAATTTTTGAATAGAGATGAAGTTTGCTGTTTTGAATGGTAACTAAACCATTGTCAGGGAGAAAAGCTCATTTGTTGCTAAAACTTAACATATCTAACTGCCACTTCTGATCATTTATTTTAAAGACTAATAAAAGTTTGGCTTAGAAAGAATTTTAATAGAATCTAATTGCAATGTAATACTACACTAATAGCCTCAGAAAAGACTCACTTGATTTTTCTGTACCATGAAGAAAAATATCTCTCCCAAATAAAAAATCCTCATCCTTGGGGCTGGAGCGATAGTACAGCGGGTAGGGCATTTGCCTTGCACATGGCAGACCCGGGTTCGACTCCCAGCATTCCATATGGTCCCCCAAGCACTGCCAGGAGTAATTCCTGAGTGCAGAGCCAGGAACCCTGAGCATCGCCAGTGTGACCCTCCCCCGAAAAAAAAAATTCTCATCCCTCCTGTTGTCTTCTCAGAGCATTTTCCCTGGGGGAAAGAACAAGTCTCTCGGGTGCCCGGCCTTGTCAGAAATCTCCATTGACAGAGGAGATTCAGCTGAGTTACGCCTAAGCACTTGGACCTGTGACAACTGGCATGTGAAAATGACTCAACCATTTTATTAGTAAAAAAAAAACAAGGGGCTGGAGCGATAGCACAGCGAGTAGGGTGTTTGCCTTGCACGTGGCCAACCCGTGTTCGATTCCCAGCATCCCATCTGGTGCCCTGTGCATCCCCGGGTATGACCCAAAAATTAAAAAAAAAAAAAACTATGCTTTGGCTGGAAAGATAGTATAGTATGTAAAGTGCTGATTTTGCATGCAGCTGACCCAGGTTCAATCCTCAACACCATATATGTTCCCTAAGCACCTCTAGGAGTGGCCCCTGAGCACAGAGCCAGGATGAAAATCTCCCAGATCTGGGGCTAGAGCGATAGTACAGTGGAGAGGGCATTTGCCTTGCACGTGGTCGACCCGGGTTCGAATCCCAGCATCCCATATGGTCCCCTGAGCACCTCCAGGAGCAATTCCTGGGTGCAGAGCCAGGAGTAACCCCTGAGCATCGCTGGTGTGACCAAAAAAAGCCAAAACATTAAATTTTTTTTTTCTTTTTGGGTCACACCCGGCGATGCACAGGGGTTACTCTTGGTTCTACACTCAGGAATTACTCCTGGCGATGCTCAAGGGACCATATGGGATGCTGGGATTCGAACCCGGGTCGGCCGAGTGCGAGGCAAACGCCCTACCCGCTGTGCTATCGCTCCAGCCCCCTAAAAAAAATTTTTTAAAGGAAAAATAACGGATCTCCCAGATCCTTTTTTCTCCTCTTCTGATTATTACCCTGAAATTTTCATATACTTACTCAGGTTTTCACTGGGGAATAGTTCAAAATGAAGTCAGAGGATAACGTGGCATCCGGGCTGACAAAAAGGCTCTGTTTCCCTGAGGACGTCTAGAGCCCAGAGCCAAGCAGGAGCTCAGCCAGGCTTTCCTGAGGTGCTGAGTTTGCCAGTGCCAGAGTCTGGTTTGGGTTCTTGGGGCTCAGAGTCAGCAAAGTCCTTTCCAAGTGACCTTGAGTCAGAGCTCAGTCAAATCTCTGATGAGTCTCAAGGAGCAGAAATGGAAAAACAAGGGTCAGGGGTCAAAGTGCAAGCGAAGGTCATTAGGAAAGAAGGAGAAGCCTTGGGCTCATGTCATAGCCAAGGACTGTTCCCAAGCCCGCTATGATTCGTTTATGATTCATTTTCTTAAATGAGGCATTTACCATTCATTTGCTTAGAAAGCAACAGGGGGCGCTTGCATTGCACGCAGCTGACCTGGCACACAGCCAAACTGGGATTTGATTCTGAGCTGGGCTCTCAGGGACTTTTCCTGGCTCTGTGCTCAGATTGACTCCTGACAGTGCTCTGGGGGTCAGATGGAGTGCTGGGATTCAAACCAGGTTGGCCTTTGCCATCTTAATCCTGTACCGTCTATGTGGCTCTGGGTTTTGCAAACGTGTTTGCCTTCATGTCTTTCGGAACATTCTGCCAAGCCATGGACTGAGAGAAAGAGAAAAGTGAGATAAAAGTAGACCACCTTCAGGGCCACATCTAGTGTGGGGGTTAACACACTTCCCTTGCACGCAGCCCATCGGATTTGATCCCCGGCATCCCATATAGTTCTCTGTGCCCCACCAGAAGTAACCCCTGAGTGTAGAGCAGGAGTAACCCCTATGTGGCCCCAAAACTGAAAAATAATTTAAAATAGAGTACTTTAAATCTATATAACTAAGACTAGAAAAAGGAAATCTATATATAGCTTGGTAATCATAACTCTGAAAAGAGGAATAGGTGGCCCCTTGTGCGTAAGGCTCTGGGTTTGATTCCTAGCAGCTCCCAGACCCTGAGCACTGGACCAGAAGCTGCCCCCAAGCTCTGCCAGTTGAGGCCCAAACAGACTCACCACCACACACACCCCCAAGAAGGCAGTAACAACCTGAATAAAATTGCTACCACAGTTAAAGTCTTCATTGATCTAGAAATATGCTCAGTCTTCAGACCTGTATTCTTGGCACCCATTTTATTTGTCTAGAAAAAGGTCTTGAAAATATTTGCTTCTCATCAAGTTTGATAAAACAAATATGGCATGGGCTAGCAGCTCCTTCATTCTGCTTTTTCACCCAGAGAATTTTCTTTGCTCCCTTTTCATTTGTACCTGCTGTTTCCCCTCCAGCTTCAGGCTTCACAGAGTGGCAAGTCAGGTGCCTCTTGGAGCCCCAGCGCCAACAGCAGCTCACAGAAAATGCTGCTGTTTGGTAGTTTTGGACTTTGGAGTTTGGGGCTTTGTTTTCTTTTGTTTGGGAGCCACACCTGACAGTGTTAGGGGCTGCTCGCGAAGAACAGTCCTGTAGTAATCTCATTCATTTTTCAGTGGACACATTGGCAAAATAATCTCTTACATGCTCCTCCTCATAGAAACATAGGGGGGCAGATTATCTATAAGCCAGTCAGCCTTCTGTGTGATGTTAGCAGGATTCTGATTTAGGAGCTAGAGATGCCTCAAAGAAAGATACTTTTGGGGTTCCATATCGATACCCACAGCGGGTAGGGCATTTGCCTTGCACACAGCCAACCCAAGTTCCATTCCCAGCATCCTATATGGTCCCCTGAGCACCACCAGGAGTGATCCCTGAGCATCACGGGGTGTGGCCCTAAAATTAAAAAAAAGAAAGTAATTGTTGTTAAAGCCCAGTTATTCCACATCACTCAAGGGAAGCAGGTTACGTGTCCATTTTCTCTGTTCTCAGAATATAAAGAGGCTCTTGCTGAACCCGAAGGTGTCAGAGCTGGACGCCACACGCCTCGTGATGCTCTATGCTCTCCACTACGAGCGGCACAGTGGCAACTGCCTGCCTGGGCTGATGATGGACCTCAGAAACCGTGGCGTCTCCGACAAGTACCGCAAGGTGACTGAGTCCACGGGCCACTGGGCTGCAGTCTGAGTGGTGCTTGCGGCTCTGTTGCACTTGCCTCTCAGGTCTGGCTTCCCTTACCATGGGGTCTGCTTATGAGCCGAATGCCCTGGCCCTGGCCTCTGGGTCTGGTTCTCCTGAACACAGGGTCTGCTTATGAGCTGAGCACCTGGCCCCGGCAGTAAGAGAGGGTCTTCTTTCTCCCCTCTGGCAGCTCGTGTCTGCGGTCATTGAATACGGTGGCAAGCGGATCCGAGGAAGCGACCTCTTCAGTCCTAAAGACGCCGTGTCTATCACCAAGCAGTTCCTCAAGGGACTGAAGGTATGTGTCCCCCTAAGCCTCCAGACAGTAGCCCCGGCCCGGGGGTGGGCCAGTGCAGGAGCTCCAGGGCAGAAGGTTGGGTGACCGGCAGGGACTGCCGTTACAGCTGACACCCCGGAGGCTGCTTCGTGAACACCTTTCCGTTCCCATCACTGAGCCGGGATTAATGGGCTGTCCCGGGAAACACGCAGGAGCTCCAAAGCAACAGTTCTGTTTGTCGGAGCTATTTTATGTTTGCTTAAAATCTAGGTTTTGTGGCGTCAGAGAAACAGTATAGCAGGGGGAGTGCTTGTCTTGCACGTGGCTGACCTGGGTTCGATCCCCAGCACCCCACATGGTCCCCCGAGCACCACCAGGAGTAAGCCCCCTAAGCACTGTAGAGTATCACCTCAAAACAAATAAATAAATGAAATCTAAGTTTTGTTAGGTAATTTTTCTTTGAAGGAAATTACAGAGAAAACAAACTATTAGGTCTTTAATTATGTCTAAATAACAACAACCAAAAAAAAAAAAAACCCACTTAATTTTCTTCTAGCCTTTCTTATTTTCCCGAAAAATTATTCCCGTTTTTCTGAGTGTCTCAGGCTCCTTTTCTATCTGGTCCTTTCCTTATTTTCCTTTCCTATCATTTATCATTTTCATTAAAAAAAAAATGAGAGACAGAAGAAATATAAATTTAAGTAATTCCATGAAAGAAAATCCTTTATAATAGCTATCCTTTAATTAGAGTGTTTTTAGGAGATTGTTACATTTCTAGTTGATGAAAGATTTTTTGTTTGTGTCTGGCCCACAACTGGGCCTGGTGCTGCTGGCTCTGTGCTCAGGGCCCACTCGTGCTCGGGGCTCACTCCTGTCTAAGTGCTCGGGGCTCACTCCTGGCTCTGTGCTCAGGGCTCATTCCTGTCTCTGTACTTGGGGCTCACTCCCGACTTTGTGCTCAGGGATTGAACCTGGGTGACTGTGTGTAAGATATCCACCTTCTCCTCAGTGCTCTCTTTCCTGTCCCTAAAAATAATTGTTTTAATCATTTAATTAAAATTCTCTTAGGATAGGCATATGACTCAACAGTGAGTATATTCCTCAGTGTGTGACTCCTGGGTTTGACCCCTGATGCTGCAAAAATAATAGTAAAATAAATTTCTCCTGAAAGTTTGAAATGATCCCACAAAAGGCCTGCAAAGTGAACCTTTTAATTCTGAGTGTTACGTTACAGATGACTTTGGAATTATTTCCCCTTCCTAGGGAGTGGAAAACGTCTATACCCAGCACCAGCCTCTCCTGCATGAGACCCTGGACCAGCTCATCAAAGGGAAGCTGAAGGAGAGCCTGTATCCCTACCTGGGCCCCAGCACCCTCAGAGACAGGTGAGCTCTTGGATGTGTGGTGACCCAGAAGCATCACTGCCAGGAGGCTGCAGGGTCTGGGAGCTGCACACTCTCATTCTGCTCTGAGACACTGCGATTTTTCCATGCATCAAATTACACAGAAGCCCAACACTTTTCCTAAAATGCTCTTCCTCTCCCATCCCCCCTCCCATCCCTGTTGGTAGTGGGATGTGGGGAGGGGGCACTCAGCAGTGGCGCCTTTTGGGGCCCCACACCCTTTTAGTGAGGTGATTGGCACCTTCTGGGTCTTATGCTCGCTGGGGGGCACCCAGCAGCGCTGGCCCCTGGGCTGCACTCTTTAGGGTTCCTTCTGGCACAGCTCAGTACGCCCATACACATGGGCAGCACCAAAGTCAGTGTTCATGCTGACCAAAGCAGGGCCATCCCCAAAGGCCCCCAGAACATAATTTCTATTTTGTTGTTGTGTTTTGGGTCACACCCAGCAGTGCTCAGCTTCATCATGGCTCTGCACTCAGGAATCATTTCTGGTGGGGCTCAGGGACCATATGGGGTGCCAGTGATCCAACCCTGGCCTGTTGTGTGCAAGGCAAGTGCCTTCCCCACCTTACTATTGGTCTGGCCCCCAAAAAAATTCCTTTTGGAGTAAAGAAATCCGGAGTTTTGGAGTACTTCTAATACTTGAAGCTAGTGCTTTAGTATCAGATACTTAGCCATTTAAGGTTCTGTCCCAAGGCGTCTGGCATTTGGAATTTAAATATTAAACCAAAAATAGCTCTGCTACTTGCTTGGTGCGGAGAGCAGGTTGTTACTATTTTGGGTTAGGACTGGACTTTGTCAAATGTGGCCAGCTCACAACCTGAGATCTAATTAGCAAAGGCCATTTGTTACACCCGAGAAAAGCTGAAATTGAGCGGTATAAATTGAGGGAAACAGTTTAGTTGCCCTTTTAATCTAGTATTTTGTTAGTAAGTTGTTTTTTTGGTTTTGTTTTCTTTTCATTATTTAATATACAGTGACAGTCTCAAAAATCTTTCTCTTCATCGGTTGTTTGATCCACTTGTAAGTTTTTTGGTCTGCGAACTTGAACATGGAGCTTTACTCCATCAATAATATGATTTTCCTGTTGCAGTGCATCATGAAGTTCCTCTTCCTTAGAAAATTGAGCCCAGGCCATACTCTGTGAAAGCCAGTCTCTTTATCAAAAGGCGGGGTGCACTTTCGTACATGACCAAACTGTGCAAAGTGTTCTCTCAACTCACTGGCGGCCGAGGTCCAGGGAATCCTCTGCACGAACGCCACGTGCCAACCCACACTCGCCGAGGCCGCCATCCCTAGGTCGTGGGCTCCCCTTGTTAGTAAGTTTTTTTAAGAAAAAAAGTTCTAAAACACTTTATCTAGGCCACCCTGACATTTTTAATATACAAAGATTCAAGATATTGGTAAATTATATTCTTTAACTTTTTTCTATTAGGGCTACATGCTTTAGTCTAATATATGTAGCTGAATTCTATTGACTAAATTTATGTGAGAATTGTTATTATTGATAAGGCTTTTATTATTTTAGATAATTGTAATCTAAGACACTCGGCAGAATGTTTTACAAATATAAGGTATATCTGAAAGGAGAACAATGTTTTGTAGTACATGGATGATTTTTCACCAATGAAGTGTATTTTTTTTTTTTTTTTGCTTTTTGGGTCACTCCCGGCGATGCACAGGGGTTACTCTTGGCTCTGCACTCAGGAATTATCCCTGGCGGTGCTCAGGGGACCATATGGGATGCTGGGAATGAACCCGGGTCGGCCGCGTGCAAGGCAAACGCCCTACCCGCTGTGCTATTGCTCCAGCCCCAGTGTATTTTTTTTTTTCACTTTATCCCTTACTGAAAAAATAAAGCCAAAACCCTGTAATTGGTAACAAACAGAAGACTCACCTTTTTAAGAAAATTTTAGATATGGTGGGGCATATATCTCAGCCACAGAGTACTTGCATGTATGAGGCTCTGGGTTTATTTCCTGGCGCTGAAAAAATGCAAAAATAAAAATTGAAAGCTGGGGCTAGAGAGATAGTATGGGATTATGATCTTACATATGATCAACCCCCATTGGTTGGGAATTTTTTTGTGGGGTGGGAAGGCCATTGCCGGCTATTCAGGGCTTACTCCTGATTCTGCACTTAGGGGTCACTCCTGGAAGGTACAAGGAACCAGTTGGGGTGCCAGAGATCAAACCCAGCTTGGTGCATTCAAGGCATTCAAGGCAAATGCCATGCTCATGTCCTCTCTCTCCAGCCTAGCCAACCCCTGTTGGATCTGGGCACCACATAGAATTCTCCAGGCACTGCCCAGAGTGACTGCTGAAAGCAGAGCCTGGACGAAGCCCTGGGAATCACTTGGTATGGCCCCAAATCAAAAAGAAATCAGGTCAAATCTAGCCCTTGAACCTGACTGTGTGATTTTTCTCCAGGAACTTTTAGTTGCTCTAAGTAAAGAAGCTGGCAGAGAAAGGATATTGGGAAGTCAGGTCACAGGCTGGTGGGGAGGGGGTAGAGAAGCTCTTGAGCTTGCGGTTGGGTTTTGCTATGAGTTAAACTAGAAATGGAAGTTATTGGAGGAAGAGAACTTTAATCAAGGTTTCCTGAGTGGTGGAGATACGGTCATGAAGTTTCTGTTAGAATCCTGAATGCTAATGGTCTGGGCAAGGAGAATAAGATGATCCGTCAGTGATCCACATTAGTATCAAAGTCTAGAAAATCCTGAACGGAGCAGGAATAAGGAGGAGACGGTATACCAGAGCTAAAATCTCCAGGGAGTAAGAAAACGACTAGGAAAGGAGGTCAGAAGAAAATTCTGCAGCCATATTTTAAGCTTCCAAAAAGATAGAGATTGCAATTGAAGCAATAGAACTGCGGGGAGGGCTCTTGCCTTGCATGTGGCCAACCTGGGTTTGATCCCCGGCATCCCATATGGTCCCCTGAGCCTGCCAAGAGTGATCCTTGAGTGCAGAGCCAGGAGTAAGCACTGAACACCCCTGGGTGTGACACAAAAAAATGAATTAAAAAGTAGATTTTAATTGGAAGAAGCAAAGAAGTATGGTAGGGGACTGGGGCGGGAAAGCGGGGACATACCATCTCTGGTATTGACTGGACTGAAGAATGAGAAAACTTGGAAAGGCCTTTTTGGTTTTTGGGTTTTTTGGGGTTTTTTTTTTTTTTTTTTTTGCTTTTTGGGTCACACCTGGCGTTGCACAGGGGTTCCTCCTGGCTCTGCACTCAGGAATTACTCCTGGTGGTGCTCAGGAGACCATATGGGATGCTGGGAATTGAACCCGGGTCAGCCACATGCAAGGCAAACACCCTACCCACTGTACTATCTCTCCAGCCCCTTGGAAAGGCCTTTTTAAACAGCCACTTTACTTTTAAATTTTGTTTTGTTTTGGGGTCACACCCAGCAATGCTCCTGGCTCTGCACTCAGGAATTACTCATGGTGGTGCTCAGGGGACAGTATTAGGTGCCAGGATTGGACCTATGTTGGTTGCATGCAAGGCAACGAACTGTCCTATCACTCCAGTTTCTTTTTTTTTTTTTTTTCTTTTTGGGTCACACCCAGCGATGCTCAGAGATCACTCCTGGCTTTGCACTCAGGAATTACCCCTGGCTGTGCTCAGGGGACCATATGGAATGCTGGGAATCAAACCCGGGTCGGCCGCGTGCAAGGCAAACGCCCTACCCGCTGTGCTATCACTCCAGCCCCTCCAGTTTCTATTTTTAAAATTTTTTATATTTTAAAAAATAGAAGTTTTAGGGGCCACACCCACTGTGTTTAGGGTTTACTTCTGAGTCTGTGCTCAGGGATCACTCCTGGAGGGCTCAGAGGACCATATGCGGTGCTGGGGATCAAACCAAGATCAGACACATGCGAGACAAGTGCCCTCCCCACCCTGGCCCCAACAAAGCTAAGTATAAAGTTTTTCCACAGAGGTATTCTTTGATAAATACACAAAGACAAGGGCTTCCATGGAAATATTTTACTGGTAAGTGAGGGAAAAAAGAGATCTGATAGCCTAAGTTTCTGGGCAGTACTACGCATTCTTTGTTTCTCAATAGCATAATTCTTCATGGGTGAGGTATAAAACTTTTGTTTTTTTGTTATTTTTGTTTTGGGGTCACACCCACTGATGCGTAGCGTTTTATCCTGGCTCTGCACTCCTGCCTCTGCACTCCTGGCTGGGCTCAGAGACCATATAGGGTGCTGTGGATCAAACCGCGTTGGCTGTGTTAAAGATAAGTGCCCTCCCAACAGTGTTCTTGCTCTGGCCCCAAGGTATAAGACTTCCTAAAAGTTGTTGACTGCAGACCAGAAGAGAGTTGAAAGGACCAGTGTGCTAGATTTACACATGGGAGGCCTGGGTTCAACCCTGGGCAGTGCACGGCCCCCTAGCATTGCTGGGGATCACCCTCCAAACAGTCTACCAGAAGTCTCTTAACACCACTGGGTGTGGCCCAAAAAGTAAAAGAAATGAAATATATTGGCTGTAAAAAAAATACAGGTGAGATAACATCCCCTCTATAGGTAAACCCCCACAAGTATGTAAAGCATTAGTGTGACTGTATACAGTTGGTATATAAGTAAGTCCACACTTGACAGCATATTTTCATAACATGCATGTTACACATATGCAAGCATCTGTATCTATGTGTCTGGTCAATATTTCTGAAAAAAAAAAAAAAAAGATTATTAAAGTGATTTCCTGTAGATAGTGAGAACACTCAGTAAGTCCTCAGCTAGGGCCTTCTAAGGCCTTCTAACCAGCTTTAAGAGAACCAGCTATATGGGGCCGGAGCGATAGCACAGCGGGTAGGGCGTTTGCCTTGCACGCGGCCAACCCGGGTTCGATCCCCGGCATCCCATATGGTCCCCCAAGCACCACCAGGAGTAATTCCTGAGTGCAAAGCCAGGAGTAACCCCTGAGCATCGCTGGGTGTGACCCAAAAAGCAAAAAAAAAAAAAAAAAAAAAAAAAGCGGGGGCTGGAGTGATAGCACAGAGGGCAGGGCGTTTGCCTTGCATGCGGCCGACCCAGGTTCGATTCCCAGCATCCCATATGGTCCCCTGAGCATGGCCAGGGGTAATTCCTGAGTGCAGAGCCAGGAATGACCCCTGAGCATTGCTGGATGGGACCCAAAAAGCAAAAAAAAAAAAAGAGAACCAGCTATGGGGCCAGAGCCTTAGCACACCACTCACGGTGCTGGCCTTGCTTGTGGCTGGCTCAGGTTCAATCCCAGGCCCCCTATGTGACCCCCTGAGCCCACTAGGATTAAGCCCTGAGCATTGCTAGTTGTGGTCTCCCCCCAAAAAACAAACAAAGAGAACAAGCTATTCTGAAACCTGGTTCTTCGATAGCCTGATGTCTGTCAACATTGGCCAAGATTTTTTTCTTATCAGCACTGTAACAGAACAACACTGGATGAACAGTGTTATTTGAGAACCTGCTGTGTGTAGATAGAGATAGACATAGAAATAGATAAAACTTCTCCCTAGATAATCTTTGAAGTGGTTGTGACCTTGAAGTAATTACTCAAGGTTTTGTTTTTATTTTGGGGCCACACCCAGTGATGCTCAGGCCTTATTCCTGGCTCTGCACTTAGTGAACATTCCTGGTGGGCTTGTAGGGCCATATGGGGTGCTGGGGGTTGAACTGTGCTACCCTCTGTGCTGTCACTCTGGTCCTAAGAACTCAGTTTTCACAGTACTTAAAAGGTGCTATACAAATAGATGTTTAACAGATATAAAATTTCTTATGTGGGTCACTAGTGCAGTTAATATAACAAGATTTTGTGGGAAAATTTAAGCCAAAAAATGTGGGGTTATGACCAGAAAACTTGAGATTTGAGTTATTTCCCAGTGACTCTTTATGCTGGGGTCTGTCTTCAGCCACCAGTACACAGAATGGCCCCCTCAGCCCTGAGTGTTCTGTGGGTTAGGCCCATAGCTGGGAAGGTCTGAGAGCAGCACTTTATGCAAACTGACTGTGTCCAGTGGCTGTCCTCAGCACTACCCTGCTGCCTCGGCCCTTTGCCATCCTCCGGAGAGGAGGCCTTCCTTCCGGGCAGCCTCCCCTCCCGGAGAGCAGCGGGTGCAGCCAGTGCTCGCCAGAGCTTGGGTGCCCCGCTGGCAGTGCTGGCATGCACTGTGGCCGCAGGTCACAGGGGTAGCATGCTGGCAGTGCTCATACGCTTGATTGATACCTACCAGATAGCACATGTGGTTGTGGTGCCGCCAAATGGCAGATCCGCAGGACAGGCAGGATCAGACCCCAGGTCTCATGCCTGCCAGGTCCACACAGCTGCTTTCAGGCCTCTGTGCGCTCTTTTGGGTCTTGCTATTTCATTATTGTAATACTAGAAAGTACTGAGGGAGATATGGCAAGGCCACAACTTTGCAGAACCAAGAATATTTGGAGAAATGTCTGAGGCCTTGTCATTAAACTTGGTATGATTGGTTGGCAGTATGGCTGTATCCACATTGGAATTGGGCTTTTTCCCGCAGTGTCTCCCTTGGCTGCCCGTATTCTATTTATTAGTCTAATTTTTTTTCTCATTCAAGAATTTTTTCTTGTCTCTGGTAAAATATCTTAAACTTTTTGGTGAGAAAACGGAGCTGACTAGTCCTTCACTCAGACTCGGCTGTCAGGAGGGAAACCCTGATCAGGCCGGCAGAAACCAAGGCAGGGCCTGTGAGAGCTGCAGCCCTACTTCACCATCCTCTTTTCCTCCTGTGTGTGCGTACATTTGTTAGCATTTGGGGCTGGAGAGACAGTACAACACACAGGTCTTGCACGCTGCTAATCCACTTCAATCCCAGCACCCCAAGCCCACCAGGAATAATTCCTGAGCACAGAGCCAGAAATAACTCCTGAGTACCACTGAATGCATTCCTACCCCCGCCATCCCCCAAAAAAACCAAAAAACCAACACGCCAAAACCAGAAAAAGAAAAGAAAAGACAGTCTTTAGCATCTGTAAGTGTATCAAGAAATTTTAATTTGAGGCCAGAGAGTGCAGGTGTCACTGTGCCGTCTTACCTCCTGCCGACCGGGCTTCGTCTCTTCACAGATACAGTCCCGTGAACACTTCCAAGGCTAGTCCTGAGCTGAGGGCCAGAAATAGCCCCTGAGCACTGCCAGGTGTGGCCCCCCAAAACAAAAAATAAAAACAGGGAAAAAGATGTCTTTTAACCCCAACTATAGAGGCCACAAAGTAGACAAAAGAATGTGTCTGCAAAGCTCTCGTTTCTCTGCTTACTAGAATCATTTCCAGAAATACTGTACGTGGATTTTTTTCCCTGACAAATAAGAGAGTCGGTTGGCTCCTGCGTGTTCTCGTGCATCACTGTGGGCAGGAGTCTGCACTAATTATGGCTCTCAATTGGATGGTGAGTGACAGCACAGGCAGATGCCACCAAGAGCCGACCCTGTGTCCCCCGCCCAGCCACCAGGGAAAATGTCAGAGATTTGTCTTATTTTTTTCAGGCATGTTCCTCCTCAAAGGTGCTCGGGTAAGCGTTGGAAGCGGAGGAGGCAAACATTTATCAATGTTTCCATACCCACGTCTGAGGAGTCATCCTGTCAGACAGGTGGCTCCGTCACCCTCATCTTACATCTTGGCTTTGTCCTTATGTTCGTCTAACCTACACCCACAGCTTCCCATCCTTGACATTTTCTTCTCCAGTAATACAGAAATACTCTGGCACCCCCAAATTAGCAGGCTGCCAGCTCACAGTCTCTGCAGTGCCGGGGCCTGCCTAGACCCGTTCCAGAAGAGACCTGTGTCCTCTGGGCAGGTGGCGGGCCAAGGGGCTGCTCTTCCAGGGTGCCCCTCCTCGGTCTGCCCAACTGCTTTCTAAATGGACTTAGGGCATGGGGACTGTTAGGACAAAGTCACAGTATCTGCTGCCTCCCCTGTCCCTGAGCCCGGGGCGGGGGTGTACACTTCCCTTTTTCCTCTGAGATTATCTCTGTGTGACTCGTGAAGGGAAACAGCCACTGCATGGCTCCTGGCTGCAGCTGTCTCCCCTCCCCTGCCCCCACACCAGAGGGCACACACGGAGCCTCATGGGGGATCATTTTCAAGGACCACAACACGGCCCTCTTGTTCATGTTTGTCTTTTTGTTCAAACATTTTGTTCAAACATTTTGTTCATGTTTGTCTTCAGTTTTCCATGTTGTCATACATGGATCAAACTGTTGGTAGTGTCCCTTGTCTCCTTGTTGGCACATGTTTGCCTGGTTATGTGGCCACACCCAAGGGTGTGTGTGTGTGTGTCTGTGTGTCTGTGTGTGCGCGCGCGCGCGGCGTATGCACACCCTATCCATGCACAGGAGCTGGTGCCTGCAGGGCCCATGCAGTGCTGGGATGCGCCCCGGGTTCAGGCACCATGTGTGCCATACCCTTTGAGCCCTCTCCCCAGCTGGAATGATCTTAAGGCACTGCCCACTTTTTTTTTTAATTTTTATTAGTGAATCACCATGAGGTACTGTTACAAACTTATGAACTTTCATATTTGCATTTTGTTTACATCCCTCCACCAGTGCCCATTCTCCTCCACCAATGTTCCCAGTATCCCTCCCACCACCCCAACCCCAACCCCCACCACCCCACCCTGCCTCTGCGGCAGGGCATTCCCTTTTGTTCTCTCTCCTGTTGGATGTTGTAGTTTGCAATAGAGGTATTGAGTGGCCTTCATGTTCTGTCTATAGTCTACTTTCAGCTCGCATCTTCCAACCAGAATGGGTCCTCCCAACATCCTCTAGTAGGTGTTCCCTTCTCTATCTGAGCTGCCTTTTCCCCCAGCATGTGAGGCCAGTTTTCAAGCTGTGGACTGCCCACTTTTTAAGGAATGTGAAACCTGTCATGGCCTGATGCGTTCCCTCTACCCAGCTCCCCGCCCTCCCCGCCAGCTCTCTCCACTGAGCTCGCTGCCGTAACAGCACTTCCTCTCTCGCAGAGGAAGAATGTCTGTCCCATACTACCTGTGTCTTTCCTCCCTTCTTAGTTGCTTATTCCCATAGACTTCCCCTTTCTGTCCTTCCTTCACTCTAATGAAAAAGCCTAATTTTTTTTCACCATGAAATTAATAAGTTTTTCAGGATTCGTTTTCAGGCATGCAATGTTTCAACACTGATCCCTTCACCAGTGTCCGCTTCAGTCCACCAGTACCTCCCTACCCCATTTGCCTCCCACCTATCAGTCCACTTCTTTTTTTAATTTTACTTTTATAAAATTGTTCACAGTGGTTTATTGCATTCAGTATTCCAGCACCTTCCCAACACCCTTATTTCCTATTTTCCCAACCACCACCCAATCCTGCCCCAGTAGCAGGTCCTATATGTTTTATTTTGTATTGCTTGTTTAATTTGCTAAATGGTTAATTTTGGTTAATTTGGTTAAAAACCAACCAAATTATGGTTAATTTGCTAAAAATAATCAAAAAATATTTTCTTTAAAAAAAAAAAAAGTATGGGGCTGGAGTGATAGTACAACAGGTAGGGCGTTTGCCTTTCACATGGCTGACTCAGGTTCAATCCCCAGCATCCCATATGGTCCCCCAAGCACCACCAGGAGTAATTCCTGAGTGCAGAGCCAGGAATAAGCCCTGAACATCACTGAGTATGACCCAAAAAGCAAAAAATAAAAAGTATGTGAAGATTGTTGTATCTCACCCTAGAGCCATTAAATTCTAGTATAAGAGACCACTAAGATGCTACAGGTTAAGCCTGTGTATTAATATTTTCTTAATCAAGATTGGTTGCTTTCTACTTCACATCCCATCCAATGTGGTGAGCTACTCCTGGCATATCACTGCAGAGTGCTGCAGAAGCAACCGTACACTCCAGGAATTCTAAAATTTTGATGGGGGTGATACATGACTTTGGAATCTGGAAGCATCTCTGCAGCTCACTGATCTATTTGAAGATTTATTTGTGAGTTTCTGAACCATGGCCGTTAATGAGCTTATATGGCACCAGAGGCAGTTCATGGGCTCCCAGAAGAACAGAGTGGATGGGGGGAGGTCGCCCATCCCCGACTCCATGGGAGCCTGGAGATTTCAGTCACAAAATCTGCACGTACCTGAGTTTTTCAACAGATTCATTCATGGATGACTCTTGTCCAAGCCTGTGGATTCCAGCCGTGTGCATGGTGGAGATTGGGTACTGGAGGTTTTCGGCCACTAAGCTCCACCCACCCCCTTCTGGGGTTCCTGGACATGAGAGCCAGCCTGGCATGGGCCCTGGAGGCACCTCTGCCCCCACCAGTCCACTTCTATGAGAGGTGCTTTTTTTGTTGTTGAAGCTTTTGCCCTGTGGTTTGTAGTACTGCTGCTGGATAACAATATAGACTTTACTTTAAAAAAAGCTCAGAATGAGCTTTCATTTGACCCAGCAGCCCCACTTCTGAGAATATACCCCAAAGGCCCAGAAGCAAAATGGACAAAAGACATTTGCAGCTCCATTTTCCTTGCAGCACTGTCCACAGTGGCCAAAATCTGGAAACAACCCAAGTGTCCAATTGCAGATGCCTGCGTAAAGAAACTCGCCCATCTGCACAGTGAATATTGCTCAGCCATAAGGAAATGCATGCTCATTTCTGTTTTGAACTAGCCTTCGAGCTCTCACATTTCAGACCCCTGCCATTTCTTCGGAAGCCTTTCTCTGTTCATTATTGGCATATTTCCTTTATTTTCAGCTTTTCCTCTGACTGCTTTCTTACAGGAATAAGATACTGAAATTCCTCCTGTTCAGTAAGTTTAAAGCCTGGGGCCTGGGGCTGATCAAGTGTTTCTCAACCTTTTTCTGATTTTGAACTTTGTTTCTTCCTATGCCCCCTCCACCCCCTGTCCTAACAGGTACCCTCCCCCTCCCCCCAGGCTTGTGCCATGCCCCACCCCTTCCAGAATTTTTCACTATGGCCCCTGGACTATCCAGGTGGAACACTGCTCTGGCTCCTCCCCTCACAGCCAGCCTTCTCCAGAGGCCTCTTGCCGGCTTCGAGTCTCCTTCCACACAGCATTGCAAGAATATCCACAGCGGATTCTGCAGTTGGCACGGCAGTGGCATTTCCCACTGCTGAGTCTGGAGCGATAGCACAGCGGTTGGGCGTTCGCCTTTCACATGGCCAACTTGAGTTTGATTCCTCCGCCCCTCTCGGAGAGCCCAGCAAGCTACCGAGAGTATCGAGCCCGCGTGGCAGAGCCTGGCAAGCTACCCGTGCATATTGGATATGCCAAAAACAGTAACAATAAGTCTCTCAATGAGAGACGTTACTGGTGCCCGCTTGAACAAATCGATGAGCAACGGGATGACAGTGACAGTGACCGAGTCCCCAGAACACTGTCCTTGAAACCCTGTGTCTCCGCCACTTTCTTCTGTCCATTTTCCTGCCCGTCCGTCTCCTCTGCAGCTTTTGCTGCCTTGGTGCCTTGCACAGTGCTGGTTCCCAGGAGTGCAGACACTGGGGGTTGAGGGGGGTTGAGAGAGACAGAGACACAGAAAGGGAGTGGCTTCTATGTCTCTTGATTCCACATTTTTCTCTTTAGTTCTGTGCTGCAACCCTCGAAGTGAAGTGAATCTTCTGCTCCAAAGCTTTCGATGATGTCTAGTGAGTAATTTTACACAAGGACTTGCCTGTGAGGTAATTTTATCTTCTATTGAAGGCAAGAGAAAAGAAAACCAAAGCAAACTTGAACAGTTTTGAAATATAATATCTCAGTTTGTATTACTCTCTACAAAGCAACCTCGAAAGAGTGTCAGTTCTGAAATGGACCCATTTAGATTTAAGCTTGAAGCCCAGGGCTGGAGTGATAGCACAGTGGGGAGGGCACTTGCCTTCCACACAGTCAACCCAGGTTCGATCCCCAGCATCCCATAGCGTCGCCCCAGCACCGCCAGGAGTGATTCCAGGAATAACACCTGAGCATCACTAGTTGTGACCCAAAACCAAAGCAAAAATGCAGCCCAGTAAAACGCACAGTGCCCCTCAAATGAAACCAGTGGCTGCCCTGTGTCCCGCTGTCAGTATCTAAACTCCATGCCTGGCTTCTCTGTCATGGTTTACCAAAGAATTCAGAAACAGGGTTCTGACGAAGAGCCAGAGTCTGAGAGCACTCTTCATCATTTCGGTGGTGGCACTCCACCCTCAGTTTCCTATTGTCGGGCCATTCCCAGCTGTGTTCCAGGGCCCACCTAGTCTCAGGCATCGAACCCGGGGCCAGCATGCACTGTAGCCCTTGGAGCTCTCACCCCACCCCCATTTTATTCTCAATCTCAAATCATCAAATACTTCTGGTTTTCATATCTCCAGGGCACCCGAATATGCTAGTACTTTTTAAACTATTTGACGTCCTTGTATATAAGCAGCTGTGCTAAGTGCTTGACAAAGCTGCTCTGTGAGGGGAGCCGGTGGGACAAGCGTAAATCATCGCTGCATTGACATGTTACAGAGCAGCCTTCCGCAGCCTCTTGGATAAAAAAGCATATTTCTACATTTGGCTCCAGCAAACATCAGTGTGCTATTCTCAAACTCACAGTGCAGAAATGAGAAGACATCTACTCAGAAACAGAACAAACCGCTATTCAGCATTTCCTGTGCTGTTTCCTGCCAATTTCAAATCATTAAAACTTTTTAAAGCCTTTTATTCTATTCTGCTTCACTTCTGCTTCCTCCATCAAAAAAAGAAAGATTTAGGGGGGGAAAGAATGGGGGTGGAGGTGGTGATGTTTGCTTTGAGCTACACCAGACAGTGCTCAGAGAGTATCCCTGGCTCTGGACTCATGAATCACTCTTGGCAGGGCTCAGAAGGCCCTGTGGGGTGCCAGGAATCAAACCCAAGTCAGCTGCGTACACGGCATGCACCCTACCCTCTGTGCTGTTTCTCCAGCGCCAAGATCTAGAAATCTAGAAGTTTAAATTGTACAGCAACAACAGATCTGTGTGTGTGTGTGTGTGTGTGTGTTTATGGGCCAGTGATTCTCAGGGCTTATTCCTGACTCTGCTCAAGAATCACTCTTGGCAGGTCTTGGGAGATCATATGGGGTGCCAGAGGTTGAACCTGGGTCATGTGCAAAGCAAATAATGCCCTACAGCTGTCCTATGGCTCCAGATCCAGAAACTACAAATCTTTGACTATTTTCCCTCTTCTTTGATGTGAACTTTCTTCATTTTTGCAGACCCCAGGATATCCTTGTGTTTGTGATTGGGGGAGCCACATATGAAGAGGCTCTCACCGTCTATAACCTGAACCGCACGTCCCCGGGCGTCAGGGTGGTCCTGGGAGGAACCACAGTGCACAATACAAGAAGGTAAGGAAGAGTGTCCCTCGCCTCAGGACAGCTGAGTCCTCTCACAAGGTAAATGTGGTCCAAGGTAACCAAGCTCGAGACCAAGATTGCATAGATAAAGCATCTGCGTGTGAGAAAAGAATTTCCACCATTATTCATAAATCACTTTGAGTTTAGCACAGAGACCTGGCAAGTCAGACCTGTCCTGACTTAATAATAGATGTTTCCTGTGTTCAAAGAGAAGTCTGTTAGCCACACACCAGCAAGTTGGAAATACCTAAACAGAATGGTTTCGAAGCCTGCGAATCTTTATTTTTTTTAATTAACTGCATTTATTCAGCCAATGTTATAAATGGGATCAGAGAAACAGTACAGAAGCTAAAGCATTTATTTGCGTTGCCCACGTCCTATTTAGATTTAGTCTCTGACACCTTGAAGCCCTGCCAGGAGTGATCGCTTAACACAGAACCAGGAGCAACCCTGCCCACCACTGGCTGTGGCCCCAAAACAAAACAAAAATATAATAATAAGAGGCCAGCAGAGATAGTGCAAGGATTTAGGCACTTGCCTTGAATGTGGCCAACCCCAGTTTGATTCTCCCGCTGCATATGGTCCCTGAACACCACCAGGAGTGATACCTGTGCACAGACCGGGAGGAAACCCTGAGCATCACTTGGTTGGGCCCAAATCTCTCCCCACAAAAAGAGTCCATATTTGAATGGGGTAATAATCCTATCTCAAGTAATCTGTTATTAGGAAAAATAGAACATAAAAAAAATTAATGCTTGGGGCTGGAGCGATAGCACAGTGGGTAGGGTGTTTGCCTTGCATGCAGCTGACCCGGGTTCGATTCCCAGCATCCCATATGGTCCCCTGAGCACCACCAGGAGTAATTCCTGAGTGCAAAGCCAGGAGTAACCCCTGTGCATCGCCAGGTGTGACTCAAAAAGCAAAAAAAAAAAAAAAATTAATGCTTGCAGAGACAAATCAGGAAGTCAGTGATTTTTGGGTTGACTAAGAGAAGTTAGTAGAATTTTTGTGGAAAGATGGTGTATGGGCTAGACAATGGCCTCTGCTGGTACAGGAAAGAGATTCGGCCACAGGCACAAGTTCTAAAAGACTGTGGGTGACATGGAAAGAACGAAATATGGAAAAATAGAAAAACAAGCCACTGAGATTTTTAATCTTAAAAAGAAAATAAAATCAGGTGAACAAGGGACCCAAAAGGTGGGGCAGGAGAGCTGGGGGGGCGGGTGCAGGCTTGGTGGGGTGAGGAGTTGTCCAGCACAGCCCAAGTGGGGCCAAAGGCAGGCTCGTTCCTGTGTCCAAGTTCCCTGGACAGTTGGGGTTGGAGTGAGTCACGTTCCGGAGAGGCAGAGGGGCACTGGGCGGCCGGGCAGGCCCTCCTGCGCTGCGGTGACACTGTTTGCAGTGGGAGGGGGAGAACTCTGCAGGGGTACAGGGTGCGGGAGGGGTCTGGGGGCTCTTCAGCAGCGCCACCAAGGTGAGACTCATGTACCTTACAGCCCACCTCTTTTAGAAGTATAAAATTCTGTAGCTTCTAGAACTGTCATGGATGGGTATAATCATGACAACAGCTAATTTTAGGTCTTTTTCATCACCTCGAGCGAATCCCCTCTCCCCTCAGCAGCAGGGATCTATTTTCTATCTAAGGAGCCTCCTGACCCAGACATTTCATTTGAACGAGTTCAGAGGCTGGTCTTGGCCTGGCGGCTTTGTCTTGCTCTGGTGTTTTCAACAGTTCGCCTTTTTTGTTTGTTTGTGTTTGTGTTTTTGGGCCACGCCCAGCAGTGCTCCTGGCTCTGTGCTCACTTCTGGAGGGCTAGTGGACCATATGGGGTGTCGGGGATGGAACCAGGTCAGTTGTGTACAAGGTGAGTGCCCTCCCACTGTGACATGGCTCCAGCCCCAACACTCCACCATTTTGTGGCTTGTAGCAGCTCCTCATTCCTTCTGTGGCTTTGTGTTGTGGACTGCGGAGATTCCCAGCAGAACCCATCAGGTTGGCACCTTGATCTCCACCAGTCAGGGTCAGTCGCAGAGAATCAGGCTGACAGCCACTGTGGTGCATCCGGGTGGCCTTTTTGTTTGCTTGCTTCTTTTTGTCTGGGGGCCATTCCCAGTGGAGCTCAGAGCTTACTCCTGAACCTCTGCTCAGGAATCACTCCTGCTGCGCTCAAGGGACACTGTGGAGTGCCAGTGATCGAACTCAGGTGGGCCACATGCAAGGCCTGACCACTGTTCTCTCTCCCCTGCCGTGGCTCCGTGGCTCCAGACACATGGACCATGGTTTAAATTGAAAGACACATTAAACACAGCAGCAACAGCAACATTTGACTACACATTGAGAGCAGAGCTGGGTGGGGGTTGTGGCCAACCTGGGTTTGATGCCTGACACCCCATATGGTCCCCCAAGTCCTCCAGTAGTGACCTCTGAGGGCAGGGCCAGGCCCAAACAAAACAAAACAGTGCAGTGAGGTACTCTCGACCCATGTTGGTAAATCGTTGTATCTTCTCAAAAACAATTAGACACTATATGTTCAAAGGCATGGAGTTGATTGCATTGTGTTTGTTGAGATTTTGTTAGTTTCTTAAATTGAAAGGAGTTTTTTTTCAAGTGGTGGAAATGTTCTATGTGTTGACTGGAAGAAATGATTTCATGACTATGCATTTGTCACAATCATCAAAAGATATCCCCAAATTATTATATCTTATTGTCTATGAACAATATTGCAGTATACTTTTTAATTAAAAGAAACAAGAGTACTGAGGCCAAAGCTGTGTACACAGCTGATCCACGTTCAGTTCTTGGCACCACATATGAACCCTTGAGCCACACCAGGCATAAGCCCTAGGAGAGCTGAGTGTGACCCCCAAAAAAAAGATTAAAATGGTAGGGGGAATAGTACTGGAGATAGGGTGTTTGCCTTGCATGCAGCCAACCTGGGTTCAATCCCTGGCACCCCAAATGGTCCCCTGAGCACTGCGAGGAGTGATCTTTGAGAAAAGAGTGAGGAGTAACCAAAAGAAAAGTACCAAGGACAAAATATTGCAATATCAAACCAACACTTTTCCCTTAATATTGTCATAGAGATAAAAAGAACTTTAGGGGCCAGAGAGAAAGTCCATGAGTTAAGGCACTTGCCTCTCATGGGACCGCCCTGGGTTTAGCCTCTAGCACTGAGCCCTCCAGGAGTGATTCCTGAGAGCAGTCAGGGGTCAGCACTAAGCACTGCCAGATGTGGCCCAGAAACTAACTTTGCAATGGTGACTGTTGGTGAGCCACTGTCTGCTCTCCCGAGCTGCTTTGGAGTATGCTGTTTGCTTTTAGAGTCTTGCTCAGTTTTACCTTTTTAAAAAAGTATCATTTTCTCATGTCAATTTGTTTATGCCATGTAGATATTAGTTGTTCTGAACTTGTGTGCTTTGAGACATATAGGTCATGGCCATTCTTGAGACAGGCATTATGTTTCAACTAAAAATTTAACAGTTTTGTGTTTCTTGGGGGTGTATGGTATGGGGTCATATCCAGCAATGCTCAGGGGTTACTCCTGGCTCTGCACTCAGGAGTTGCTCCTGGCAGTGCTTGGGGGACCGTATGGAATGCCAGAGATCGAACTTTGATCAGCTGCATTCAAGGCAAGCCACCTACCCACCTTACTATGTCTCCGCCCCGGAACTAAAAGTAATTTAGAGCATACTGTATTTTTCACTCTTTTAATTCTTGATACCTGTTTTCGCCGCAGCTGTGAAGCATTTGAGGTGTAACTGCCCTACTTACATCTGAGTGAGCATTTAAGATGTAACAGCCCTAAGTTACATCTGAGTTAGCCTTTGAGATGTAACTGCCCTAAGTTACATCTGAATTAGCCTTTGAGATGTAACTGCCACAAGAATAAGGAACATATCAGATCTCAAAACTTTGCACCAAGAACAGTGACATTACATAATTCCTTAGCGGCATCCATTTGTCTGATTCATTTTAAATAGAGTTGCTTTACCCATTCAGTATTGCTTAATTCTCCCAGGTTTGTTTGTTGTCATTGCTTTCCTCTTATTTCAGGAGAGGAAAGAGCTTAAGGTTAAGTGCCTAGTCCATACACACTGTGTAAACAGTGACAGGGCTGGAGTTGAACCCTGGCAGTCTCTCACCAGTCTGGGTACTCAGTTAAAATGGTATTTGAAGAATATTTATGGGGCTGTGATTGTTTTAAATACTTACAAGTGATATTTATAAGGCAGACTGATTCTTTCCCAAAGGACAGTATGTCTGTCTACCTAGTAAGAAATACAGAGTCATAGAGATTATCTGAGAGACTGAGCATGTGCTTTGTATGAAGCAGCATGCCTGGGTTCAGTCACTGGTGCTTGGTCCTCCAAGCACCCCTGTATATATCCCCAAACCAACAACAAAAAAGAAATATTATAAATCAAGGGAAGTGTGTGAGTGGGGGGAAACAGTATAGGGGCCTGAGTCCAGTGGGTAAGGTGCTTTCCTTGCATGCAGTAGGCCCAGGTTTAATCCCCAGCACCACATACAGACCTCTGGTTGATGAAGAGTCAACCCTGAGCACTGAGGGTGTGCCAAAAACAAGAGCAAAACTGAAAGGGCTGGTTCTCAGGCTTTGCTGCAGTGTCTGGCCCTCAGCACCTCTGCGCAGATGGAGGAATCACTGAGTTTCAAGTTTTTTATCATCTCAAAATAATTAGGCACAAGATCTGACAGTGTGGCTCTGCGAATAAAACGATGAATGAGTTTGCTTCATCGCCACTTGCATGTGGCCTCAGTGTTGCTCCAGCGCCAGCAGAGCTGGTCAGCAAGAGTGATGTCCTTGGCAAGTCTAGATTTGAGCTTGAGAAGGGCCACCATCTGGATTCTGTTCACCGACTTGAAGCTAAAAGAGAGTTGATAATATTGAACTGGACATCATCAATTTCTAACTAAGCAAGTAACTCGAGACTCACCCATGGTCTCTGGTATCCACAAGCTGGGGCTAGCACTGAATTATTTACAGGAAAATTAGTGTCCGGTGACTGTATGTGCATGTCACAGGACGAAAGACAAGGGTGCTTTTCTTTACAGGAAGAGTTTTTTAAACAGTTGGAGCCATCGCAGTTTTTGTAAGGTTGGCAGAGGGTGGGGGTAGGAGGTTACTTTCCTTCTATAACCAAAGTTCTTGGCACCCCAGGCTGTGATGGGGTGTTTGCATATAGATTTTTATCTCTGTCGTGGGGGAGGGCTCTAGGGGTCGGGCCTTGGGCTTAGGGCTGCACTAAATGATACTGTCTCAACACTCAGGGGTCACTCTTTTTTTTTTTTTGCTTTTTTTGGGTCACACCTGGTGATGCACAGGGGTTACTCCTGGCTCTGCACTCAGGAATTACCCCTGGCTGTGCTCAGGGGACCATATGGGATGCTGGGAATCGAACCCGGGTTGGCCGCGTGCAAGGCAAACGCCCTACCCGCTGTGCTATCTCTCCAGCCCCTCAGGGGTCACTCTTGATGGACTCGGGGGCCATATGCTTTGGCATTGATCTAAGCAATGTCAGCCATGTGCTCTACCCACTGTCCTATGACTCCAACCCCTGGATCATGTATTTTTAAAGTTAAAAATGTCTTTTGTTGGAACATAGTGGGTCAGTTGCTTGCCTTGCACACAGCTGACCCAGGTTCATTCCTGGGCACCCCTTAGGGTCCTCCCCCACCTTTAGAAGTGATCTCTGAGTGCAGAGCCCTGAATACTTCCGGGTGTGGCCCCAAAACAAAAACAAAAACAAACTCATATTGCAGAATGAATATATGAACCTTGCAAAATATATGATACATCTAAGCAAAGAGAAGACAAAAGATTCATCCTGTCCTGCCTAGGGAGGTGTCAGCACCCTCATAAACCTTTTCGTTCTGGGGGAGGCCTAACTGTCAGTGTTGCCCCTGGGGGAGTTAGGGGCCCTTATGCATGCTGGAGATAAGACCAGGCCTGTCCTCATGTGAGGTAAACTCCTCACTCTCTCTCTCTCTGGCCCCCTAAACTTTTTCCTATTAATGCGTTCACATATTTTTAACTAAGAGGAAAGACATAGATACTTTCAATGAAAATATTAATTTATCATTTATAATAACTGACTGCCATTCTGCTGTCTAATTTTGCTCCAATTTATTGAACTAATCCTATGAGGTTGGGGGGGAGGGTTTGTTTGTTTTGATTTTGGTTTTTGGCCCACAGCTAGCTATTCTCAGGGCTTAATCTTGGCTTTGTCACTGTCACTGTCATCCCGTTGCTCATCGATTTGTTCGAGCGGGCACCAGTAACGTCTCTCATTGAGAGACTTATTGTTACTGTTTTTGGCATATCCAATACGCATGGGTAGCTTGCCAGGCTCTGCCATGCGGGCTCGATACTCTCGGTAGCTTGCCAGGCTCTCCAAAAGGAGAAGAGGAATCGAACTCGGGTCGGCCTCGTGAAAAGTGAACGCCCAACCACTGTGCTATCGCTCCAGCCCAATCTTGGCTCTACACTCCGAAATCACTCCTGCAGGGCTCAGGGTGTAGGGCATTAAGCTCAGGTCAGCCTGTTCAAGGTAAGCGCCCGACACCCGACAGGCTGTACTCTCACTCCAGCACTAATCCTCAGGTTTTTGGTTCATTCAACAAATAATTATTGAGCATTTAACTGTATTCCAGAAGCCATGTTGAGACCAGACACACAGTGGTGAGCAAAACAAATACTGATTCCGGTCGTAAGTTTTCACTCGCATAAACATGCTGTCATAGTAAACATCATTTTATGTGTGTCATAACATACTTTATCTGGTTGTTCATGTGCAGTTATAATAATTGAGTATATATAAATCACCAAACAGCCTGCTTCCTTCATCACATAGATCAGCTGTTTTAATCTTCACAATTCAAGAGGTAATGCTCTTGTGATCCCAGTATTTAGATGAAGAAACCAAGCATAGAGAAATGAACTAATGTGCGTTAAGTCTTCCTATAGAGAAATGTGAATCAGGAATTCTTACTCAGACTTGTATGATCAATGTTGAGCAATGTTGAGATCATGGCATCAGAAAGTATAAACATTTTTAAATAATAAATTACTAGGGGCTGGAACCATAGCACAGCGGGTAGGGCGTTTGCCTTGCACGCGGCCGGCACCATCCCATATGGTACCCTGAGCACTGCCAGGGGTGATTCCTGAGTGCAGAGCCAGGAGTGACCCCTGTGTATCGCTGGGGTGTGACCCAAGAAGCAAAAAAAAAAAAGTTTTCAATTCATGGGGCAATAGTACAGTGGGTAGGGTGTTTGCCTTGCACACAGCCGACCCAGGTTCAATTCCCAGCATCCCATATAGTCCTCTAAGCACTGCCAGGGGTGATTCCTGAGTGCAGAGCAGGAGTAACCCCTGTACATTGCCAGGTGTGACCCAAAAAGAAGAAAAAAAGTTTTCAATTCAGGGGCCAGAGCGATAGTACAGCAGGTAAGATACTTTCCTTACATACCCAGGTTGTTGACCCTGGTTCGATCCCTAGCATCCATATGGTCCCTCAAGCACCACTAGGAGTGATTCCTGAGTGCAGAACCAGGACTAAGCCCTGAGCATTACTGGGTGAGCCCTCCAAAAAAAATTTAATTTAGGCCTGTTCTCTCAAGTTACTCATCTTCCTGGAACACATCTGTCTCTCTTCTTGCTTGCTTTTTCAAGCGTGTATTCACTCTTTTTGTTGTTGTTTGTTTTTGAGTTCAGGACATGATGTGTTCAGTGGCAAAGAGCTGACTCCCGGGCCTAGCCAGTAGAGGAACAAAGAGATGGTCAGAATGGCCCATTTCATTCCAGAGCCGAATAGCCTGTATAGTCTCGAGGGATTCCAGGTATAGGACTGCACATAGGTGTGAGTGATCATTTACAGAGGCAAAGCATTTTGATGAGGCAGTTCTCTTGTGGGGGATGAACTCAAGGAGATGCTCTGTCTCTCAAGGGCGAGAAATACTGCTTTTCTCTTTCTCTTGCCGCTAGTACATATTAAACAGTTAAGTTTACTTAGTTATTTGGAGAAACACAATAAAAGATTTATATTCCAAAACTTAGTTCTCTGGGCTGGAATGATAGCACAGTGGGTAGGGCGTTTGCCTGCGTGCAGCCAACCTGGGTTCGATTCCCAGCATCCCATATGGTCCCCTGAGCACTGCCAGGAGTAATTCCTGAGTGCATGAGCCAGGAGTAACCCCTGTGTATTGCTGGGTGTGACCCAAAAAGAAAGAACAAAAACCAAAAAACTTAGTTTTCTGGGCTCCAAGGACAAGCAAAGGTTAAAAGCCTCAGTGGCTTGGGAAATTTAGTAGATAATAAGAGAGGTAAAGCGCAAAGAAAAGGTTAAAGATAAACTCAGGGACGTCGGGGTACTCATAAGAGCACTGTGTTTTCCTGAGGGGAGAAAAGAGGGCAATTCATCGATGAATGCTAAAACAGTTGGTGTTACTATCCAATAGTTTATTTGTTGTTTTTGTTTTCAGGCAGTGCTCAGGGGCCCTTATGAGGCAAACCCCACTGTACAGTTGTTCTGGCCACTTCATGTTCTCTCTTGTACAATATTCCTTTCCTTCTCCCTCTCACATCTTCCCAAGCTTCATTTAATAAAAACTTCCTTGCTTCTAAAAAAAGGGGGTGTGTTAATTCAGGGGCCAGAGAGATAGTAAAGTGTGTAGGGCTCTTGCCTGCATGTGGCTGACCCAGGTTCAATCCCCAGCACGCCATATGGTATCCCTGGTGCTAGCTCTTGTAATCCCTGAGAGCAGAGCAGGAGAAAGCCCTGAGCATCCCCAGATGTGGCCTCAGAGCAAACAAAAGGAAGTTTTCAGTTCAAATTCAGGTAAAGAAAGACATCTAGGATTAAACCACAGAGGGACAGGCAGCAGGAGAGGGGAGAGAAGAGCGAGGGAGGGAGGAGCGCGCAGGCTGCTGCTCTGGCCTGGGCTCCAGCAGCGACTCAGGCCCTGCACGCTCCACTCCCCCGCTGGGCTCAGCACTGCGCTCACACACACGGAGCTCTCTATTCTCTCTTCTTTTGAAGGGCAAGAGGGTGTTTGGGCTACACCCAGCAGCGTTCAGGGGTTACTTCTGACTCTGCTCAGGCATCACTCCTCACCATACCCAGGAACCCTGTATGGTGGGTCAAGTGCAAGGCCAGCCTCAGCCACAGACTGCTCTGCACCCCACACACTTCCCTTTGCTGATGCTGGTCAGAATGATGTTTTTGTTTCTTGCAGCCACTCTTGCATTTTCAGAAACTGTCCTTACCCATTGCAAGATGACTGACTAAGCCTTTTTCTGTGGCACATCCACATCATGCATATTTGCCATTTGAAGGAAAGGCTCGAAAAGCTACTTCGTGGTCATGAAGCAGCTGTTTCAGTCCGTGTGTCTGCATCTCTGCCACTGTACTGTTGTAATCGAGCAAATACTCTGAAAAGCCATCCAGTGGCTGTTTCTGGAGTAATGAAAACAGGAGATAACCGGGTACTTCTGCCAAAACCGTGGCCCCCTGAGTGATGCCAGCCCCCCCACCCCCCGAAGCAGCAAAGGGGAGACTGGTTCATCTCTATAGTTGACCTTTGCTGCCCTCTGGCCTTTGAGAGGCGGCTTTTGCAGCTCTTAGGGGCAGGAGCAGCAGAATGCCTCACTCCAGTCCCGTGTGGAGTTGGAGGTGAGGTCAGGGGACGTCGTGATGCAGTGGATGGGGCAGTATCAGGCCCTGGGAACACCAAGCTAGGTGTGACCCCAAAAAACAAAATTGCAAAATTACAGTTTTGCCATGTCCACTTGTATGACCTCAAGTGAAATATTTGGGGGGGGCGGGGGTTGGTCTTGTTTTTCTCCTCTGTGTCACTGTACAGAGCATGTACTCTGTATGCAACAGAAAAACAAACCCTGAGTCTCAGGCTGAGGAGAAGGCCCAAAAACTGAGGCATGAGCTTCACGTGTGGTACCCCCAGGTGTGAGCCTTAGCACCAGGCCAGCTGAGGCCAGAACAACAACCATGAACAGGATCCCCTCCCCCACTCATGACCGTCATGATCTGAGTCCCTTCAGAACCCGACTCCACTGAGTTCAGGCGCAGATCAAATCCCTCTCCCCGAGAAATAAGCAGCACAAAATAGAATCTGCTTCTGTGGTTCTGTGAAGATTGAAAAGTTAGTGGCCCTCCTGTTTCTAGTCCCCTAAAATCCCTCCTTGAGACCTTTAGAATCAGTGAGAAATAGATGGTGTGTGTGTGTGTGTGTGTGTGTGTGTGTCTATGCGTATCTGTCTATGTGTCTGTGTATCTGTGTGTCTGTGCCTATCTCTGTGTGTGTCTGTGTGTCTGTCTATATGTCTGTGTTTGTCTGTATCTTTGTCTCTACATGTGTGTGTGTCTGTCCCTGTGTGTTTGTGTCTGTGTGTATGAGTGTGTGTGGTGTCAGGTATGGAACGCAGACCTCATATAGACAGGACATGTGCCCCAGACCAGCTCCGTGTCTGGGAGTTAACGAGTACACTGTATTTGTTTATTTAATAAATATTTGTTTATTTAATAAATATTTGTTTGTTTAATCTGTATTTAGTTGCTCTGACAGATTAATGTGCTGCCCCAAAACAAATAAGTCAAAAATATAGCAATGTAATGAACTGTGTCCACTCCAGAGGCTAGAGAGCCACCCCTCACTGGCTCCGTCTCTGTGATCGCCCGTGTCCCCACACCAAGACACCAGCCTAAGGTCCATGCTCTGTCCCTTACTTTGGTGGAGGGTTGTGTTTTTATTAGTTACCTGTATTTCCAAAATGTGTTGTGTAGTTTGTCATTTGTGTTTTTAAAAGTGGGGTGTGTTTTTTCCACTCCACATCGCCAAGGTGGTTTTGTTTGGGGCAGCAGGGTAACTGTTGGTTGATTGTTCCTTGGGGCCCCACCTTGCGCCACTTGGCTTACTCCTGGCTGAGCTGGGGGCAGCAGGCAGTGCCGGGCCTCCTGCACACCCTCTCATGAGGCCACGAGCCTGCAGGCTTCCGCCTTCCTCTGCACTGGGCCGAGTCTCACTGTGCAACTGCAGCACGGCTGACTGTCCCCATCACAGATACTCGAGTTGGGTTTTTTATTTTGTCTTGTTGACTATAACTGTTGCTTCTGTCAGAGAGCAACAAGAATGTGAGCCGAGGGTATTGCCAGAAGATTCATGTTTTACTGTTTGGCAGCAAGGGCAGTATTCACTGACAAGCCACTTTTATTCAGGGCAGTGTTCAAGAGCTAAAAATTCAAATAATGTGATACTCTCTTTGCTTACCCTTGGGTCCAGAGAGGGAATTTGACCAAAACTCTATCTCTGAAATTTGGATTTCATTTGTCTTAGAGACACATTTTGGAATTTCTGTTTCTTATCATTTGGGGAAATCTACAAGGGCACAGTCAAATAATTTCACTGCTTAATACTTCAAAATATGCTTATTTCACCATTTAAAATGTCCTTTAAGGGCCAGAGAGATGGTACAGGGGTTAAGGCACTTCCCTCACTTCCTGCTGACCCCCAGTTTAGTCCTGATACCACATGTAGTCACCAAGTACCACCGGGTCTCATGCGTGAGCACAAAGTCAGGATTAGCCCCTGACCACTGAAATGAAAGGAACTTTTATGTGCCTTGTATGTGTGAGTACCTGGCACTGCAGTAATAATAATAATAATAATAATAATAATAATAATATTAGGGCTGAAGTGCAGCGGGTAGGACACTTGCCTCACATGCAGCCAGCCCAGGACCCCATTGGTCCCCTGAACACTGCCAGGAGTAATTCCTGAGTGCAGAGCCAGGAATAACCGTTGGTTATATGATAATGTTGATGATGATGATGATGATGATGATGATGATGATGATGAATTAAAGGGCCTTTGGTGAAAAAAATCACTGTCACTGTCATCCCGTTGCTCATCGATTTGCTCAAGCAGGCACCAGTAACATTTCCATTGTGAGGCTTGTTACTATTTTTGGCATATTGGATATGCCAGGGTAGCTTGCCAGGCTCCACTGGTCAGGCGAGATACTCTCAGTAGCTTTTCGGACTCTCCGGGAGGGACAAAAAAATCAAACCTGGGTCGACCTCATGCAAGGCAAACACCCTGCCCGCTGTGCTATCGCCCCAGCCCACAATTGACATATAATTGGTGAAAAATAGCAAAGTTACTCATTTTTAAGACAGAACATCCAATCTCAGAGTCAGCTATAAACTAGTATGCCTGTTCAGACTAACACCTCTCGAACCAGTCAGTTATCCTCTTCTGTTGCTTGGCATCCTTGGGTACAAACATTTGAGAAATGTCAGTGTGTAAATTAAACAAAATGAGCCCTGAGTAGAAATCCTTCATTCTGGCTGCATCCTCGGGAAGGGCTTCACAAAGCAGAGCGCGCTGGAGCTAGACCTGCCAGATGAGTGGGGTCTCCAGTGGAAGCAGCCTCCACCATGGAAGGAGCCAGGCCGGGTGGCTCTCAGATCGACAGACCAGCACCCTCCGACACCGGCCTCTCCCACAACTCCTGGCAAAACTGCGGCGGGTGTGGGACCAGATAGTATAGTGGGGACAGTGCTGGCCTGCCTGACCCCGGCACCCCATAGGGTGCCCTGAGCCCTGAGCACAGAGCCAGGAGAAAGGCCTGAGCATAAGCTGAATGTGGCCAAAAAAAAAAAAAAAATGCTGTGGTGGGCTGGAGAAACAGCCCAGCAGCCTAGTGCATGCTTTTGCATGTGGGAGGCCCAGGCTTGATCTGCAGCTCCACAAGAAATATGTGCACGTGCTCACTCAGCACCTGTCATTCAACTCTATTTTTATTGTTGTTGGTTTTGGTTTTGGTGTTAGGGTCACTCCCCGGGGTGCTCAGGACGTAACTTCTGACTTTGCACTCAGGGATCACTCCCAGTAGGCTCAGGGGACCCTCTGGGGTGCTGAGGGTTGATGTGATGCCAGGAATCGAACCCAGGTTGACATATAAGGCAAGCGCCTTCCCGCTGTAGTCACTCCAGCTCCCAGTCTCAGGACTTTCAGTTATTTTATGTGGGGTCTTAGTGGGAGCACTCACCAGCTGAGGGTCTGAGGTGCAGTGCTGCTCAGACTCTGGAGCCAGAGCTCCCTTGGGCCCCTGGAAGTGGGCTCCCAGGCTGCACCAAGCAGTGCTCAGAGCTACAGTTGGCCAATATGAGGCAGCACCATCACCCTTGCCCTATCTCTCAGGTCCCTGTGGCTTTACATTCTCTCCACTGAGAACTCCCCAGCTTATCTCTTGGCCCAGCGTTCATCAGCTGGCACAGGGAGTTTTGAGTCTAGATGGTGCTGGTGAGGGGGCAAGGACTGTCCCGTGTGTTGCAGGGGGCACTGGCAGCATAGCCTCTGTGCACAAGGGGTCTGCAGGATCTGTGGGCGTGACACTGGGAGGCCCCAGGACCTGTGGCTGTGACACTAGGAGGCCACTGGGTCTGTGGTTGTGACACTGGGAAGTTGCAGGACCTGTGGGTGCACCTGCCTGATCTCTGGACAGTGCCCAGGGCAAGCGGCATACCCGCTGCGACCCCCCACGACTCCTTCCTCCCCAACTCTTGTCTCCTCTTTCGGGAGCCACTCTCCACCTGACATTTCTCATTGAACATCAAAAAATCTCTGTGTGATGTGCTCAGAACCTGACACCTGCTAGTCTTCTTGTTCTGTCTCATTGAATGCTGCTGCCATGTGTGACGTGGTGTGTGTGCCATTCATTCCTGGTAGGTTTTAGTAATATATTTTATTTCTTTTTTTTTCTCTCCTGTTCCCTATTGGAAAAAATTTCATGAGGGCTGGAGTGATAGTACAGTGAGGAGGGCACTTGCCTTGCATGCAGCTGACCCAGATTCAATCCCTGACACCCCATGTGGTCCCCTGAGTCCTGCCAAGGGGTAATCCCTGAGTGCAGAGCCAGGAGTAAGCCCTGAACATCACCAGGTATGGCCCAAAACCAAGGGAAAAAATTCTATGAGGGCACTTTTTTTTTTAACTTATTGTCGATAGTATCCCGCCTGCACGGCAGAGCCTGGCAAGCTACCCATGATGTATTTGATATGCCAAAGCCAGTAACAAGTCTCACAATGAAGAAGTTACTGGTGCCCACTCGAGCAAATTGATGAGCAACGAGATGACAGTGATGCAGTGATACAGAACTTATTGCCATATCCAGGGCTTCCTAAACATGGCCTAGCACTTAATAGATGCTAAGTAAATGCTTGCTCAGTTGTCATTTCCAGAAAATGTAATGGAGGAAAGACATGGAAAACTTGAGCTTTTGTGTGTATTATTGTAAACTTTTACAACCTGAATGTATTCGTATATTATTTATGCATCCTCAAAGCAAGTTTTACACACTAGAGGCCCTGGTTTAACATGGTCTCCAGAGTACCACAAAGGTGTGGCCCAAAATCCAAAAACGAAAAACAAAAATAATCACCCAAATAGCCCACCGGCTCCCACAGAGACCTCATGTATCTATAAATGTGCGTCCCGTGGTGCTCCCCAGAGCACATCTTCGAGAGCTGTTGTGAACCATAGCAGTGACCAAAACTGTGTGATTTAATAGATCACTGTTATGTACCTAAAGGAAATGTATGAAACTCTAGCACTTCCTAGAGCCTGGTATGAGAGCTGAGTTTATAAAGATGCAGAAATCCAGGCCAGAGAGACCACACAGGGGGGCGGGGGGCGCTGGCCTTGCACACGACTGACCCTAGGTTTGTTCCCAGCGCCACATGCGGTCCCCCAGCACTGCTTGGAATAACCCCTGGGCACCTTTGGGTGTAGCCCTTGAGTCCTAATGACTGTGTCCCAAATAAATAAGTAATTAAGATGCACAATTCCACTAAATCAAGGGCAGGAGGGACAGGGATGCCTTCTAGGCCAGGGACTCACATGCGCCAGTTTCAGGCGCTCTGAGACCAAGCACTGGTGCCGGAGTCAAGACTGGCCCCTTCCTGAATGTCCCACACTGCCCTTCCCACTTCTGCAGCTAGCGTGGCAATAGGAAGGAACTTGTACTGTAGTTAAACAAATTATCTCAGGGGTGGGTTTTTTCCTTTCTAATTTCCTCCTTATTTTCTGGAAAGTCTTTTCTGTTCTTTTCTTTCTCTTTCATTACACCATTCTTGAGATTTCATTCTAGATTCCTTGGTGTTTGTAAAACAGATTTCAATGTTGCATCTTTTTGGAGAGTAATGAAACAGGAGTATGACTGTGTAGCTGCGGTTGTTAGGTAGCTCTGCTTAAAAATTAGTTGTTCAACACCCAAAAGGAGAGAGAGAACAGGAAGGAATGCCCTGCCACAGAGGCGGGGTGGGGTGGAGGGGATGGGATTGGGGGGTGGGAGGGATACTGGGTTCATTGGAGGTGGAGAATGGGCACTGGTGGAGGGATGGGTTCTCGAACATTGTATGATGGAAACACAAGCACGAAAATGTGTAAAACTGTAACTGTACCCTCATGGTGATTCACTAGTAAAAAAAATAAATATATATTTTTAAAAATTAGTTGTGGGGCTGGAGTGATAGCACAGTGGGTAGGGCGTTTGCCTTGCACATGGCCGACCCGGGTTCAATTTCCAGCATCCCATATGGTCTCCTGAGCACCGCCAGGAGTAATTCCTGAGTGCAGAGCCAGGAGTAATCCCTGTGTATCGCCAGGTGTGACCCAAAAAGCAAAAATAATAATAATAATAATTGTTCAACAGAATCACTTTAATAGTGCAAAAATTTAAATGATTTGAGTGTTAATCTCCAGTACCTTATCAAAGATTTTTTTCTTAATAGTTGTTTTATTTTTATTTTGGGGCTGTACCCAACGATGCTCTGGCCTAACTCCTGACTCTGCACTCAGGAATTACACCTGGCAATGCTTGGGAATCACGTGGGATGCCGGGGATCAAACCTGGGTCAGCTGCGTGCAAGGCAAGAGCCCTCCCGCAATACTATCTCTCTGGCTATCTGTCTCTTCCCAGATACTTTGAAGAACCTTGCTACGAGACTTTTGGAAGTTGGCCTTTTAAAATCAGGGTTTTGGGGACTCGGGGGAGGGTGCACCATCATTGGTGGGGCTCAGAGCCTGCTCCTGACTCTGTGCTCAGAAGTGACCCTTGGTGGTGCTCCAGGGACCGTGTGCGGTGTCAGGGTGGAACCCAGGCAGCTGAATACAAGGCCAGTACCGTAGCCTCCGTTCTTTCTCTCCAGCCCTTCCAATCAGGCCTTTGTTGTTGCTTTTGGGTGCTCAGGGCTGACTCCTGGTGCTGCATCAGGGATCTCTCCTGGTGGACTAGGGGATCCTGAGGGATGCAGGGGATTGAACTGAGGTTGGGCCACATGTAAGGCAAGCAAGCGCCTTTCCTGCTGTGCTGTCGCTCGGCCCATGGTGCCTGCTTCTTATTGGAAGCCTTAAAGTTGTATTCTGCTGAATTGAGTAGGATCATAGTAATGGGTTTTTTCCAGTTTATTCCCCTGTTGTCTCGGGTCCGTATCTGGGGCAGCATTTGGGTCTGCTCTGAGCTTTCTGCTGGGGTAGCCATGCCAGCCAGCCCTTGGACCTCTCCCCCCAACCCTAGTGCTTTTTCAGTGGGACTGGCTTAAAACAAAGCCAGAAAAGTCATTCTTGTTGTTGTTATTAGATATAATCTAAATTTGGGGCACACAAACCAATCTGTTCATCCTCCATGACTTTAAAAGCATCCTGCAGTGACTCATCACAGCCCCAAATAGAGACTTCTGAGGTCACAGTGGGCCTTGGAAGCAAAATTAGCTTTGGCAGATACAGAGTTCCTGCCTCGAAGTAAAGAATTGGGAACCGTGTTGATTCCCAGAGGAAACTGAAGCAGTTTCAGAGTCTCTCCTGCCCTGGACACACAGTCCTGGGCCTGGCAGGAACCAGCTTCTGGGGTATCCCCCGCACTCCCCAGAACTCTACTTTGGTTGTTTGGTCTTATTTTTTTAGTCAGTGTGTGTTCAAAAAACGTGGCGTGTGCTGTGTGCACTCAGTAGTCCAGAGCCACCTCCCCATCCCGGCCTGCCTTTGCTGCCAACAGACACGTGAAGGAGGGAACAGGGCCACCAGGCTGGTTGGTGATCAGTCACTGTTTATTCCAGTCTCTGTCCCCATTCCAGACCCACACTGCTCTCATCCCAGTCTCACACCCTATCCAGTTTCACTCTACTCATCCAGTTTCATCTCTGCCCCATTGCAGTCTTACTCTGCCCCCCAGCCCCCTCTCCTAGCATTAGTTAAGAGCAGAACATGAAAGGTTGGGGGTAGCAATTACACATAGGTGAGGTAGCACAGCTTCCTTCCAGGGAAGCTCTTCTAGGACAATTCCTCATCCTGGTAGGAGATCCACTCAAGGGCGGGAATCCCATCTCAGGTGTATTACTTTCCCCTTTCCTTAGCCAGTATTCATTTAAACAGTCATCTTAAATTTACTTCTTAATAATATTTCTAGTCGGGGCCAGAGCAATAGTACAGTGGGGAGGGCATTTGCCCTGCATGCGGCCAACCCAGTTTTGGTCCCCGGCATCCCATATGGTCCCCCAAATACCACCAGGAGTAATTCCTGAGTGCAGAGCTAGGAGTAACTCCTGAGCATTGCCGTGTGTGACCCAAAAAGAAAAAAAAAAAAAGCATTTCTAGTCATTTTGTATGGACACAGTAAGATTTACCAAGCTTAAAGGGTGGCTCTTCCTGGGACATCTCACTGTATATCCCAGACTATATGGTCCTCAGACCAGATTACTCTTTCCTAACCCCAGGAGGGTCCTTGTCCAGTTACTCCTTTTTGGGTCATGACAGAGTTTGTCCGTGACCGTGCTCTTTTTATGGCACTTGCCTGCCCCTTTTTGATGCCAGGGTAGCTTGCGGCTTGGCCTGGGTCCATCTAAGTCCCTTACCAGGGACCCTCCTTTTGGGGTGTTATGAACTAAGGGCACCTGAGGCTTGCGTCGAGTAAATGACAGATGTTCAGGAGTAAATATTATTTAGAGTCGATTAACTCTCAAGTAACAAGAGCATAGCATCAACTGTCTTCCTGTGCATAAAGGATGTTGCTCTAAACTGCAAAAAAAATAATAATAATAAAAAATAAAATAAAAAAATTAAATAAACTGCAAAGGACATAAGGGAAAGAGAAAAGTAATATTTCATTTACAAATACAAAATCCAGAATCCTCTGGAAATCTTACAAGTCACAGGGTCTGATTAGGGGAAATAAAGTGATTAACAGAAAGGAGAAGCAGAGCATAAAGGAGAAGTTAAATACTGAGGAAATAGTACTTTGGAAGCTTTGTGATTGGTATTACTCATAAACCTAAACTCCTAGCTTTTACTCACTAAACCTAACCTTTCTCCTTGGAGGAGAAAGAACTGACCAATGTTATCCAACAAGTCACCGTGAATTACAAAGTTATTTGTGATTGGGTTTCAGGCATACAATATTCCAGCACCAGATCCATGCCTCTGTCCACTGCCCTCTATCAGTGTCCCGTTTCCCTCCTTCCTCTCATCCTGCCTCTTTGGTAGACTCTTTATAGGTAAATTTTTGGCACTGTCGCTTACAGTAATGTTACTGGTAGGGTTTCATGCTTAACATCACTTTTCAGCACCCTCTCCTGAGTGACCACTTCCATCCACCATTGTTGTATTAGTCCCCTCCCTGTCCTGTATCCCCCAACCCTGCCCCACCCAGCCAGTGACCTGCTTCCTACTGGAGATCGGTTTTCTTGTTCTTCATTGGGTATTTGTTACTCCCTGTCACATTTCTATAATGTGATCTCTTCTGCACCGGTCCCTCTAACTCAAAACGAGACTCTCCAGATCCATCCATCTAGCAGATTGCATGACTTCATCTTTCCAAACAGCCGAGTAGAATTCTCCTGTGTAGATGTACCATAGTTTCTTTATCCAGACATCTGTTCTCAGACACTAGGATTGTTTTCCAGATTCTGACTACTGTGAATAGCACTGCATGAACATAGCCGTGCACATAGCTTTTCTTCATTGTGTTTTCTCACCCCCAGGGTATATTCGCAGGAGTGGTATTGCTGAGTCATATGGAAGCTCAATTCCTAGTTTTTTGAGGAATGTACATATTGTTTTCCAAAAAGGCTGGACCAGTCAGCATTCCCACCAGTGAATGACAGTCCCTTTCTCCCTATCTCCGCACCAGAAGTGGTTGTTCTTCTTTTTGATGAATTCCAGTCTGTGTTGTGAGATGCATCTTACTGTCTTGATTTGCATCTCCCTGATGAGTGATTTTCTCATGTGCCTTTTGTCCGCCTGCATGTTTGCTTTAGTTCTTCGTATTTGGTGGGGAGAGTTTGGCCACACCTGGCAGTGCTCAGAACTTACCCCTGGCTCTGCACCAAAGGATCACTCTGGCAGGGATCATATGTGGTGCTGTGGTGCCGGGATCGAGCCCAACTGAGCAAGACAAGTGCCCTATCTGCTGTACTATTGCTCCAGCCCCAGTAGGCATTTTAATAAGTATGGGGTGAGGGGCAGGCCACACCCAGAAGTGCTCAAGCATTACTCCCAGCCCAGTGCTCTGGGACCCATGAAGTGCCCGATTGAAAGCAAATGAGTGTGTCCAAGGCAGATGCCATCACCCATGCCATCAGCAGCCCTGTCATCAGTGCTCTTATGCAGTGGCCTCAGTCTCTGTTCTGAGCCCCATCAGCCGAGTCAAGTGGGTCTCGCCCCACCCTGGAGCTCAACTCTGGGGCCACTAGCAGCTCCCACAGCACCTGCTTCCTGGAGCTATTGCCCACAAGGAAAATATAGTGCTGGTGTCTTGGGAGTTAACTCAGGCCAGAGGAGCTTGGTATGGACGGCTTCCTCAGCCTTTCAAGATAAAAAGGAATTCCTGGGCCAAGCCATGGGACAGCCGGGAGGGCACTTCTCTCGAACACAGCCAACCAGGATTCAGTCTTCTGTACTCCATATGGTCCCCCAAACCCACCAGGAGTGATTCCTGAGTGTGGAGCCAGGAGTAAGCCCTGAGCACTGTCAGGTGTGGCTGAAAAAAACAAAAAAGGATTTTCTCCTCAGAGTAGGGGCAGGCTCTGCACTCAGACAGGCACAGGCGCACCCAGGAACTGCCCAGGGCCCAGGGCCTGGCATCTGGAGCCTGGGTCTGGATGCCAGTGGGGCAGCCAGAAAGCCAGACTCTCTGGAGTGTGCTGTCTTCATCTTGCCAGTGAGGATGCCGCACCTCTTTCCCAATACACACACACACACACACACACACACACACATTAAAATGCGGTACCTGTATAAATTTACATTTACATACATATGCACATGACGGCTTAAACTGTTCTCAGGGGACTGGAGCGATAGCACAGCGGATAGAGCGTTTGCCTTGCACTCGACCTACCCAGGTTCGATTCCCAGCATCCCATATGATCCCCCAGCACCTCTAGGAGTAATTCCTGAATGCAGAGCCAGGAGTAACCCTGTGCATTGCCAGGTGTGACCCGAAAAGAATAAAAAAAAAAAAAACCTGTTCTCAGACCAGAATAAATGCAAATATTAGTTATTATTAGAGCACATACTAAAGGGCCTTTGGATTTTTTCTTTTCAGGCTTTGGGGCCACACCTGGTAGTGCCTGGGGACTATCCCCACCATGCAGGGTGTCCTGCATGCAAAGCAGGGACTCTGGCCCTTCAAGCATCTCCCCCAGCCCTTGAAGTTTAACCTGTACATTACCTGTAGGCATGCACAAGGCCTTTAAGTGAAAGTGGGAAACTGCAATAGGATATAATTTGTATTTTACAAAACTCAATTAGGGGCTGGAGTGATGGCACAACTGGTAGGGTGTTTGTCTTTCATGCGGCCGACCCAGGTTCGATTCCCAGCATCCCATATGGTCCCCCCGAGCACCACCAGGAGTAATTCCTGAGTGCAGAGCCAGAAGTAACTACCCCTGTGCATCGCTGGGTGTGACCCAAAAAGAAAAAAAAAATTAGGCCACAGAGCTAGTGCAGAGGTTAAAGCATTTGCCTTGCACACGGCCAACCTCATTTCAATCCCTGGCACCCCACAGGGCCCTCTAGTCCCCAAGCACAGAGCCAGGAGTCAGCCCTGAGCACCTCCAGGGGTGGCCCAGAAACAAAATCAAAATAACTTCACTGCAACTTAAGAGAGTAGATTGGATGAGGAAGAAATTAGTCATGATACAAGTTCTGGGCCCTCAGGAGTATGGGAAAGAGATGCTGAGGTAGGAACGCAGAGGAAGCATGGAAGTGCTGGAGCCTGAACTTTGCATGGAGGTACCACCTGTCCCCAAAGCAGTGCGGGGAACAGTCCCGTCACCACAGCCAAAAGAGGTGCTAATGTAATATCACTGTGTTCCAAACTAGAAACTTCCAACTTTAAATAATAGTGTCCCCAGATCTTGAAAGATGAATGCAAAATAAACCAGCAATATTATAGCAACAGGATGCTGCTTTACACACTGCCAATCAAGTTCAAAGTTCATGGGCTGGAGTGATAGCACAGCAGGTAGGGTGTTTGCCTTGCACGCGGCCTACCCGGGTTCTATTCCCAGCATCCCATATGGTCCCCTGAGCACCGCCAGAAGTAATTCCTGAGTGCATGAGCCTGGAGTAACCCCTGTGCAAAAGCTGGGTGTGAGCCAAAAAGCAAAAAAAAAAAACAAGTTCAAAGTTCAACTCCTAGCACACTCTATGGTCCCCTGGGTCCCACAAAGGAGTGAGCCCCGAGAGCAGAGCCATGAGTCAGCCTAGTAAGCTTCGTGGCCCCCTAACCAAACACAGGTACAAAAAGAACAACAGGAAGTAGTGAGAGCTCTGGGCCGGTGCCCAGAGTACCTCCCATGCAGGCAGGCAAGCCAAGTTCTATCCTCAGCATCCCATATGGTAACAAGCACCCTCCCCACTCTCCTGTCCCTCGGACCCAAGATGTTTTCTTTCCAGAGCTGCTTCTGTCCTGTCCGTAACCTCCAATCTCCTGGTCAGTTTCCTAGAGGAGGTTCTAGCCTCCGGACTGCACAGCTGCAGCATGGAGAACGCTCCCGTGACCCCAAGGTCGGCCAGCCGCAGGTGAAGGTGTGCAGAGGCAAGAGAAGGGCACAGAGCTCTCCTACTCTCCAGGTGTGCCGCAAAGCCGCCCTGCTGCGCCCCATCCCCAGGCAGCCGACTCCTGGCCTGCCACGTGGACACAATGACCAGGCAGAGCTCTGGCAACATCTAGACCCGCGGGCCACTCGCCTCACCGTCCGTCTCTCCAAGGGAATGCATGCCTGGTGCACCTCGTGTTACAAGCCACACCAGTTACCGATGAAGCTTGCTGGGGTCCTTAATAAAAAAACAAAGGTTCTCAGCAGATCAGGAAGTTGGGGAGCAATCACTCAGTGGACTGATCAAACAGTTGCTCTTCTCTTGATCTCTTCCACGTTCCGTAACCACATTCCTGTGTATCTCATTTCTGAAAAATCATCGTGTTTTCTTAGAGCCACCGAAACGCTGCTTGTCCCTCCACTGTCATTTTCTGTGGCCCTGAGGACCGTGTATGACAATAAACATTTTGTGAAAAGAGGCAAGCAATTTTGTTTTCTTAGGGATTCTGGCTGTGTCTGGGGGTTCGTGAGGAGAACCTCAGCTGCATCCTTTCCTCTCTCCAGAGACAGCTAATGTTATCTAAGTAAACCATGTGTTCTGGGGGGCAGTTTCTCTCCTTGAAAACAGTGGCAAGTAATGATGTCATTAAAGCCAAGAAATTGTGTTATCAAATCATAGTGACTCTGGGGCTGGAGCGATAGCACAGCGGGTAGGGCATTTGCCTTGCACATGGTTGATCCGGGTTCGATTCCCAGTATTCCATATGGTTCCCTGAGCACCACCAGGAGTAATTCCTGAGTGCAGAGCCAGGAGTAACCCCTGTGCATCGCCAGGTGTGACCCAAAAAGCAAAAGAAAAACATAGTGACTCCCGGTGGCACAGGGGCCTAGAGAAAGGGTGCTCAGGGGTCACAGACACGTGCCCAAGGCCCTGAGTTCAATCCCCAGCACCAGCCATCATGGCCCTCAGCATCACTTAGCTTAAGGGTTATTGTTTTTTTTTTTTTTAATCTTTCAGTTTTTGCTTTCTGGGTCATACCCAGTGATGCTCAGGGGTTACTCCTGGCTCTGTGCTCAGGAATTACTCCTGATGATGGTCAGGGGACCATATGGGATGCCAGGGATTGATCCCTGGTTGACCATATGTAAGGCAAATACCCTACCCCACTGAACTATAGCTTTGGCCCCCCTACATATACTTTTTTAACCTCTCTTACCTTGGATGCAGGGGATTCTGGTTACACTCCCTGATGCTTGGGGGACACTCCCAGTAGTGCTTCATGACCTTATGCAGTGCCAGGAGTTGAACCAGGGTTAGCTACATGCAAGGCCTTAACCTCTATACTATCATCTCCAGCCCCTTACCTCACTTTTATGTGATAAAAAGTCCTCTGTTATCAGCCCAGATTCACAGTTACGTGGCTTTAGGAATATTGTTTAGTTTCTTCATGGCTCAGTGAAACAAGAATCATAAAATAACATAGGACTGTAAGGGTTCAGTGAAGTAAGATAATGCATAAAGGTACTCAGCACATTGGGGCATTGGAGCCGGAGCAATGGTACAGTGGGGAGAGCGGTTGCCTATCCCACAGCCACCACAGTTTCAATCCTGCATCCCAGGTGACCCCCAGAGCACCACCAGGAGTGATCCCTGAGCACAGAGCTAGGAGTAGGCGGTGATCATCACTGTGATGGGTAGGGCCCCAAACCAAAAACATTGGTGCATTGTAAAACACTTGAAGAAGTTTACTGATATTAAATGTTACAAAATCACAACACAGAATGATTCGATTCCTATGTTCCTCTCCCTGCACATACTAGCAGTCCAAGAAAGGAACGCGGCCGGGCCCCTCCAGCCACACAGCTCTGAGGCCTTCAGGCTCCTAAGGATTATCCAGGTGACAAAAGCTAAATCTTTTTGTTTTGTTTTGCTTTTGTGAATTTTGAGGAGTTTTTTGCAACCACACTGACAGTGCTCGGGGCTAGTCCAGGCTCAGGGTTCAGACAACCACGTGGTCTCAGAGATCACACCCAGGACTGCAGTAAGCAGAGTGTGCCTCCCGCTCAGAGCTGCCTCCTCCCACGTTCCCAAATTACTTTTTTGTTTGCTTTTATATGGGACCAGTGGTGCTAGGTGGAGGGAGGGGCTGCGCCGACCTCCGGAGGACCCCCAGTGCCAGGGATGCAACCCCAGGAACACGCGCAAAGCAGGTGCTCTCCAAGGAGCCACACCCAGCCCCTTTGAGATCGCTAGCAGTTTAGGAGGCGACTTTTTTAATGCAGCATTTCACAAGTTTCCTCACCTTTTCAACAAACAGCCCTCCTCCCTCCATGCTCCACTTCTTGGCAAGATGCTCTTTAGGGTGGAGCGACCTTTCCGGCAGCTTTCTCAGCACTCTGCTGCTCGCGGCTGCATGGTTATTAAGGCGTCTTAGAGCCTGGCTTCAGGCTCTGAGCATTGCTCAGACACTATTTCCATGTACAATGATCAGAGCTGGGCCTTGGGAGTTCATGGCTCAGTGGCCAAGAGGAGTGTTTGCCTTGCACTGTGAGGCTCAGTGCTGCAGAACCAAACTAAATGCTCTGAGCTGATTCCACTGTGTTTTGGCTTCTTGGCTGATTCCATTAATAGTAACCTTTTTTATTTTAAAAAAAAAATCATTGAAATGTAGAGCACACGGGCTCATAATGATCCATCTTCCGTAGACTCAAATGCCCTAGTGAAACCCCCATGTCCCATTTACTCTATAAGACTGAAGGTGCTCGTTTGTCAAGAAGACACTGTTTGGGAAGCAGTTTCTGTTTGTTTCTGAACACTCCAGCAGTCATCATGACTTATTCCTGGCTCTGCATTCAGAGATCACTCCTGGAATGGCTCTAGGGACCATATGGGGTGCCGGGGATCAAACCCAGGTTGGTCACATGCAAGGCCAGCGTCCTCCCTGCTGTACTGTCTCTCCAGCCCCTGGAGAGCAGTTCCTGTGCAGTACCTTGTCTGGGCATCTTGAGCCTGCCTTGGGTAGTTTCCTGCTTCCCGTGGAGTCAATTACCTAATAACCCAGGAGAGAATCGAGCTCTGGTTCAGCTCAGAGCTGCACCAAGGGCAGTGACACATCCAGAGTCCTGCTTGTGTCCATCTCCACCAGACAGAGGAACCGGATGGGGGAGGGGGAGGCACAGGTATTGTGTGTCTTTGTGTGTGTTTGAGTGTCTCTGTGTGTATGTGTGTGTGTGTGTCTGCGTGTCTGTGTACCCAGCTCACTGAGGAGCCAGCTCTGTAAACATGAGTCAGGTGTCACAGTCAGACATTCCTCAATTAAGAATTGGGGGCCAGAGCCATAGTCTAGCAGGCAAGGTGCTCACCTTGCATGCAGTCAACCCCAGTTCAACCCCAGCACCCCATAAAGTCTGTAAGGAGTAATCCCTGAGCACAGATTCAGGAGTAAGACCTGAGCAATGCCAAGTGTGTCCCCAAACCAAAAAAATAATACTTCCCTTTTCTGGGGTTAGGGTACCTGCTGTATGCCAACCCCAGTTAGCTCCCCAACACCACATAAGGTTCCCCAAACCTCACCTGGAGTGATCCCTGAGCACTTGGGCGTGGCCCAAGAAAGAAAAAGGGAAAAAGAAACAGCCCCCACATAGATCCTAATATGGAGGCACAAAGGTTCATTGGTGAGGGGGACACTGGCTGGAGGGGCCGGCCCACAGCAGGAGAGTTGCACCACATGGAAGAAGCAGTGCCAGGGGGCTTATCTCTGGCACCTGGTGTGGGTCTGGACATCACTGTAGAGGGTTTGGAAGGACCCGGCACCATGTGAATGGAGGACTCAGGTATTTGTCACTGGGGCCCAAGAGCTCCAAAGACTGGCTCACGTGCAAAGCCCCAAGTTCAATGCCAGTGTAACGGGTTGCATGTGTGTGGGTGGGATAGCACTGAGCATCTCTGGGCCTGCAGCCCAGTGGCCTGCCCCTGAGCCAGAACAGGGGGCCACTCCCGAGCACCCCAGGAGAATCCCTGCTCCTCCCAGAAACAGGAGCTGGTGCAGAAAGGTTGACCCTTTTGGGACGGAGGGCAGCCTGGACAGCACGCTGGGTCAGAAAACCTGGAGATCTGGATTCTAACTCATTTAACCAATAAGTTGCTGCACAGACTGGCAGGCAGGTTGGTCTGCCATGTCCTGTTTCTGAATTTCCCAAGTGGCAGTAATATTTATTCTTAATGCTATATTTTAAAAAAGTGCTGGGGATTCAAAGAACTTGTGGATCTGTAGGAGCATTTGAAAGGACCAATCTGCACAGAGAGATGTGTATGGCTGGAGCAAGGGAGGGCACTGGCCTTGCACGTGGCCAACCCAGGTTTGACCCCAGCACCATGTAGGGTCCCAAACACTACGGGATTCCCTGAGCACAGAGCCAGGAGTCAGCCCTGAGCACAGGTGTGCCCGCCCCCACCAAAAAACTAAAATGGAGGGGTGATAGTACAGCAGGGAGGGCATTTGCCTTGCATGCAGCTGACCCGGGTTCAATCCCTGGCATCCCATATGGTCCCTCAAGTACAGCCTGGAGTAATTTCTGAGTGCAGAGCCAGGAGTAACCCCTGAGCATCAATCAGTATGACCCAAAAAGAAAAATAATAATTTAAAATATATATAAAAATAAAATGGAGGGGTTAATCATTACAGTTGATGGGACGAGGCTACTCGGAGTCTTACCCAGTTAAAGGGTGATGCTCTCTTCTGAGCTATCTTCAGAAACAAGGTTCTTCCTCACCCTGCGTGTCAGCCCTGCAGAAGAGAGGCTTTCAAAGCCCGTCCTCCTTCATCCTTGCAAGGTGGGGTGGCTTCGTGTCCCCCCCCCAGTATGTAATATGTGGAGAAACCGAGGCCCAGAGAAGTCAGCTTCGTGCCCAAAGATCAATGAGTGTGATGAAACTGGCCCCCCAAGCCTGACTCCCTTCTTCCCATTAAATAGATGGGGTGGGGGGATCGGGCCCAGGGCAGCGGACTCCGCCCGTCAAGGGCGTCCCTAGACAGGACGGGCGGGGGTCAGAGGTCTCCCTGGAGGGGGCGCCCCGCCAGCCAGGTGCAGCAAGGAGTGCTCACCTGGGCTCGAAGTTAAAGCCTCCCCCGGGGCGCGCCCAGAGCCGCGGGGTCGGCTCACCGGCAGCCTGGGGACAGGCGTCCCACCCCCCGCCGGCGCCGAGGTCAGGGCAGACCCCGGGCTCGCCCAGGGTCACCTGGCTAAGCCTCAGCGGGGACCCAGCGCACGCTCGGGCAGTCCGGGCACCAGGGTCCGGGCGCTGCGGCCGCGGGGAGGTGTCGCGCGTATATCCCACCGCGCCCTGGCTCGCGGGACCGTCTCGGGCAGGAAACTTTCCCCCGTGCGTCCAGCTGGGCCGGGGTCTGCGGCCCCGCAGGCGGGCAGGGCCAGACCGCGTGGGGCCCCGCGGATCCCGCCACCCGGTCCCGTCCGTACCGGGCCCGCGGGTCCCGCCGCCCGCGCCCCGGCCCCGGCGGCTCCCCCCGCGCGCCCCCCGCGACCCCGCGCCCGAGGCATCCCCGTGCCCCGCGTCTCCCCCCGCGCCCGCGGCTCCCCCCGCGCCCCCCGGCTCCCCCTCGCGCCCGCGGCTCCCCCTCGCGGCGGCGGCGGCGCGGCGGGAACAAAGGCGGGGGGGGGGGCGCGCGGCGCCGGGTTCGCCCCTTTATTCCGGCGCGACGTCACGGGCCGGGGCCGGGCCGGGGCCGCCGCGGAGGGCGCGGGGTGCGGGCGCCGCCGCCGCCGCCCGACCGCGCCGAGCCCCCGCGTCGCCATGAGGAAGAACGAGCCGGGCCGGCGGGTGAGTCGCCGCGGGCCGGGGCCGTGAGCCGGCGGGCCGGGCCGGGCCGGGCCGGGCCGGGCGGGGCGCGGGGCGCGCTCGGGCGCCTGACCGCGGCCTCCCTCACCCCGCGCAGGGGCCCCCGGATGGAAACCCGCTGTCGGCGCCCCCCGAGAAGGTCGGCTGGGTCCGGAAATTCTGCGGGAAAGGCATTTTCCGGGAGATCTGGAAGAACCGCTACGTGGTGCTGAAAAGCGACCAGCTCTTCGTGTCCGACAAGGAGGTAGGCGCGGACGGGCGGGGGCCAGAGGGGCTCCCGCACACTCGCCCCCCCCCGGGCCGGGCGCGGCCCCGCGCGCGGTCACTCCTCCCAGCGACACGCGGGCCGGGCACCGGCAGCGGCCAAGCGTCACCATCCCTCGGCAGACACTCCTGACTGCGACGACCCCCGCCCCCACCCAGACGTTCCCAAAGTCCGAATCGCCCCCTGCTGCCCCGAAGTCGGGGTGTTTGTTCCTTTACCCCTTCTGCTGGAAGGATCGTCCCCGGATTTACCTCCTGCCCCCTCTGCACCCCCTGGCCGCCCCTTGTCCTTCCCGCAGGGACGCAGCAGTCCGCGTGCGTCCCGCCAGCATCCTGAGACCAGGGAGAAACAGGGCCCGACCCCACGTCCTCCCTCCACCCGCTCAGGTCCCCATTAACGAGAGGAGAGAGTTGAGGTGCTGGGCCCGGGAATGGCTAGGCGGCCCTGGGCCCTGTACAGGTCCACTGAGTCCAGAGGGGGCCTGGTCAGACCCTCATTTATCTGCCTCCTTCTCAGTGACACGGATAAATAACTGAGAAACTGAATTTGGCCCCTGACTTAGAAGGCCTGAGTGTGTCCATAGGGGAGGGAACAGTCCTGTCTGTTCCCTGATCCAGCCACCTGGTAGGCCCCCAACTTGGAAGCTGCTTTCTGCAGTAGACAGCTCTCTGGACTTGGGTTAGGTCAGAAAGACCTTTTATGGTGTTGAAGCTGGCAGAGTCAGGGCAAGTATCACTGGGGAAGCGCGAGGTATTGCTCAGGACCCCCAGACGTCCGCAGTCCTGTCTCAAGGCTTTGCTGTTTCCTAGTAGCAGGAGTGGCCCAGGCCAGACAGAGCTGGCTTGGCTGTTTCTTCGCCTTCACCTTCATCAGCCTGGCCCCGGCCCCAGATGCTTCCCAAGGCTCTCTCCACAATGCTCTCCAGTTTGAACAAAGGAAATGAAGGAATGGCCAAGTGCATCTCCTGTGTGCATAATAGGGGGAAGCTGGTGTGAGAGACAGGGGACGGAGGGAAGGAGGGTGCTCCTTGTCCGTATCTGTCTGGGCCCAGTGTGAGCCCCCGTGTCTCGGTGCCACATTTGTGGAGTGAAGGGGGCAGCCACAGTGACCACTCCCGTGCCTGAGGATGTCTCTCCTGAGTTAGGAGCATATGATCATGGACAATGCGGCTTCTCATGGGGCAGGTGCAGTGGACATTGGTCTGCTCACTCACTTGACCACTAGGGTCAAGACCAGCTTTCTTGTTTTACTGAGGGAGTAATTTGGGCCTGGTTGCCCTGAGGGCGCCAGTGTAGGGGTTCAGCCAGGGTCTTCAGTTTGTGAGGCTTTAACCCTTGCACTGTCTGTTGGCCTGGATGCAGTGGATGCATCGCGCCTACCTGCGGTGGCGGAGGTCCTGGCCCTCACCTGAGAGTACTTTTGCTTCACCCCCAAGGCAGGATCTGCCCAAGGATGAGGACAGAAACCGTCTGTGGATAGTCCCGCCTGCGTGCTGGGGAGGGGCCGGGAGGGTGCTCTTCCAGCCCACAACCCTTGGGATCAGAGGCTGATGTGGAGCCTCAGCTCAGCCTGAGGCTGCTGGGGCCAGTGTCCCTTTGCCCATCAGCCTGGGGCATGTCCCTTTCCTCCTGAAGATGGTGATGATGGCTGAGAGGAAAGAGCGACAGGGGCTGGGGCTGGGTGTCTGTGCACTCCGGGCCTAGACGGGCTTGCGTTCGCCTTAGCCCCACTCCCGCTCCTGCTCAATGACGGGCTGACTTCTGTCCCCAGACATGTTATCAGGTGTCCCCCTCCCGTCCCCTCCCTGGAAGCAGGACTCTGGAGACAGTGTCCTCCACTGCAGACACCCCCTGCCAGAGTTTCCTGTCCAGGCTCTCTGGCCTCTGCTGATAGGGTCCGTAGACAGCAGGGGGGAAGGGCGGCTCCCTGCCCCAGCTCCTGGGTATTGTTCAGCACTTCTGCCCCTGACCTTTCTAGGACACAACTCACAGCCAAGGTGCCCTGAGTCCGTGAGCCACACCGGGCCCGGGCCAGGGGACACTCACCCACCTCAGGTGCTCACTGTCACAGCCCCTTTCCCACACAGAGCCTGGGAAGAGGAGGTGAGATGGGGACCAGAGGAAGGGGTGATGGGGCACAGGGTCTGGGGAGAGAGGACAGGGCTCATGGGATAGGGTCCAGGGAGAGGAATGGGGTCCGCCTTCTGGGGCAGCTCCCGGCAGCCTCCCATCCATCTATGTATGGAGCGGACTAAGGGCCCACCGGCTTCTTCATCCTCCTGGGCCGCCCCTTCACTGGCTCTGGCAGCCCTCGGCCCAGTCACTTAGATGAGAGGTTTGTCTCTCAGTGGCTGTGGCTCCTTTTGTTCCCTGGGGGCTGCAGCAGCCCCTCAGCTACAGCCCCACAGCCACAGGGGGTGTGGGAGCCCCAGGAGGCAGAGGAGAACTCAGAAAGGCGGGCATCAAAATGGCCCTTGCACAAAATGTTCACGGAGTCCACTCTGTGGTGCCAGAAAAGGCTGGTGGAGTGAAACAGGTGGTGAGTTCAGTCGTACACTTAAGCGGTGACAGGAGGGCACATCACTGAGGCGGGAGGGGACACCGAGGCAGGAGAGGACATTGAGATGGGAGGGAACAACACTGAGGCAGGAGGGGACACTGAGGCAGAAGGGGACACTGAGGTGGGAGGGGACATTGAGACGGGAGGGGACAACACTGAGGTGGGGAGGGGACACTGCGCAGGGAAGTGACAGAGTCGCACACAGCTCTCAGGCTGGGGTTGTGGGGAGACACCATCCTGGGAGCCCATCAGAGCTGCGTACCAGTCTCTGAATCAGGGTGGACCTACCCGGGGCCTTCCAGCCTGGACACGGGTGCTCCTGGGGGCCAGGGCAGGTGTCTGCTGTGTCGGAGTGGGGTTCAGGGACACCAGGCCGGCTGGAGTCACGGGGCCCTTGCAGCCATCAGGACAGGGTCAGGGCACAGTGCAGGCTGAGGAGAGGACTCAGAGGCCCTGAGGGGATAGCTGGCTCCTGCCACCCAGGGGTGGGAAGTGACCTCATCGTCTCACCTCAGGTGAAAGATGAGAAGAGCATCCCAGAGGCGTTCGACCTGAGTGACTACGAGAAGTGTGAGGAGCTGCGCAAGTCCAGGAGCAGGAGCAAGAAGAGCCACAGCAAGTTCGCCCTGGTGCACTGCAGGCAGCCCGGGAACACGGTGCGGGTCACTGCGGGCGGCCTGGGGGCACGGTGCGGGTCACTGCGGGCGGCCTGGGGGCACGGTGCGGGTCACTGCGGGCGGCCCGGGAGCACGGTGCGGGTCACTGCGGGCGGCCTGGGGGCACGGTGTGGGCCACTGCAGGCAACCCAGGGACATGATGAAGGGGGTCACTGCAGCAGCCTGGGGACCCAGTGAGGCAGGCAGTTCCCATAACACCTCCTCTCACACCCCTATGGCCCTCCTGCTGCCCTTTCCTGCCTGTTGATCAAATTGTTTGAGGGTCTTCCTCAGGCTCTTCCCCAGCTCTGTGCTCAGAAGACCATGCCTGGGCGGGCATAGCCCAACATTTATTATTTAAACTGAAATGACCGTGATCACTTCCTTCCCTTTCTGCAGCCAGCCCTCATCTGTCCAGCCACAGGGACCGCCCCTTCCTCTCTGCACATGTGCCCCCAGCTCTGCAAGCCAGGGGAGTTCTGAATCTCATTGCTCTTGTCTGAGGGAGCCAGGAAGGGCATCAGCCATTCCTGTCACAGTCTGGGTTCTTTCTTTCTTTCTTTCTTTCTTTCTTTCTTTCTTTCTTTCTTTCTTTCTTTCTTTCTTTCTTTCTTTCTTTCTTTCTTTCTTTCCTCTCTCTTTCTTTTCTCTCTCTTTCTTTTCTCTCTTTCTTTTCTCTCTCTCTCTTTCTTTTCTCTCTTTCTTTTCTCTCTATTTCTTTCTTTTCTCTCTCTTTCTCTCTTTCTTTCTCTCTTTCTTTCTTTCTTTCTTTCTTTCTTTCTTTCTTTCTTTCCTTCTTTCTTTCTTTCTCTCTTCCTAATTTTGGGCCACACCCAGTGGTGCTTAGGACTTACTCCTGGCTCTGTGCTCCTGCAATTACTCCTGGCAGTTCTTGGGGGATCGAACCCAAGTCATCCGCATGCAAGGCAAGCGTCCTCTCCCATGTACTGTTGCCCAGCCCCATGTCACAGTCAGCTTCTTCCAGCATTCAAAGGTCTTTATTTTCCTCTGTCCTTTGTTGACCCTCCTCCAACTGTCTCCAGCGCTGTATTAATACCAGTTCCCCCTTTCCAGGTCTTTCTAAAACAGACTCTGCGCTGTGGCCACTTGCTGATGCTGGTCTCTAGTCTGCTGGCCACAGAGGTGCCACCCAGAGCATCTTCCTCCTGGAGCTGGGTCCAAGGCAGTAGATGCTAATTTTGATTTCCCTGTGTCAGGGTGAGGTGCCCACCCTAAACTCGGCCTAAACAAGACTCTCCCCCACAGGCGCCCAACCTGGTCTTCCTGGCTGTGAGTCCAGAGGAGAAGGAGCTCTGGATCAGCGCCCTCAACGCTGCCATCATCCGAGCCAAGAACCGAATCTTGGATGAGGTCAGGGGTCTGGCTTCAGGGACAGGGCGCTGGGTGGACAGAGCTCCTGAGCCTGCGGGGCGGGGTGGTGACGGGCAGCTCCATGTTCTTGCTGCCCTGTCTCCCTTTGGAAGGCCCGTCTCCAGCCCGTAAGGCCTTTCTGCAGGCCCATGTCCCCGTTCAGGAGCCCTGACCCCACCTCAGGGCCCCTGCACGCAGCGAACCCCTCACCTCGGGATTATCTGCTACAGTTCACGGGGCCGCAGGCGGAAGCCGGGGGCTGGGCTAGGGCCTCAGGAACCTCGACTCACAGCGCATGTCCACAGGTCACCGTGGAGGAGGAGAGCTGCCTCGCCCACCCCACCAGAGACAGAGCCAAGATCCAGCACTCTCGCCGCCCTCCAACGCGGGGACACCTGATGGCGGTGGTGAGACCCTTAGGGATAAAACCCCAGCAGAGTGGGTGGGGCAGTACGCTGCACACGCTTAAGTCTGGCTCAATCCTCAGCACCCCAGATGGTCTCCTGAGCCCCACCGAGAATAATTCTTGAGCACAGAGCCAGGAGTAAGCCCTGAACACCAACTGGGTGTGGCCCAAAAGACAAAAATTGAAATAAGTAAGACCTGCTAATTCCACAGCAGCCAGTGCTGACAAGACCACCTCAAGACCGCCCAGAGAGGCATTCATGGGGGGCTCCCTTGAAACCAAGGTCAAAGCCAAGGGAGCCCTTGTCGGTCAGCTTGACTGACCCCTCCAATTCAAACATCCATGTGGGCACATGCTGGAGAGTCCTGGTCCCACGCTGCGGCTAGAGAGACACAGGTAGAGCCCTGCACCCACAGCAGGGTCCCTGCCCCCTACGCAAGAGGAGCCCCACACGTGCCCCCAGGGCCCAGGCACCAGTGCTAGAAGGAGCCACATCAGGTGGAGCCGGGGCCCTGTGCACCTGCGGGCCTGCTCCTCCCCCTCCTGAGGAAGGACTGAAGGGACATGAAGGGACATGTGAGCGACATGTGAGCAACATGCGCGGGGTGGACAGTGTCGGGAGAGAGGAGAACAGGTCTCAGCTCGGGGGAGGCTCCGAGTGGATGGATAGGGACAGCTGCGGGCTGTGGTCGAGGGTCCACAGTCCAGAGAGAACAGGGTCATAAAGTGAGGCCGAGAAGGGGCCAGAGCAATAGCACAATGGGAAGGATGTTTGCCTTGCAGGCAGCTGACCCAGGTCTAACCCCCAGCACCCCTTGACCCCCAAGCAGTGCCATGAGTGTCCCCTGAGCACAGAGCCAGGAGTAAGCTCTGAGCATCCTGGATGTAGCCCCTCCCCCCAAAAAAATAAGACTCTAAGGAAAAAGCAGGGACATTAGTTTCAATCACACACAGCAAAAATGACGTTTAGATCATGAGGGAGGGACGGCTAGAAAGAGTGAACAAGCCCCGAACACTGATGGACGCTTCTCACTCAGGGGTGCTGTGGGGGCACAGCTTGGGGGCACTGCCGCTCCCGAGGCCACTGATGACCTCCCTCCCCTCCCCAGGCTTCGACCTCAACCTCCGATGGGATGCTGACCTTGGACTTGATCCAGGAGGAGGACCCTGCCCCCGAGGGATCAGCCTCCTGTGCTGACAGCTTCCGAGTGGACCTGGACAAGTCAGTGGCGCAGCTGGCTGGCAGCCGGCGGAGGGCAGACTCGGACCGTGTCCAGCCGTCCGCAGACCGTGCACGGGGCTTCTCCCGGCCCTGGGAGAAACCAGACAAGGGGGCCCCCTACACCCCTCAGGCACCCAAGAAGTTGACCCCCACCGAGAAGGGCCGCTGTGCCTCCCTGGAGGAGATCCTGGCCCAGAGGGACCCTGGCCTGGGGCGGCCCCTCCAGCTGCAGGCCAAGGACCCCCCGACCCCCAGCACACCCCAGCCAGGCCAGCTGTCCCGGATCCAGGACCTGGTGGCCAGGAAACTGGAAAAGACTCAGGAGTTGCTGGCCGAGGTGCAGGGACTGGGGGACAGGAAGCGAAAGGCCAAGGACCCGCAGCGCTCGCCCCCGGGCTCGGAGCCGCAGCAGCTGCTGCAGGAGACAGAGCGGCTGCTGGGGGAGGCATCGTCGAACTGGAGCCAGGCCAAGCGGGTGCTGCAGGAGGTGCGGGAGCTGCGGGACTTGTACCGGCAGATGGATCTGCGGGCCCCCGAGCCCCAGCACTCGCCGGCCACCCCACGCGCACAGTTCCGAAAGAGCCTGATGTGATGGTCACCATCGGACTTTGGTGGGGACAGACTTTCCCTCCCAGTGTCCCAAAAAGAAGCAGCTTTTTTATTTACCTCAGTCCAAAAAAAAAATGAAAGGAAACAAAACCATGAGTGAACTCGTCCACTCTCGCTGACGTGCGAGCCTCGCACCAGCTGCTTTCCTGAGCCCCTGCTCCTCTCTGGGCCACCCCACAGTCTGTCTGAACCCCCAGAGGCCCCGCAGCTGGGGAGGTGACGCCCCCAAGGCTGTGTCTGGGAACTTTCACCAGGGCTGGAGCCATAGTGCAGTGGGTAGGGTACACAGCTGACCTGGACCCCGGCATCCCATATGGTCCCCTGTGCCCCGCCAGGAGTGATCCCTAAGCGCAGAGCCAGGAGTAAACCCTGAGCGTCAATGGGTGTGACCCAAGACAAAAACTTCCACCTGGGGGTAAGAGGCACAGTTTGACCACCCACACGTGCTCGGGGAGCTGGGAAATCAAAGTAGGGTACACTGCTCTCCCAAAGCCACGATGGCCATCCAGTTCTGCAGGGAAACGGTCCCCAGGTCTCCTGGCTCGTTGCTCAGGGCCTCTGCAGCACACAGTGGAGTCCAGGCACCAGCCTATGAGCCTCCCCGCCCAAATAGGGGCTTTCTCTCACTCCATTCCTGTTGTCGGTCTCGGGGTGACGTCTCAGCTGCCCAGCGTCAGCTCCAGCATGGGGGTGCTGTTGGTCCGTCTATGCCACAGGAGCTGGTCTTCCGCCAACCTGGCCTCACAGCCATCTCTCCATGACTGGGCTGTCTGCCTTACCTACTGTTGTGAGTGCCACATCTGGGGACCCAGAGCTACTTCCAGCGTTGCTGGGGGTGGGAACCCGGGGCCCCACACCTGCCTACCATGCCATATTGCTAGCTCCTGACTTCCTTTGGTGTGGTCTTTAGGCCACAGCAGGTGGCACTCAGGGTCTACTTGCTGATCTGTGCTCAGGAGTTGTTCCTAGCAGTGCTCAGGGATCACACAGTGCTAGGATCAAACCCAGGCTTCTGCCTGTAGACCCTGCACTCAGCTCTAGGAGCAGGATCTTCTGCTTTCGTCACTGCAGAGTTCTTTCCCTCATGCCCAGACCCCAATACTCTTCAGAGAAACAGCCCAGTGCACTGGGGGGCTGCTCTGCTCCTCTGGTCTGGAGGTCCCTAACAAGCAAACTGGAGCCAGGGCGACAGTACAACAGCAGGGCATCTGCCTTGCATGTGGCTGACCTGGGTTTGATACCTGGTACCACATATGGTTCCCCCAAGCACTCCCAGGAGTCATTCCTGAGCACAGAGCCAGAAGTAGGCCCTGAGCACTGTCAGATTTGGCCCAACCCCCCCACACACAAAAAAAAAAGCAGCAAACTAAGCCTGAAACCAACTAAGCTCGGAAACCACGCCTCTGCCCAGGCTCCTGTCCCAGCCGCACTGAAGCTTCCTCTGCCTCTGCCTCTGCTTCCTCAAATCTACTTCCAATTCTAGTCAAGCCCTGAGTGCAAAAACAATCTTTATGCCCAGCAGCAACCCTGCCCGGCTAGCACTGGCCCTTCTAGACCCTTAAATTCTCGTCTGTGGAAGGGCTACACCTTCAGGCTGTTTCATTTGATTCTTCAGAAGTTTCTAAGATCAGGTAAAAAAGGGTTATGAGCAGGGCCAACGCGATAACAGCGGGGAGGGCCTTTGCCTTGCACGCGGTGGACTTGGGTTCTATCTCTGGCACCCCATATGGTCCCCAAGTATTGCCAGGTATGGCCTAATGACAAAAAAAAAAGGGGGAGAGGGGATGTTTAATGGGATTTGTGGAAAGATGGAGACCAATCCTCAGGGTGAAAAACTGTTTGGAAACCACACCTGGAGCCTCTTTGATTCTCTTCCAAAATCTGTCACTTCAGAGCCAAGAGTTAAAGCCTGGGGAGGAGAAAGTAAAGTGGACAGGATGGTCACTGTCCCTGGACACACAGATGCTGTGGATGAATAGACAGAAGGGCTAGAGCATGGTTTTGCATGTGGGCAGCCCAGAGTCCATCCCCAGTTGCATGAGTCCCCAACACTGAGCCAGATGTTGCCCTCCCCAAAGTTATATCCAAAGCATCTCCCCTACCCAATTTTTAACGTCCCCTGGGGGACCTTGTCAACTACCACGGGAAGCACATCCGCAGGCTGCAGCTAGAACCAAGGCCATGGACCCTGCCAGGTCTCTCACCCCTTTGACAGTGGCACAGCCAGGAGACCTGAGCCTGAGGCAGCCTCAGTGGGTGCCAGGGGGAGGGTGGGAGAGAAGGAAGGTCCACAGCTCACCTAACCAGCTGAGGGCTCAGCTAGTCCAGCCACTCCTGCCGTGAGGCCCAGAGACAGTACAGCTGGGAGGAGCTTGTCTTGCACATGGTTGGCCCAGGTTCAATCCCCAGCATCCCATATGGTCCCCTGAGCTCCGTCAGGAGTGATCCCTGAGCACAGAGCCAGGAGTAACCCTAAGCACTGACAGGTATGGCACAAAATTTTTTTTTTGTTTTTGAGTGCCATCGTGTAGCCCCAAAATACAAAAATCAATTCCAGCAAAGAGGTGACATGGCCTCATTGAGGCCTGCAGCCCTCAGGAAAAATTTCCCTCTATTTGGCTTTCTGGTCTCTGTCCTCAGAAAAACGCCCATGAGTATAGGAAAAGCACTCAGACCCCATTCCTTGGTGGGCCCCTGGGGTCAGAGGGCAAAGCATCAGTGTCTCCAGACCTGTCTTCTCTGCTCAGCCCAGTGGCAGAGTCCCCCTTGTCATGAACATGACGAGTCTCAGGAAACAGTACTTCCTTTTTTTCAAAGTATCATCTTTGCATATTCATTTTACCAGCATTTCCCCTTTTCCTTCTGTTCCAGTTCCCCCTCAGTGAGGAAGGAGACGAAACCAAGAACCACGGTGTCTCCCAACGGGCAGTGCCTCCCTGGCTCCCAGGGGAGGGAGAGGCTTACAGGGAGACCCTCGAGGGGCAGAGAGAGACGAGTTCCCCAAGGGCTGAGCACAGGCACCCCAGGGCCAGGATGGAAGGTGGTAAAATGAACCCCTCTTTAGAACCAGACATCTGGATTCAAATCTGGAGCTCTTATCTGTTGGGGTGTCGGTCTCCACTGCAAACACCGAATGGGTATAAGGATAGAATGTTCTTTTTATGCAGGGGGTTTGATTTGGGTCACACCCAGCAGTGCTCAGGGATTATTCCTGGTTCTGCACTTAGAGATCACTCCTGATGCTACTTGGGGGACCATATGGGATGCCAGGGATCTAATGCAGGTCAGATGCATGCAAGGCAAGCGTCTCCCTGTACTATCTCGCTGCCTCTGGTGGCACGTAGTTGCCTGGGTGCTTTGCCCACAGCATCGTCCCTGTGACTTGGTAACTGAAAGCTTGCTCAGGTGGAAGGGGGCCTAGAGCACTGGGACAGACAGTCACTTTGCTCCAGAACATGAGCAGGCCAGAAATATGCCTGTCCCCACAGTCCATCCTCCCAGCGTTGAGCAGCCCATCCCTCCAGTCCCAGTACCCCAGCCACCACCACCACCCCCGGCACCCGCTCCCACTCCTCAGCCCTCACTCTTGGCTCTGTGTTGTAGGAGGCTGTGGGGCAGCTGCTCCCTCTGCAGCTGCTCCCAGACCTGCTTCTTCCTCCACTCTCCAGACAACCTCACAAGGCTCTGGACACGAGTAAACCAGGTGAGGGCTGCTGTGGGGAGGACACTGATTAAGGAAATCCAAGGTGCAGAGTTTGCACCAGTGAGGGGCAGACAGGGCAGGACGGGTGCCGTTCTGTCCCACCTTCTGTTCTGCTCCCTGGAGGGACCGCAGTTCTGCTGCTTATGTTCGAGGGTGGTGGGTGTTGTCCTGAAAAGTCCATTTGCAGGCTTCACCCTGCAAGTTGTTGCTGGTGAAAGAAAAGGGGGTGGGGGACGCTCAGGTCTTTCAACTCTCAGGTCAGTCCGAACAGGACACATGCTGCACCTATAGCACAACCTCTCCTGCCCCTGTCACCAGGCCACCCAGTTCCCTTCTCCCCGAGAGTATTAGCCTGAGGATGGATGGTACCCCTCAGAGCCCCGTAGGCGGGTGACCCCTGCCCACTCTGCAACTCTGGGGCCCACCACCCTGTGCACCCCCACCCCACACTTCCTTACTAGCAACTTCAGTTCTGTTTCTGCTGCATCCTACCCAACAGCACAGCCAATCCCCAGCCTGCTTGGGAGCTGAAACCATATATGGAGAGGATAGAGAGAAACTCGGAATGGTGGAGCAAACACAGGCACACACACACACACACACACACACACACACACACACACACACACTCTCACACACATGCATACGTATGCACGCAGACATAGAAACATGCATGCATACTGATACACATGTGCACACATACACACACACTGCACACACAAAAATGCATGTACGCATGTACCCAAACATGTGCGCATATATGCACACATGTGCACACACACATACATGCTGCACCTTTGTGCATGTCATCTGTCTGTGAAGATGCTAGTCCCATCGTGCCCTCATCCCAGCCCCCATCCACAGGCGGGGGAGACTGTCTGCTGTACTTCACCTTCAGTCCTGCCCCTGAGACCAGCACTGCAACCCTGGCCGTGACCTAGATTCTCTGCACTAATTAGGAGCCTGATGAGCTCTAACAAACACCCAACTTAGCATAGCCCAGACCCTTGAGGTCAATTACTACGACCAGCTTGGCTCATGAAATGGGAGCTGGAGCCTGGCAGCCTCCTACACGCCACCTGACCCTGGGCTTGGAAGTTGGCAGGTGGGATGCTAGAGTTAGCAGGATCCCTTTTATTTGGGTTTATTGTTTGAGGGCCAAACCCAAGGACACTCAGGACTTAGTCCTGGTATAGTGCCTCGGGGCCACTGAAGCATGCTCAGAGGGTTCTGCCGTGCTCTGTGCAGGATCAAACTCCAGAGCATGCATGAACTCCACATGCAGAGCATGGACTCAGTCTTGGAGCTCTCTTGGTACCAGGTTTTTGTTCATTTGTTTATTTTTGTTTTGGAGCCACACCCAGTGATGCTCAGGGGTTACTTCTGGCTCTGTGCTCAGGAATTACCCCTTGCAGGACTCAAGGGACCATACAGGGTGCCGGGGATCGAACCGAGGTCTGCTGAGTGCAAGGCAAACATCTTACTATGGCTCCAACCCCACTGGTACCAGTTTTAAAATAGGATCCTGGAACGCCATAGTGTAGGAAGAAGCAAACACTCAGGACTGAGCACAGCTTTGCCCCCAGCCCCGCTTCCCTGCTGGTTTGAGAGGACTCAGCAATCACCCTTTTCTCAGCGATTCTGCCTTGCTTACATCTCCCAGATTTGACAGCCAGAACAGCCAACAGCCCCTTCCTGCCAGGGAGCCCCGGGAACCGAACATGAAGGGTGCCAATGTTGGGGTGGACAAATGTCAGAACCTTTGGGATGAAGTCCAAATGACCCGCTTTCAAGCTCAGTGACAATAGCAGAAACAAGAGAGCCAGGGAGCAGGCAGTGTGCCTGGCCTGCCTCAGGGCCTGCAGTGACCTGGACCCTAAGGGCAGTGTGTGACAGCCCTGTGTGTGCCCTCAGGGGCCTCGTGGGGGAGGGGAGTCAGCGCTAGGCCATGCGGTTGCTGTGGGACAGATCTCCTCCCTGCAGATCTCTTTCCACTGAGCTCCCTGCGCTGGATCTCCCTCTACAGGATTCTGCACTGGATCTCCTGGTGTCAGATCTCCCTTCCCCAATCTCCCTGCAGCTCCTTGCAGCAGCGCCTGTCTGCCCAGCTGGCCTGCACTCAGCTTCCTGCATCCACAAGCCCCCGAGTGTCTGTTGGTGACTGAAGTTCCCCTTTTCTCAGAACAAGACATGGTGCCTATTGGTAAATCTACTGGCCAAACACACAGGGATTTTAAGCTACACCTAGAGGGGGGTCCCTCCAGAATGTACACTCATTACAGACAGACCCTTCAGTCCACTCCCTCCGGGGTCTGTGCCATTGCTAATCCTCCAATTACCAGCCACACCGGCCTCTGACCTGATTTAGCCTATAGTATACGCTATGGTAAAGCTCCCACACTCGGACCCCAGTCTTGCAGTTTCCTCACTGGCCCCCCTGAAAACTCAGCTGCCTGGAGAAGCCTAGACTGTCTCCTTCAGAATGTGAGACCATGGGGGTGAAGGATGACAAGGAACACAACAAGGAGGCAATTCTTATGTCCCAGCTCCGGGGACCAGAGACCAACCCGCCCTACCCAGAACGGAGGGAAAGAAATGACCTTACTGTTAGCAGTCACTCAGTCTTGTGGTGGCAGGTCCAGGGACGAGCCACAGACACAGCACTACAGTCCACCTGACGGCAGCCCCGCACACCCACGGTACGTGCTAGTGTCTCAGTGGACACAGCGTAGACGCAGCCAAGGCCTGAGGGAGGCTGGGCGGGGAGGGAGGAGCAGGGTCCTTTGTGTCAGAGCAGACTTGACAAGTGGGACTGTCACCCCAGTCACTTGGAGAATGCACCCACAAACTGGGTGGTGGTGATCATGGAGGTTTCAGGCTGAGTGTTAAGCTCTGCTGAGCTGAGTGGTCAGGTCCTGGAAGAGAAAAGACTCTCTAAAAGGATGTCTTGTGTTTACAAGCAAAGAGTGAAGGGAAAACACTAGACAGGGCCGTCTCAGCAGTCACGGAGGAGAGCGAGCTGACCGCAGGTCTAGCATGGCCATCGAGGGGCGGGAGGGGACGAGTCCTCAGAGACGAGCAGTCACTACAAACTGTGTTGGCATCATAAGCCAGGAGAGAAAGGACTGGCCGTTCTTCCCAAACCACTCCAGGAAAACTGAGAGCCAGAAGTTTCTCTGGCAGAGTCTGAGGAAGGCACTGCAGCATGGCACCAATACTTGGACCACATGCAGGGCCCACGAGGAAGCCGGCCTGGAATCCTCATCCCTGCCACCATAGCTGGTACTATGGGATAGTAAATGTCTCCTGACACTTCCAGCGACAGGCACCACAGGAGTGAGGCCCACCGGCCTTCAGGGAAAACAAAATGAAGACCCCCCAAAAGATGGCAGGGCCAGGATCTATGTGTCACCAGGGAGTCTGCCGGAGTGCTCAGTGCCACCAGAGCTCAGCTCAGCTATGCTGGGAAGACACTGAAAAGAACACAAGTCCCTCCGCACAACAGGGACAGAAGAGGTGCCTCAGCTGGGATGCTGAGTGCCTTTCACCAAGGGAGCCAACACAATAAACTGGATAAGAGTTTATTCTTCTGGAGGCTAGAGAGAGGACAGTGGGGAGAGCGCTTGACTTGAGTACCATCCCTGCCACCCCATATGGTTCCCTGAGCCCTGCCAGGAGTGATCCCTGAGCAGAGAGCCAGGAGTCAGCCCTGAGCACCATCAGGGGTGCCCAAAAGTTAAAAATTAAAAAGGTTTAAAAATATAAAACTTAGGAAAAGAGCCAGAGAGAGAATTCAGTGGAATGATCATGGGCTTTGCATGCCAAAGCTATGGGTTTGATTCCCAACAACATGTGGTCTCCCAAGCACAACCAGAGGCAACCTCTGAGCACAGAGCTGGGAGTAGCCCCAGCACATACAGACATATACACAAACAGCTCCAAAAAGTGGACAGGATGCAGAGAAACCCAGGTCTGTAGGACCTGTGACTGAAATCTCTAAGCCCGCTCAGAGTGGGGATGGGCCTCCTCCCACCAGCTTCCAAATTTACTAGTAGCTTGGCAGTCACACCCACAAACTTCCCTTAGCACTAAATAATCTCATCAATGGCCAAGATCCAGAGACACAGAAGTAAAATTCCAGGAAAAGAGCAACATAGGCCTTACCCATGAGTGAATTTACATATAATTGTAATTCTAAATTTTAGAGTTCCTAGAGTGACCTCTCATACTCTACACCACTGATGTACCAAGAGTAGCACACAACATTTGATGAGGTTTAACAAACATGTTAGTAATCCTTATTTAAGGGCTTAATGGCCCCAAGATGAAATACAACAATCTTCACACACTTTTCAGTAAGGAACTTTATTGGACCATTTACAGTGGATTATTCATTACAAGCAATACAAAATTAATAGTTTCAGTTCTTCGTTGGGGGCATGGTTTGGAATTTGGAGTAGAAACATTCAAAATATGGTGGTGGGAAGATGCAATGGTGGTGGGATTGGTGTTTGAATATTAAATGTAATTAATTATTGTGAACAACTTTATAAAAAAAGAGAACAGATCGACTATTTCATTGCTTTTTTTTTTCCCCAGGGGGCCCCATCCCATGATGCTCAGGGCTTATTCCTGGCTCTGCAAGCAGGGATCACTCCTGGCAGGGCACGGGGACCATATGGAGTGCCAGAGATTGAACTCGGGTTAGACACATGAAAAGCAAGTGCCCTGCCTGCTGTCCTGTCGCTCCAGCACAGGGTTGATTAGCGGCCTGAACATATGTGTTCTTTGGAAAGTTTGAAAGGAAAATGCCAGTGAGTAGGGCTCTGGGTTCCACAGTGATTGTCCACAGCCCGAGGCAAGAGGAGGAAAGCAGCCACAGAGCTGGGACCACTGCTCCCCGTGGTCAGAACAACCCTCCGCCCCCCAATCAATAGCAGCGAGTGGCAGTGACAGCTTGGGAAGCCATGTGGCCCCAACCCAGTTATCTTGAAGACCTGCAAGGTAGAGGGGCCAGCCAAGAGCCCTTAGCCACTGGTGTTTTGTTTTGTTTTGTTTTGTTTTTTATTGAATCACTGTGAGATAGTTACAATCTTTCATGTCTGAGTTACAATCTCACAATGATCAAACACCCATCCCTGCACCAGTGCACATTCCCCACCACCAATATCCCCAGTATAACCCCCCTTTCCCACCCTCCCACTGCCTCCATGGCAGACAATATTCCCCATACTCTCTACTTTTGGGCATTATGGTTTGCAATGCAGATAGTGAGAGGGAATCATGTTTGGTCCTTTATCTACTTTGGGCACACATCTCCCATCCTGACTGATTCATCCAACCATTATTTTCTTAGTGATCCCTTCTCTATTCCAGCTGTCCTCTCTCCGCCCGCTCGTGAGGCAGACTTCCAACTAAAGAGCAATCTTTCTGACCCTTCCATCTACTGTCCTTGGATGTCGGTCTTGTGTTAAGCCACAGGTGTTTGAGTGAGTACTGGAACACTTGCCTCAGAACATTGTCTGACACATATCCACATGTTTAGTGCTAGGTTAGATAAATGTGAAGCTGAGCACTGCTGTTCTAATAAACAAATCAGGATCCTTCTCAGCCCAGGATGTGGCTCAGTGGTAGAACACATCTGGGGCCTGTGAGAATTCTGATGTGTGAGATCCTGGGCTCCATTCCTGGCACCACTAAAAAGTCGTGATCATCTCAGCACACCAACCGCCTTGGTCCAGGGATACAGCAGTGAATCCCGGAAGATAGCAGCTTACTGGAGATCTCTCCGGACCCTGTACCAAGTCAGTTCCACAGGGCACCTCCGATGGAGCAGGTGCACCCTCTCCGCCTGCTCCAGATGAAGCCCCAATGGCCACAAGCTTCCAGAAGCAAAACCCAGGTATGTGAGAACCTAAGACTAAGACCCCGGGCCACATGGCGGCAGCAGAGACGGCTGACCCTTCCAGTCTCTCCACCCCCTGGGGTCCTGGCTGTCACACCCACGATCTGCCTCCCGGTGCCATCTCAGCGCATCAATGGCCTTGAACCAGAGACTCCCAAATGAATCTCAAAATGGATTAGCTCCCTATAGAGATGTCTCTGGACATTTACAATTTTAGGATCCAGAAGCGCGCGGGACCTCTCATGATATTCATAATAAGCAATAGTAAATAAATTATCTAGCATCTGCCCCTGGCAGGCAGGCAGGCTTGAATGGCGATGGGAAATTTTGAAATAATGGTGGTGGGAAGGTGTAATCGTGGTGGGATTGATGTTGAAATATTGAATGTAATCAGTTAATGTGAACAAAGTTATAAAAATTTAAAAATTTAATTAATTAATTAAAAGTCATCATCCCTAGTCGTAGAAAAACTGGAGACTAATGAGGATGGATACGTGCAGCTGCCAGAGAGAACAGGAAGGAGAAATGAAACCACATCACATTGATTCCGGAACTCAACTGCAGTCAAGATACATCACAGGCTATGGAAGGGACACTGCACAGCCACGGTCCAGGCAGGCTCTGTCCAGAGCATCCAGGGCCCCTCCAGAGGAAGAGCAGGTCAGCACAGCACAGACCCAGACTCAGCCTTCAAGGGGAAGGAAACCCCCACATCCTGCAGCACGAGTGTTCCTGGAGATGTTATGCCAATTGAAGTTGGCCAGTTACAGGAAGACAAATACTGGCTGACTCTACTTACCAGGCACAGCAGTCAAAATCCTGGAAACTAGAGAGAACTGAGGTTCCCAGGCCCAGGAGGGGAGGTGAGAGCTTGTTGGTTTCAGGCAAAATGAAAGCGCGCTGGGGGTGGGTTGCACAAGATTGTGATATGCTGAGATTACTGAACCCAGAGATGACACGTGTTACCTTGTGCTTTTTACCACAGTTAAAAGTCTCTTAAAGACTTTTAGAAAAGTCAAGGTGCCGGGGCTGGAAAGATAGTAGGACAGGCAGCAGGGTGCTTACGTTGCATGCAGCTGCCCCAGGGTCCCCCTCACCACCAGATGTGACCCAAAAACCAAATGGAAAAAGTCACCAAGCTGCTGTCTTTAGACCTGAAATCTGATGAACAAAAACTGGCCATGTCCCTGGAGGCGAGCTCCGCAGAGGGCAGCAGACATGGACTGCGGCCACTCCACAGTCCCCTCAAAGGGCCCCGGCAACCAGTCAAAACGGTGACTGTGAACAAGCGGAGAAAGAACATCCAGCTGGACATGGCATCGGAAATAACAGTGACCAGGAGACCGAAAGTGTCTTCATGGATCCATTGGACTGTGAACTATGGCCCAGGGGGGAATGGGAGTGGCAGAACCTCCTGTGTGCCCGGGGCCATGGCCCCACTTTCCCCAAAGCCCTAAATGCGCCACCTGGGACTCATGCATTTGTTATTTAGGTTTTTTTTTTCCTGAGATGTCACACCGGCAGTGCTCAGGGGTTACTCCTGGCTCTGTGCTCAGAGATCATTCCTGGCAGTGCTTAGGGGATCATATGGGATGCCAAGGATTGAACTCGGGTTGGCCATGTGCAAGGCAAGAGCCCCCCTCACTGTACCATCACCCCAGCCCCAATAGACTGATGTACTTGGCAGTTGGAGATAACCTTTCACCTGTGCTACTGGCATATGAGACAAGAGCTATTACGATGGGGAAGATCTAATGGGGGCCGCGGAAACCGCCTCTCAATCTTCTCCCTTTCGTCAAGATGGTTTATATTTAGGGGCCAGCTCGACAGTACAGGAGGTAGGTGCTTGCCTTACATGCAGACGACCTGGGTTCTATCTCCAGCATCCCATAGGGTCCCCTGAGCCCTGTCCGGAGTGCATCCATGAGCATAGAGCCAGGAATGAGCCCTGAGCACAAAAGGGTGTGGCCCAAAACCAAACAAAAAGTATGTATGATATTGAAGTGTCCAAGTATAATTCTGGAGACATGAAGCATCAAAAAAGATGCTTAAAAATAAGAGAGAGAGAGAGATAAATCCAAACTGAGAGATGTCTTTCATCTCTTCCTGTGCTGGAAAGGAGTAAACAGCAGAGGTGAGGGGGACACCTAGAGAGAGGAGTGGGCATGAGTGAGTTGACCGACGCAGCCACCCATACATATGAACTATGTCCGTGGCTCCCTATAGGCTCCCTCAACTCAGCCCAGCCCGGGAGAAAGCGCCCCTTCCCATGAGTGTGCAAGAGTGGGGCCTGATGGCACCTGAGTTCCAAGAACCAGACAGATGAGCAGACCAACAACTCTGACGTGAAAATAAATTAGAGGAAGCTTGTAACTATCTCATGGTGATTCAATAAATTTAAAAAAAAAAATAGTAAATAGCACAGTGGGTAGGGCGTTTGCCTTGCACACAGCCGACCCGGGTTCGATTTCCAGCATCCCATATGGTCCCCTGAGCACCGCCAGGGGTGATTCCTGAGTGCAGAGCCAGGAGTACCCCTGTGCATCACCAGGTGTGATCCAAAAAGCAAAAAAAAAAAAAAATAGTAAATAAATAAGAGGACAGAAATGAAGGCTTTATTATCAAGCAAGAAATCTGCTCTTTACCGAGGAAAAAATAATGTTTTCCTTTTTCCTGAGCTAGTTGAAATAAGATACAGTAAATGCATCATTAGTAAAAGGGAAAAGCAAACAATGCTGCACAGTGTCACCAAGTCACCCAGACTGTCATCTACTGGACAGGCTTGGATGATAGGCTCTGGTGCTGCCACCTGGGATTTCCTCCAGACGAACATGCTAAGAACACGTCAGTCACTTACTGATATGTGGACTCCAGTGTGTCTGACTGGCTCGGGGAGCACACACGGGCCTGCATATGTGCAGTTTCTCACTCTGTACAAGACTCGTGTTACTAACCTCAGAGTACATGACACCATGATACCATTAACACACATTTATGAAGTTTCCAACTTTTGGGCACCACTGATTGCTTCACCTTCAATCTGAGCCATTTGTTAATTTACCTTCCTGCAACTAAATGGTGAGCTGTCTACAAGGGTCCTCAACAGACCTCTGCAGGTCAGGCCTGGGGCTCGAGTGAGCACGTTCAAAGCTAGGTAGGAGTCCCAGTACACATGACCACCCAGATACCTCTGGATGCGCCCATCAGCAACACTGGGCTCCAGGGAGTTTTTGGTTGGTCGGTTGGTTTTGGTTTTTAGGTTACACCCAGTGATGCTTAGGGCTCGGGGGAGCATGTGGGATGCCAAGGATTAAACCCTGGTCAACCTCATGCAAGGCAAATGCTTTACCCACGGTCCTATCTCTCCAGCCCCAGGAAAATTTTAAATGAGTGAATCCACAGGTTAACTAGTATGAGCACTCATGGCTTGATTGGTTGTTGTGATGGGAACGATCATCTTGCATATGCAAAGCAAGTGCTCTGACACTGAGCCCCATCCCAGCTCCTAATTTCAAGTGTGCTTGTTTGGGGCTTATACCCAACTGTTCTCGGAGCTTACTCCGGGCTCTGAGCTCACGGATCACTCTAACAGGGCTCAGGGGACCATCTGAGGTTCTGGGGCTCAAACTCAGGCCAGCCACATTTAGGGCAAGTACCCTATTCACTGTACTGTTGCTTCAGTCTCCTAATTTGAGTCTTTTAAAAGAAATGCACAGTACAATAGCAATCCTACAGAGGGGCTGGGAAGGCAGCTCAGGGATGGGGGCACATGCCACACCTGAACGTGAACCCTGGCATGGCGTGCCCGTGCTGCACCATCAGCAGGTTGGTCTTGGGGCCCCCCACGCTCCCCAAACACTTCCAGGGTGGCCTTGGGGAGTGCTTGTCACTGAAGGGCCCAAGCGGACATCTGAGGCCCTCACAGAAACGCAGGCCAAGAATCACCAGGAGGTCCTCCAGGAGCCCAGGAGCACCCCTAGGACCCACATCCCTTGCACACAGAGCGATGTGGGCGTGCAGGCATGTGCGAGGGGCAGCTGTAGAGCCAGAACTGGGGCTGCTCTTCCTGGCGGTCTGGGCTACAGTCTCGGTTCCTCAGTCTGTTTCCTCCTCTGCACAGACTCACCCCAATTTGCTGTTTACCGCTCAGGGCTATTATAAGGATCAAATGAGTCATGACATTTTTTTCTCTCTCTTTCTTTTTGTGTGGGCCACACCTAATGGCTCTTGGGCGCTTCTTGCAGCTCAGTGTTCTGGGGTCACTCTTGGTGGTGCTCAGGGGACCCCACAGTGCTGGAATGAAGCCCACACGCCAAGCCACCCTCAGGCCTGCTGAATGACGTACTGGCCCTGAGCACTGGTTTGCGAGCTATAGTGAATATAGCTATATATAGCTATATATAGCTATTTTTATAGTGAATAAGAAAGCAAAATGTGGAAGATGACTTCGGTGGCAAGAGTTTTACTGAGGTATAAAATAACTGCCTGCAAAATGCCTGCACAGACTTTTTTTTTTGCTTTTTTGGGGGTCACACCTGGCAATGCACAGGGGTTACTCCTGGCTCTGTACTCAGGAATTACCCCTGGTGGTGCTCAGGGGACCATATGAGATGCTGGGAATCGAACCTGGGTCGGCCGAGTGCAAGGCAAACGCCCTACCCGCTGTGCTATCGCTCCAGACCCCTGCACAGACATTTTGAGTCTCCTCAGTTCTGTAAGTGTTACGGTCCCAAACAGCATTTTTCAATGTGGGAAGGGGGTCCCCAGAATATTCTAAGAGAGGGCCACAAGTGAAAATTCTGTAAATCAAGGAAGGAAAGATACTTTTGTTCTTTTCATGCTAGCGTCTCCTGCAGATGATATGCCCTTTGTAGTGAGCCAGTCTGGTGCAGGAGCGTCGGGGCCAGCCCCCTCTTCACCAGCACGAGGTGAGTGTGATCCAGGATGTCAGAGGCATCACAGGAAGAAACAATGCAGGGAAAGCTGAGCCCTCTGGCCCAGAGACTCGGCTCTACTGAGCCTCCACTTTGCCCCCTGAAACCCGGGCACATGTGTGTTTGGCCCCTGGCACCACCATTACTGATAGCCCCCCATTACTGATAGCCCCCCATTACTGATAGCCCCCCATTACTGATAAGCAGTGCCAGAGCCCAGAGCCCTGACACTGACCCTTCCGGCCCTGTAGGCCATGCCACCAGGAGGGGCCCTAGGACTCTTGGTTACTGCCCCCCAAATACCTTCCTACCCCTGGAAATGTTGCAAGGGCCTCATTTACATCTCTGTTGTTTCTCGACAATCCTAACATGCAATCCAGACATCCAGAAGAATCTGCAGTGTCTCCTGCAGGTTGCAGATATTTAGGGTTTGGTTTGATTTGGTTTGGATTTTTGGCCTCACCCAGTGGTGCTCAGGGCTTACTCCTGGCTCTATGCTCAGGGATCACTCCTGGTAGGGTTCAGGGGGATTATGTGGGATGTCAGGGATCAAGCCCAGGTTGGCCATGTGCAAGACCCTCTTGCTCCAGTCTCAAAATGCCCAGGTTTTAAGTCATATTCAATTTCCACCTAGATATAAAGAGAGTACACACTGGTGCTTCCTCCTCCTTCACACACATATGGCCAAAGGCTTAGGCAATTTGGAACAGAGCAATAGCACAGCGGGTAAGGCACTTGGTTTGCATGCAGCCAACCCAAGTTTAATTCCTAATACCCAATATGATACCCCGAGCAACACCAGGAGTGATCCTTGAGCACAGATCCAGGAGTAACCCGTGAGCACTGCCAGGTATAGCCAAAACAAAAGAAAAGCATAGAGCCAAAGTTCTAGCAATCAGGTCCATCCACCACCCCAGCCTGGAACTCAGGAGGGCAGAGCACGTGCCTTGGTTGTGTGAAGCCCCGGGTTCAATTCCCAGCACCCCCAAAAAAGATAAGAGTCAACTTGGTCAACCTCAGGTGACCGTTCCCAGCCAGGAGTCTATCTGTGATCCTTCGCTTCTTCCGCTTCCCACCTTTGCATTCTCAGGTCTGCTTTGACTTTTGTGGGGGGGCCACATCCAGCAGTGCTCAGGGACCCTTGCCATGTGGCTAGGGATCCATCCCTGGCTCCCGCACTTGAGCATCTCCTCAGTCCCCCACTCTTGTCTCAATGGACACCAGCAATTCCTGTACATGCTCGCACAGAAAGCGGCTTCTTGTTCTGGGTAAAGGAGGTTCCATGTATCTGACTCTAGGATAGTCCTGACAGGTTTCACTGTGATGTGGTCACATGTGGCCCATGGAAAAGTGGGGGTCACGAAGCATGAGAGGTTCCATGCTGCACCGGGGGACAGAGAAGGAAGCGCAAAAGGCAATAACCAAGAAAACCTGCCCCCGAGTTTAGATGAGTGGGGAGTCCGGGCAAGGCCTCTGAGTGTGACAGCCAGTCAGGTCCCAATGGATTGGAGTCCAGAAACCTTCCTGACTGACTCTGCCTGTGCTCATGAGCCCTCAGCAGGGAGAGCCGGGAGCGGAAGAAGATGCCGCCCACCTCGGCAGCCGTGGGCCCTGCTGCAGGTCGGGCTGTGTCCCTTTGTGAACTCCAGCATCGGAGTCACAGCGTAACTGCATGCCACTGCCTTGAGTACCATAAAGTCAAATTTGCTCACCAAAATCAAGGTTCTCTCTGTGCGTACCCCAATAATCCACGGCAGAGAGATTACTCTTCCTGTCTGGGTTTGAGGGTTTTGCTTTAAGGGCTACAGCAGGGGTGCTTTTGGACCAGTCCAGGGGACCCCTGGTGCAAGGGAGGGGTCTCTGTCTCTGAGCCGGGTATCAGCTCTTGTTCTTCTCAAACTTCCACACCCCAGCTGGTGTTCAAACTCGTCTCACTTTCAGAGAACTCGAGTTAACAACCAATTTGCCCAAATGCTATGGGAATTGGTGATCCAATTTACACAATGACGTATCATCTTAAATTGCTCTTGACCCACTACCAAACACTGCCAACAGACAGCCAATGGGAAAACCCCGAACTGGGAGGGGAAAGACCTAACTCCCGGTGAGTGTTCTCTGCTCCCTAGGAGTGCTGTCAGCAGGCCTCCAACAGCAGCCAGTCCCTGAGTCTGAGAGGACGCTGAGCGCCCTGAGCCACATTCCCTCTAGGCTCCATCAACACATGCCAACAGCTCTGTTAACCCTTGCACGAAACGTGATGAAGAGGGGTCTGGCCAGATGCTTCTACACCCAAACAGCATGCCACAGGGGACATATTGTCCATGAAAGAGCTCTACAACTGCAATAATAGAAATCTTTTTGCTTTCTTTTCTCCCTCTCCTCCCCTCCCCTCCTCTCC